>NW_026068112.1:2095176-2138483 GCF_014885135.2 Alexandromys fortis
AAAACAAGGGGCTGGAGAGATGGCTCAGTGGTTAAGAGCATTGCCTGCTCTTCCAAAGGTCCTGAGTTCAATTCCCAGCAACCACATGGTGGCTCACAACCATCTGTAATGAGGTCTGGTGCCCTCTTCTGGCCTTCAGTCATACAGGCAAAATATTGTATACATAATAAATAAATAAATATTTAAAACAACAACAACAACAACAAAAAAAAAAAACAAAAAAAAAACATCCCCTCCAAAAAATAATAATACAAAACACACCAAAGTGGATTCAACCACATTTGCATTCCAATGGCTTTCCTAGGCCCAGTCTCTTCTTTAAATCCATTTTGCTGTAGATGGGAGGTTACATTTCTTAGGGAGAGATTGTTTGGATAACTTCTGTATCTCTGTGCTAGCATGATGTGTTCACAGGGCCTAAGAGAATGACTACATAGGTGGGTCCTTTACAAAGTAAATTTCCTAATGACAGATCTGAATACAGCATGGCTCTAGTCGTCGGGGCTTTAGTCGTCGGGGCTCCCCATTGCAGGCTCTAGTCATCGGGGCTTTAGTCGTCGGGGCTCCCCATTGCATGGTTCTAGTCGTCGGGGCTCCCCATTGCATGGTTCTAGTTGTTGGGGCTCCCCATTGCATGGCTCTAGTTGTTGGGGCTCCCCATTGCATGGTTCTAGTTGTTGGGGCTCCCCATTGCATGGCCCTAGTTGTTGGGGCTCCCCATTGCATGGTTCTAGTTTTCAGGGCTCCCCATTGCCTAGAAGCAAAACCTTCACTCTTCCCATGGCACTGAGAGTTTTTGCAGTTCCTGTTCCTCACAGTTTTCAGGCCTACCTTCTGTTCTCTCCAGTCTACCCCAGCTTCTGGCCTCACATTTACCGAAAAGTACCATGAGAGCTGGGAGACAGCTCAGTCAATAAAGTGCAGGACCTGAAAGTTTCCAGAACCCACAGAAAGGAAACCGGGCAAAAGCTGGGTGTGGAGGTACACTCCTTTAATCCCAGTACTGGGGAGGCTGAGGAGGGCTGATCTGTGAGTTCGAGGCCAGCCTGGTCTATGAAGCAAGTTCCAGGGCAGCCAGGGCAATGCAGAAAAACTTGTTGTGAAACAAACAAACACAAAAACAAAAAAAAAAACTGGGCTGGAGAGATGGCTCAGTGGTTAAGAGCACTAACTGCTCTTCCAGAGGTCCTGAGTTCAATTCTCAGCAACCACATGGTGACTCACAACCATCTGTAATGAGACCTGGCACCCCCTTCTGACATGCGGGCACACATGGAAGGAATAATAAATAAATAAATCTTAAAAAAAAAAGAAAAAAAAAACAAAAAAGAAAAGAGAAAGAAAAAAGGGGGAAAAAGAAAGCTGGGCAAGGTAGTTCATGCTTGTAATCTCCATATTTGAGAGAAAGAGACAGCAGATCTCAGCAGTCCTAGGTCAAGCACAGAGCAGGCCAGTGAGAGACGCTGCCTCAAAATGAGTAACTGAATAGGTGAATGAATGAATGAATGATGAATGAAAACTATAGATGGCACCAGCGAGGAATGCTAGCCGAGGTTATCTGGCCTCTACAGGCATACATACACATCCTCGTCTGCATGGGCACCACGTGCACATGGTCACACACACACACACACACACACACACACACGCATGGAAATAAGTGCCATGACCCATCCCCCCTCTACATACTGTTTGACCTCCTTAGATTTCATTCATCTCCTCTCCTAAGCCTGGATCCCTGCTCTGTCCTCATGGATGTTTGTTCAAACCTGTATCTTTCATGCTTGATTCGCCTTTTAAGGTACTACTTAGGTTCTACTCGCTTTACCCTCACGTTGTGGAAAAGTTTTACATTTTTCATTTGTGTGTGTGTGTGGGGGGGTCAGAGATCAACTTGCAAGCGTTAAGAATTTCGTTTTCATCATGTGGGTCCCAGGGATCAAACTCAGGCCATCATAGGCTTTGGGGAAAGTATCTTTATCCATCGGGCCATCTCACCAGTCTCTTAAATTGTTTTAAACTCCTGTATACACTATAATTTTTTCCAGAAGTTCTCCCATTTTTAGAGGGGAGTTTCATGTAGTCCAGGCCTCAAACTCTTTAGAACTGAGGATGACCTTGAATTCCTGTTTCTCTTGCTTCCTTCGTCCTCGTGAGTGCTGCTTTACAGGCACACACCACCAATGCTGTGCTTTCAAGAGTTTTTATAATATTGAATTAGGGGCTCCAGGGATATCATCGAAAGAGCACTGCGATTAAGATTCGTGTTATCAATTAATATAAGCCACTGAAATCACTTTATTGTTACAGGAAGATTTTAACACCTGCCTATTTATAACTGGGCTGCCTTAAGGGTAAGAGACCTATCATCAAAAGCACTTTTTAATCTCATTATAAAATATCACGCATTCTACTTTATATTAGAGTTATTTCAGAAGGCATGGCATCTCTTTATACCCGACTGAAATACCTTAGTGAGGCGGCATCTCTGTATCTTTCCACAGTGCTCTGTGTAAGCAGGTGCTGGGCAAGTGTGAGCTATATTAAACCCAATTGTTCCCTGGAGGTCTCTCACAACTCCACGCTAACTTTCCGCCTCTTTGCACCTGGAACCAGTTGTTCCCACAGTCCTGCTGCTATTGCAAACTCTGCCTTAACACAGCACCTCGGCACTCCCTCCCTCCTGAAGACCCTGGCCCCCAGGGCACAGAACTGGCACTGGGTCTGGTCTCTTTTCTCCTAGGGACCTTTCCTACCTTGGCTAGGAGGCCTTGGCGATGGGTCTTGCAGAGATGGTGATGGAAGGCCAGCTCCAGACTGTATTGCAGATGCTCCACTCTCCTTTTCTCTTGGAGCCCAGGCCGGTCTGAAGGAAGCGATGGGACCAGAGTGAAACAGAAACATCACACACAGTCCTGCCCAGCAAAATGGTATCACGTATCTTTTTGGAGAGGCCCTCCCAGCTGAGTGCATGCGTGTGTGTGTGTGTGTGTGTGTGCATGCATGTGTGTTTGTGCGTGTGTGTGTGTGTGTGTGTGTGTAGTGATGAAATGGGTGGGGACTGTTAGCCTTCCAACTCCAAGCTACCTCTTCCCTGGTAACCTGCTCTTTCACCTGCTCAATGTCAGGCACTAGGTTTCTGTCACGGAGGTAAAATGTTGGAAGGGAGCTTTCCCATTCCTACGAGAGTGGCTCAGCTGATCTCCTGAAGTTGTCCAGATGGCCACCAAGGCCTCTAAAGTCGTCTGTGGCTCTCTTTCATCTCCTAAGAGACCTCTGGCTTTGTTTCCTCAAATACCCTGAAGTCATCTATAAAGTCTTGCTTCTGGCTTGAGGCCATTAACAGAACTGGAGGACTTGTATGGCTATTTAACAGGCACAGAGCGGCAGCCCACTTTCCTAGGTCTTCTGGATATTCAGTGTTCAGCTGAATCAGACACTCTAGTCCCGCGGAGTGGATACCCAGAGCCCTAACACCAGATGAGCCCACAGCAAACAGTCATTCTCAATCAGGAGGTGACTGTTAAAATTCCGGGTGCAGCCCGGACGAGTTACATCAGAATCTGGAAGTGGGACCCAGGCATGCAATCAGTTCTTAAAGCTCTCCAGGTGATCACAATGCTGCCAAGGAGTCGCTGCCACACACTGACCAGTCGGTTAGTCTCCTGGGGAAGCGGCTCACTTCTGCCCAGCCTCCATTCTCCATGCTCCTCCTGCCCCATTACATGCGGTCCTTGCCGCGTCTTATGGTTCCTCTGGATGCTTTCATCCGTTTCATTTTACAGAAGCATTGGGCAGTGCTCATGCTACGTCAGGCAATCTCCCAGATTTAGCCACACCCGAAGGCCTAGGCTCTCCACTCACTGCTGTGTCCTAGCCACCAGGGTGCCCTTCCCCGGGCCCAGCCACACTCACTGGCATTGATGAGAACCAGGGCCGTGTAGAGGGCGATCTCATCCTCAGACAAACGCAAGGCACTGAGGAAGTGGGAAAAGTCGAATATGGAACTGATGAGCTCGCTGCAGCCTGCCGGGGTGGAAATGGAGAGAGTAAGTGGGGAAGCTGCTTCTCAAGGGCACCACCCTTTGGGCATTTAGAGCAGGGGGAGCCTCAGCCCTGGACAGGGGCTTTAGAGAGGACTGGCGTCAGGAACTTCTCATTTCTCTCTGCCCTCACCCAAGGCTCGGAACAGCTCCACGCCGCCATATTTGCCTTCAAAAAAGACTGTGTGGTTGTCAGCATTGTAGGCCCGGCACATCCTCACAAGCACGACTTCCATCGCTCCTGGAAGGGGGGGCGGGTTTGGGAGGGCAGAGTCAAGCAAAGCCAGGAAAGCCAGGAACTGACTCCCCCAGTATCCTGTTTTTTTTTTTTTTTTTAAGGCCATCCCTGGCTTCATCTTACAGGCTCATTCTGCTTCCATCCCCAGCCCATACTCTTCCCCCATCCCTGGGCCCGCCCATCCCAGGGCACCTGCTTTCAGTAGTATGATCTGGTCATTCTGGCAGAGCTCCATGAAGCCCGAGAGCCGCTTGGCAAACTCCACCACATACTGAATGGCCTCAGTGAGGTGGTGGGCACAACGCTCCCACATCTCCCACATGGACTGCAGGGACAGAGGAGGTGACCTGGTGTTGTCAGAGTGGCACAGAAGGGACAACAAATACTGGAGAGCCCTCGGATTTGAGCTTGACTGGCTCTATCTCTTTGTGACCCTGAGTGCCTCTACCTTAGTGTAAACGCTATTCTCAGAGGCCAGCTGACAGAAGGGCTGAGGATGATCTCCCAGGTATGTCTAACCTTTGACACGGCGATACAATGTGGCTAGCTACAAAGTTCACACCTGGGAATCAAGTTTTTAAAAATCTCATGTTTTGGGGGCTGGAGAGATGGCTCAGTGGTTAAGAGCATTGCCTGCTCTTCCAAAGGTCCTGAGTTCAATTCCCAGCAACCACATGGTGGCTCACAACCATCTGTAATGAGGTCTGGTGCCCTCTTCCCACACAGATAGAATACTGTATACATAATAAATAAATAAATATTTTTAAAAAAATCTCATGTTTTTTAAAGCCAGGTATGGTGCACACCTTTAGTCCCAGCACTTGGGAGGTAGAAGCAGGTGGAGTTCAAGACCAGCCTGGTCTACAAAGTGAGTTCCAGGACAGCCAGGGCTACTCAGAAAAAATCTTGACTCAGAAAAAAAATAAAGACAAAAAAAAAAAAAGCAAGCAAACAAAAACCCCTCATGATTGTGCATTGGGCCACGTTAATCACTATCTTTGGACACATGCAGCTTGCAGCTACAGGTTGGATGTACTTCATCAAAGCTTCTGTTACACTGACTAGAAGGAAGGCTATTCAATAAATGGCCTTTAGGTACTTATTAGTGTCAGTTGCTGGTGGAGCACGAAAGGCAGTGTGGCAAGGTCCGGATGGAAGAGGAGGCAGGTTGCTAGCTGGGTAAATTTTCCATAGTCAGGAGCTAGGGAAACCCTCTCATTTAGCTGCTAGGGAATAGAGGACACACCTGTGGGCCAGCCTGTCTGTGATACCCTACTGCTCCCATACCTGTGCAAGTAGCCATCTCTGGGCTTTCCCAGTGGTGGTGGGGGTGATGCCCTCCCTTCCCCGTGTCTCCTGCCCTCACCTTCCTCTGGTAGCTGGTCACCTCCTCCCTGGAGAAGAGGTTGGTGCGCTGCCGTAGCAGGTCCTCCAGCCGTAGCTGGCATGTCTCTCGGTAGGACTTGCAGACATTCTGTACCAGGTACTCTGGGGGCCAGAAGAGGAAGGCACAGATCGGTAGATCTCAGCCAGTTCCCACCCCGACTCTCACAAAGAGTCTCTCCCTGGTCCACCTGCTCTAGCTCCTCCCTTGACTCTTGGTCCAGAATCCCCCAGTTCCTTAGGACTAATGTTTGGTTACAAGGGCGCTAGGGGAAGTTCTCCCCTCATCTTCACCGCCCATTTCCCTTCCCCGATGCTCACCTATGTCTGTCAGAGAGGCGTACGGTGCCTCTGGGGCACTGCAGAAACTGGGACTGCAGTGGCTGTCTGGACCCTGTTCTGGTTCCCCAAGCTCGGGATGCCTGGCTCCCTCGAAATGAAGTCCACGTCTTCCAGAAGTAAGCTGGCTGTCTGTGCTGTAGACGCTGTTTCTGCCTTCAGCTTTGCCTTGCTCTGGGCTATACTCAAGGTGGCAGGAGGCTCCTTGGACTTCTGTTTTGGCCAAGTTGTTGGAATATGGGGGCCCAGAGCCTGAGGCTCTCAGGAGGCCAGGGGGACAAGCAGAGGCCTCAGGCAGGTCAGGTGAGGCGCCCAGTGGTAGCTGTCCATCTGGGAGCCCCAAAGTATATGTAAGGGTATCTGCTCCATGGCCCTCTGCTGGAGGAGTCTTGGCCACTTGTTCCTGTTGCTGCTGTTGCTGCTGCTGCTGCAGCTGTTTCTGCACTTCTGCATGGAGACTGTCCCTCTGCTTCTTGGACATTCGGCCGAACTTAACAGCTGAAGAAGGTTCAGAATCAGGACAGGTGGCAGGCAGGAGAACACAGTACAACAGGCACACAAATTGGACCCTAAGTCAGATTTCTCCCGCCGTCTGTGAACTTTCTCTTTGGGAGCTTAGGCTTTAGGATCCTCCCACAACTGGTTCTGTTCCAGTTAGGATCTGCCCTACTGGCATTTCCATTTCTCTAGGAAAATCATTTGAGCCCTAAACTAAATGCTAATAGTGATAGAAACCAAGCAATGAGCTTGGGCTTGGGATTCTGGTCTCTGGAGACTGGGGCCGAGGTGGGGGTTGAATAGGGGGCCTCAGGCTGTATTGGGGTCAGCGTGCCTGTCTGGGAGGGCTGGAGGAAGAGAAGGGCTGCGAACACAGGTCTCCCTGTGGTCAGGCCTGCAGGCTCCCTGGTGACCTAGATACTCACCACAGCCCAACCCAGGCTCCGCGGCTTTTCTGAACATCCTCTTCTCTCTCTCTTTCCTGCCTTTTTGCTCCCCCAACCCCTCCCAGGTGTGGGGGCACAGCCCTTGGCCCCGCCTGCCCCTCTGCACCCCTGCATGTTTCCTTTCGCTTTGTTATTTTGAGCACTGAAAAGTGCTGACATGCTCCTTCTAGCTCCTCCTCACCTCATGCCACCCCCCCCCCCTCCACCCAGGGCTCCTTCTGCGGTGAGGATGGTGGGTGAGGAGGGTGGGTAAGACCCTAGGAACACCACACTCCACCCCCAACTTCGGGTCATTCTCAGGCTAACTCTGATGGTGTTCCCAGTCACAGGGTTCTAGAGGGAGCTGGAGCTAAACTCCGGTGACAGGGCAAGAGACGACAACGTGGAAAGTGGATGGGAACTAGGCTAGGAGAAGGCAGAACGAAGAGACTTCATTAGAGGAAAAAGAGACAGGAGTGATAGGCCTCTGGTAAAGGGTTTCTGGCGCAGAGCCTGGAGCTGAGACTCTGAAGAGCCTCGAGGACATTCAAAAAGATGGGACAAAGGGCTAAGGGTGGAAGAACGGTGAGAGGCCCCAGGCAGGGTGTTTTTGCAAGCCAATTCTGTCTGACAAGAGCCAGGATGCCTCTCGAGAGCGCAGGGACTCTTGGGGCCTGCTCCCCACCCCCATCCTCACCATCTCGGGACATGCCCAGAGCCAGGCACTTCTGCAGGCGGCAGTGTTGGCATCGGTTGCGGCTGGTGCGGTCAATGGGGCAGTTCTGCTGACGGGTGCAGGAGTAGGCCACATTGCACTGCTGGCTGCGGCGAAAGAAGCCCTGGGGAACAGAGATTGCTTATCCGATCCAGGTCAAGGTCAAGGTGGTCCTGGGACCTCTAACTCCTGGCACCGGCCTCAGGACTTTCCACATCTAGAAACCCACCAAAGGTCCCACAACCCCGACTGTAGAGTTGTGATTGACAATGTGGTCACTTTCCCACACCAAGACACGGCCCTCCTGCTTCCTCACGTTCAGGACCCTCACCAAGTGTGCATCTGCAGACCACTGCCTGTAACTCACCTTGCACCCCTCACAGGTGATGACCCCGTAGTGGATCCCAGATGACTTATCCCCACAGATCTTGCAAGGTATTACTTCAATTTGTGCTGGGAGAGAGGGAGAGAGATGTTAGCCCAGGATATTTTTCTGGATTCCACTACCATGAGCCTGGGGTGCTGACGCAGGTGTCTGGTGCTTCCCCATTTCTCCAGGGAGCCCCACCATGCCCTCTTGCATTAGAGAAGGGGAAGCAAAGTGCTGAATGCTTCTCAGCAAAGGGTCTGAGGAGGCTGGGTTTTGTTCACAAAGCATCTGGGAGTTGTATCAGCTTTTACTGAGGCGGTAAGCAGCTGCAAAGAGGCCACCTGCTTATCCCTTCAAGTTGAATATCCCCAGTGTCCCCCACCCCCATCCTGTAGAGAGCCAGAGGCGTCCTTACAGCTTTGTAACACCTGCTTCCCGCCCAAGGGGCTGCCTTCGTGCCCACTCCCTCTTCTGAGGTTTCACTCCCATGAACAGAGGAAGATGAGGTACACTAAGTCACTGGGCACTAGACAGAGATGTCAGTCACTCTTGGAAGAGAGGGAAGGCCACACAGGAACAGGAACTGAGGGGGAAACAATGGAGTGGGGGTACAGAGAGACTAGGAAGAAGCAGGGATGGAGCCTGGAGAAGCTCAACCCAGCTTTGCTGATTGTCCAAGAGCCCAAATAAGGTTTCCAGGCTGTTGGCCCCAGAACCAACATGAAGTAGTATTTGGTATATAAGCGTGTAAGAGGATAAAGGAATGCATCTGTGTCTATCTGTGTGAGCACAGACCATGACTGTTAAAACTGGCTGAGATTAAAAGCACCTCATCCACCCGTTCCCTTCACAGATGAACAACTAGTTTGCTCAGGTTGTGGCATGTATACAATCCCACCCTCCTGAACTGTTTACATGTGTTGACATGTTTGAAGGCACACTTGTGTGTGTACACAGATGAAAAGCATATGTGGCTTGTTGGTCGTGATGGCAAATGCCTTAGATTCCAGCACTAGGGAGGCAGAGGCAGGGGGATCTTTGTGAGTTCAAGGCCAGCCTGGTCTACACATCAAGATCCAGGCTAGCCTTGGCTACATAGTGAGACCTTATCTCAAGAAAAAAAGAAAGAAAAAAAAAGAAAAAAGAAAAGAAAGGAAAGTGTATGTGACCTGTAGATCCAAACACTCTGTACCAGTGCACATGCGCACATTTGTTAGGCAGATGTTGCTTACTGTACACTAAAACCCAAGTTTTTTTTCCCAGGTGATGGTGGTGCATGCTGGCATTTGGGAGGCAGAGGAAACCTGATCTTTTTTCTTTTTTTGGCTTTTAGAGACAGGGTTTCTCTGTGGTTTTGGAGCCTGTCCTGGAACTAGCTCTGTAGACCAGGCTGGTCTCGAACTCACAGAGATCCACCTGCCTCTGCCTCCCGAGTGCTGGAATAAAGGCGTGCGCCACCACCGCCCGGCGAAACCTGATCTTTTGAGTTTGAGGCCAACCTGATCTACAGAGCTAGTTCCAGGATAGCCAAGACTACAGTGTTTTGTAAAATCAGGAGAGAGAAAGAGAGAGAGAGAGAGAGAGAGAGAGAGAGAGAGAGAGAGAGAGACCGACCCTGTTTTGAAAAACCAAAAACCCGAACCAAACAAAAAAGCCAAGTTTTCCCTCCCACTGAACTCATTCTAAGCTCTGTTGGTCACCCTCTGCGTGGCTGCTCCTCCCAGGCTGATTTCCTTTGTCCTGTCACTGCCAGTGCCTACAGTTTTCTGCAACATTTTAAAGGACATCAAGAGGCTGTCTTCCAGTGTGGTGGCATACACCTTTATTTTTTTTTTTTAAATCAATCGTTCATTCTTTTAAATATTTATTTATTTATTATGTATACAATATTCTGTCTGTGTGTATGCCTGCAGGCCAGAAAGAGGGCACCAGACCCCATTACAGATGGTTGTGAGCCACCATGTGGTTGCCGGGAATTGAACTCAGGACCTTTGGAAGAGCAGGCAATGCTCTTAACCTCTGAGCCATCTCTCCAGCCCTGGCATACACCTTTAATACCAGCATTTGGGAGGCAGAGACAAGGGGAACTTTGTGAGTTCAAGGCCAGCCTGGTCTACAAAGGGAGTTCCAGGACTTCCAGGGCTGTTACACAGAGAAACCTTGTCTGGAAAAACAAACAAACAAAAACAGACCAAACCAAACCAAAGAGCTAGAAAGGCTGGGGACTTAACTCTGTGGTATAGCAGCATATATGAAGCCCACATTCAATCTGCAACTTTTGGGGGAGATGGGAAGAGAAGGGACAGCAACTGGGTGAAGCTTGGAGCCCCAGCCATTCCAGATATTTCCAGAAGCTAAGAACTCAATGGGTGGGTGGGTTGGTGATCTCTGGTTTTCCCCAAATGGAGAGGCTAGCGCTGGAGCAGGCCAGAAAAATGGTCTCCAGTAAAGCCCTTTCTCATCTGTGACACGTCTCCCACTCTATGGACAGAGGGAGGACCTTACAGGGAACAAATTCACCCCTATGTGAACTCATAGCCTGGGCCTGGTGCCTGATCACGTGTGAGCCTGCTAATCGGGTGGGGTTGCACATCCCTGTAATTCCAGCACTTAAGAGATGGAGGCCCAGAGGATTAGGATTATCCTTGGATACATAGTGAGTTCCAGGGTAGCCTGGACTATGCAAGACTCATTTCAAAAAACAAAACCACACATAGGCCTGCTGATGCGAGAGGAGGTAGACCGTGATGTGCCTACCACTTCCCAAAATATTCCATCATCCTTAAACCATGATCTTCTCAAACCAGCCAAGAGCTGGGTCAGATTAAGCAGCTGAAAGGGCCACATGAGTGTCTGACTCAGTTCTTTGTCCAACCCCCAGACACACTTGCCACCCGCCAACTGCACAGTAAGCTGCGGCCACCAGACGGCAAAGCACACTTTTCAGATTGTTTCCTGTAAGTTACAAGCTGGTTTTAATGCTTGGGAGGAAAGAGAGAGCAGGAGGGAACCTGGGTGCCTGGAAGAGGGGTGGAAAGTGTGGGGGCACACACACTTCCAGTCACTAATAGCACTCTCAGACTCGGTTCCCTTGGCCGCAAGTGAGGGCGAAAGTAACACTGCCTGTCATGTAGGTCGTACAGTTCTAGGGGGCACCGTGGAGGGGCAGAACGCTGGCTGGTTATTGCTGTCTGATATAAAGCAAGTCCATGGGCATGGCAGGCTGGCCGAAGCACTCTGGCCCACAGGCTTTTTTCCTGCCCAACACCTTCTCCTCTATGTACTGTGGTATGTCTTTCTTTAGTGGCCCTAAGACCAGAGAGGGGGGGGGGAACCAACATAGGTCACCTAGAAAAGCAAGTGGTAGGGAGATTAGGCCAAGCCACAGTGGGAACTCAGGCCCTGGCCCAGCAGGCAACCACAGTCCTCCCTACCTCTTCCCTTCTCCAAGAGCCACATCCGTGTGCGTGTGTGCACTGACCGCATGGATGACCCCAGTCACACCTCCCTGTCCCATACCTGACCCACTGTTGGTCCTAGCCCAGGAACCTTACTTACCACAGTGTGACTAAGACCATGCCTGTCTTCAGAGATTTGGATGGTCAAGGGAGATTTGGGAGCTGTGGGAGTCCTGGACCCCAGCTACTAGCCCATCCCCTCCTCTGTTTTCCTCAAGGCAGTGGTCCACCATGAGACAAGCACAGAGTCAGAGCTCTCTGTGTGAGACCCTCTAGCCAAAAGAGCTAGAAGGACTGTGAGGTTCAAGACTGGGGGAAAATAGTCAGTTATAGCAGTGGAGAGACAACAGAAAGAGAGGGAAACCTCTGTTGTGTCCTAGCCCTGTGCCAAACCCTCCACATGACCAGGCTTCTGGTCTTTCTATGGTACTCCTTCCCCTATACACCTCCCTCCTTTCAGTACCAAGTACCAGCATTGTGTGTGCATGCGTGGGGTGTATGTGTGTGTGTGTGATCTGGGGAAGGAAGGAGGGGAAGGGCTGGTAGGGAGCTGGTGGGAGGAGCTGAGAAACACCTTCCACAACTAACCCTTTAAGACTCACAGGGTGAGCCAGTCCCTGAACAGCAAGCATGGGAACCCAGTTTGGGGAGGGGGAGCTGAGTAATCACAAGATTACTCAAACTGTTGCCTGGGAGTCTAGTCTGCCAGGAACTTACCATCTCAGAGCCCAGTGGTGCCAGGAACTGGAGCCAATCAAAGGTCAGGAACCTGCAGGCCAGCTCCTGCACCATGGCTCCCACCGCAACCAAACACCACTTAGCTGTTTTCTTAGGCTTTCTGTGTCTTACCGGCTGCTTCTCATTGCACCCTCCTCCTGAAGGTTATCAAATGAAAACCTTCAAGTTGGGAAACCTCAGCTGTCAGAGAGGCTGGGGCAGGAGGGTTACCATGCCTTTCAGGCCAGCCTGGGGTATAGTTTGGGACCCTGTTTCAAAAATGACAACAAAACCCTCTGGTCTCCATTCTCACAAAAGCAAAAATGGCTGGTGCAGGCTAGTGATGATCGAGCAACCTGGAGGTCCTGTTGAAATGTGGGACTGGGCTGCAGATGGAGCTCTGTAGTGAACTAGCCTTGTATTTGTGGTGTTCTGAGTGCTATAGCCCGGTACATGAAACAAAAGCCTGTCTTTGTTCAAGCAGCCCAAGGTGGGGCTCAGGAGAGTCTGTACTTTAACAGGCTCCTGGGTGGTTGCTTCTTTGCCTTCATACTATACTTGAAACAGCAAGATTTTAGTCCCCCTGGAGGCTAAACAGCCAGGTTGTTCTTCCCAAGGGGTCAAGGTCAGTTTGATGATCTTCCCAAGCCCATTCTTTACACAGGCCAGTTCATCAGGTTTTCCCCTGTGTCTGCCCTACTAAGGTAATGTGAGAACCATAATTATGATGCAGCCCTGGAAAGCAAAGGTGACTCTCCTTTAGACTGCTTTAGCCCTGAGAGCACCCCCCAGGGAGTACCCCCCCCAGGGAACATCTTAGAACCTCTTACAAGGAGAAACAAGGCAGAGGCAAGGACCTCTGCCTCCTACCTCCTCTAATCTCACCCTGCTCACAGCTGCAAGATTCACTGATAGTGCTTTCTGACTTTATCCAGAGCTGGGCCCTGGGTCCTGACCAGGTGCCTAGCCACAGAGAGGAAGTGGTAGGAACAGAGAGGGACTGCAACCCAGGGGGTTCTCACTCCAGAAGCCCCAGTTGCAGGGAAGGAATGGTTTAGGCAGAGGCATGCTACGGTTCTTTCTTCTGTTCTTCTCTTTCTGTTGTCCAATTGATACTGAGTAAGGAGGAATAATAACGAAAGACGTAAGCACTATCGGAATTCTTAGTGTATGCCAGGCTTGTGTGTGCGTGTGCGTGTGTGATGCTGTGGACAGTACCCAAGGTCTCATGCATGTAAAACAAGCACTTTATGAGCTGGTCTATTTCCCCAGACTTGTTTTTTTAATTATTATTATTATTTTTAAAAATTATTTATCATTTGTACAGTGTTTGGTCTGCATAACAGAAGAGGGAACCAGATCAAATTACAGATGGTTGTGAGCCACCATGTGGGTGCTGGGGATTGAACTCAGGACCTCTGGAAGAGCAGCCTGTGCTCTTAACCTCTGAGCCATCTCTCCAGTCCCCCTTTTTAATTGTTATTATATTTATTTATTGATTGTGCATGCACATGGGCCACACGCCACAATGAATGTGTGGAGGTCAGAGGACAGATTATAGGGGTTGGTGCTTTCCTTCTGCCATGTGGGGCCTGGGGGCTGAACTCAGGTTATCAGACTTGGCAGCAAGACCCTTTATCCACTGGGCCGTCTCACTACTCCTCTCCCGTCTAGGTGGGGTTTCACTGTGTGCTCAGGCTGGCCTGGAATGCAGGATTCCCCTTCCAGTGTCCTGAGTGTTGGGGTTATAGATGCGAACCATCACACTCACTTTCTTTTCAAAACGTCTTCATGGATTACTATACTGCATGCGTGCACGCTATCTATACATGTGGGCACACATGCTGCAACTCACACCTGGCGGTCAGAGGACGGCTCTGTGGTGTCGGTTCTCTCCTTTCACCTTTGCGTGGCTTCTAGAGGTTGAACTCCAGCTGCCAAGATCGCAGGGCAAGATTCTCTAGTGGCTGAACTACCACACCATCCTTGGGATTCTTTACGTATACTTTTAGTGGTCACACAATTCTGTAAAGCAGGGTCTACTAATAGTGTCCCCATCTACAGCTCAAAAAACCAAGGCCTAGCGAGTGACCAGACCAAGCCTATACAGGCAAAGGGCAATCAAGGAGTTGGGTCTTGGTAACTGGAGACAGAGTCCTCAATCATTAAGCTGTATCCGCTTGGAGGATGAGATGCCCAAGTATACCAGGAGAGTGGGATGGACCAAGGTCACTGGCTGCAAAGTGAACAAGTGTGAAATGAGGGTGATGATGGGTTAGGTGAGGAGCAAGGACTCATGCCTAGTACAAAAATAGAGAGGGAGATAGATGATTGATAGATAGATACAAAGATAGAGAGGTAGATAGATAGATGATAGATAGAGGATGGATGGCTGGATGGATGGATGAGACCATTCCCTGGGCCCAACTTTCATCAGTGGTCTTGGCTGGCTCCTGTACCCTTTATCTGCTTCTCTAGAGCCAAAGTCAGAAAGCTTGTGCACCCGGACAGAGCTCATGGCCCAGTGCCCTCTGGAAGTCCACAGCTCATTTAGGGTATGAACCAGGTTATCCATTGTTGGACCTTTCTTTGCAGAAATGAATGAATGGCTGGGTGAGAAAGAGGAATGCTTCTCTTCACTTAGGCCCCTTCTCTCTCTCCACCGAGACCACAGCTCCAGCCAGCGGTCCCCTGTGTACCGCAGCCTATCATCAGCCTCCCTCCTTTCTTAGCTCTCAGTTCCTCTAGTTTCTGCTGGAAACCAAGGTGGTGGTTGCCACCACAGGGCCAGGAACCACTGATCTACCTGGTGGGCATACCTCCAGCCCGGGCAAGCCCTCATGAGAATTTTTTACTGACATACCTGATCCCAGAACTGAAAAACTAGTGACGCTAAGACTCAGGTGGGCGAGGGAGAGACGGGTTTTTGCAAAGCCATGAAAGCTAGCCAGCCACTCGAAACCCCTTCTTGCTGCCCCCGCCACCCCCACAGTCTGGGACAGGAGAAAGGAGGGGAAATAAAAGAACTCAAAGAAAACAAGCCACGAATGGGGGAGGGGATGAATCACCAGGAGGAAGCTCTGAGGACTGGGAACCATACTCAGCATCTCCCCCTGTCCCCTGGGCAGTAGCTCTTCCCCTGGGCACCTCTGCTGCCTTTGGGATGCAGCAGACCCAGAAGCACTTGGCTGGGGCACCCACACCCCTCTTTATTACTGTTCTGCCCCCAAATAGAAATCTCCGATCTCCGTTCTTTGAGCCTTGAAGTCTCAGGGAAGAGGCCTTGTTGTCACACTAGCAGGAGTGGAAATTAGACCTCAGGAAATATTCATGGGGACAGGAGTGAGACCCCAGGCTGTCTTCCTTAGAGAGCACTCAGCTGGGGGAAAGTCCCTGGCTCTGTTGCTTTGAGTCAGCAGCACAGAGCAGGGGAGGAGTGAGTGAGCCCCAGGTAGGGACAACAGTTGATACACATTTTCATTGTGATGGGGCAGATGGGAGTTCTTTCCAGTCTTGAGCCTGAGGCAGGTGGGATTTGGGCTAGGAATGAGAAGAAAGGAAAGGAGAAGGGTGCAGGAGCCGTATGAGGAAGGAGCAAGGCCAGATGGAGCAAGGCTCACAGTATACTCCTATAATCCTAGCACTTGGAGAACAGAGGTAGGCAGGTCAGAAGTTCACGGTCCTCCTCAGCTATATGGTGTTGGTCCCAAGACCAACCTGAGCTATGAGACTTGGTCACAAACAAGCAAACAAACACATAAAACCAAACAGAGCCATGAGATGGCTCAGTGGGTAAAAGCGCTAGCCACAAAAGTCTGACGACGTGAGTTCAATCCCCAGAACTCTAGGGGAAGGAATCAACTACCAAAAGTTGTCCTATGCCCACCACACGCACTCTGTGGCACCTGTTATTCACACACACACACACACACACACACGAACGCAAGCACACGCGTTGGGGACTTGGAGTTCTTTATGACCTACTGCTCTGCATTATCATGACTGGATTCAAGGAAGGTGACAGACATGTGGCCTCCCACTTATACCTCCTGATTACTCACTTCACAGTGACCAGCTCCTAACAGTAAGGAGCTGGGCTACTCACCCCTGGCTGCTGGTGGTGGCAGTGGATCTGTTTGGTTATGAGACACCCTCTAGTTTCTTTACCACCTCCCTCGTGTCTGTACCTTATAACCTGTGCCCAGTGGTCTCTGGACATCTTACTCTATGGCAATCCTGATATTCCTCCACCTGGACATCAGCCCTCCTGATCTTTAATCCATCACTCATTTCCTGGGTTCCTTCTGCTCCTCATTTCTCTGACCTTACTCTTTGGTGTGTCATGGTCCCAAGGCCTGTCTTCTCTGACTTTCCCAAGCTGGTGGTAATTGGCACTCCATAGGGTCAGAAAGCTTAGGTATATTTGTGTGATTGTGCATGCGTGTGTGTGTCTGTGTGTGTTTCCGTGTGTGTGTCTGTGTGTGTTTCCGTGTGTGTGTGTGTGTGTGTGTGTGTAATGCAGAGTTGCCCAAGTGTCTCTCTCAGCCACTGTTGGGGACTTCTGTCCCCTGCTTGGGCATGAAGTATGCAGAAACATGACATTCCAGGGCTGATCTGGCGTGTTGGGGCTGTCTCTTTGAGGTCCGGTCTGCCAGCTTTTGCAATTGAGGGGAAGAAGCCAGAATGAAACCTGCAGCTCCTACTCCCGTTGTTAGGACTCTCCAAGTCCTCCTGTCTCACCAAGGCTCCAGCCCCCAACTGTAGTTCTACCCTGCACATGCAAGTAGTGATATCAACTCGATCTGGTTTCCTTGTATATCATGGGGGGGGGGATAGATTCTCTTTTACCCTTGGGGGTGCCACTTTTGGGGACAAGGGGTCTCTTTGGTCCTGGGCTCTTAGAACTGGGAGACTCTCTACGTTCGGCTTCACTGTGAAGTTGGTTTTGTGGCTGGAGCCCGGAGCCCAGTGGCTTGCCTCAGGTGACCTGGTGCTGGAACCTGCTCACTAGACTTTCAGTCCCTGGGTCTTTCCAGGACCCAGAATGGCCTCCTTTCTGTGGCTTGTGGAAAGACCCCAGGCTGAAGTTGGGTTGCCTGAGTCCTCAGGTTATGGCCTCAAGGCCACTGGCTTCCCTTTTCCCATTTACCCTGGACTCTGACAGGTCTTCTGGCTTCCCTTACGTGAACGTGGAGGGTGGTCTCATTGCCCAAACTGCTTGGCTGGAAGACAAATGGGCCCCAGACATCTGCCCAGCAGCTGTCAGCCCATGGTTCCAAACAGGGACAGGAGAGAGACTAGGGGCTTTCTGCTTCCATCTCTACTGTAGCAGGAGGCACATGCAAGTGCATACAAACACACGCAAGCACACACAGGGCACTCCCTGGCTGAATTGAACTTAGCCTTCATGTCCAGTGTGTGTGTGTGTGGGGGGGGGGCAGTCAGGCAGATGGACGTTTCTGAGGCCTGATGGTAATTTCTGACTCCCCACTGCCTGCTGACCTCAGTTTACTGTGACTCCCGCTTCAGGGCACAGCAGCGCCTGTGTTTGGAGGCACAAAAAGAAACTCTTCACCAGGAAGAGCTAGGAATTAAGCTGAGTCTCAATGACTACCAACCTCCACCAGCTCCCAGACTCCAACACTGAGCTCTTGGGTGATGCACTCCCTCCCTTGGTCTTGGTCTCTCTTGTGAGTCAAGGGGCCCCAGACACTCTGGGCATGCTCAGTTTTCCCAGAACTTATGGCAGGAACTCCTCAACAACTCATTTACCACTGCTGCCAAGGAAGCTGCCTAGGGAGAGAAACTCCCTGGGGACTCCAACCACCTCTTGGCACATCCTGACCTTGACTGGGACACACCCTGCCAAGGAGGCAGTTTCCAAGACAACCCTCCTATTCAGTAGGACCCAGGCTTCCCCGTGGCCAGGTGGCCCCATTCACTTACTTCTCATGACTGAGCCTAGGCTCTCCGGTCTTGGCTCCCTGTCCTCCTCCGTAGAGTAGACCAGAACAGACACAGCTGGCAGTGGAGGTGGGGTGAAGCCCTCTCAGAGGTGCCTCAGCCCGCAGATCTCAACAAAGCTCTCCACAGTGTTTCTGGGCAGGGGGGGGTTTAAGCTCTGCACCACACAGGTGGCCAAGTGACAGCCCCCCAGCCCCCAGAGGTGCACTGTGTATGATGACAGGCACCCCACGTGGCCAATCTGGGTCTGGGACAGGGTGTGAGGGGCGGGGCAGCCAATCACAGGGGGCGTTGGAAAATTCCAAAACCACAGCCACAGTGGTGGTAAAAGCTGTTTCCACTCGCCAGGGCAGTTCTAGCTGGGGAGCTTCGTGGAGCTCATGGGCTGAGGCCAGGCTCGAAATCCCCTCTTCCTGAGTACCCCAGGCCCTCTTCAGCAGGTGACACCAGGGGTAGGGATGTCCCAGAGGTAAGTCACAGAATATCTGTCTTGGGTAGTGTCACGTGGCACTGCGACCCTGTGGAGTCAACAGCCATGCCCAGTGCGGTGTAATCAGGAGACTACTGACCCTCAGCACACCGGCCCGCCACCTCCACATGACGGGCTGAGGATATGACAGTGGCAGTACCGTTAGGCAAATACCCAAGACTGTTCGATGGGTTGGCCCTTCAGAAAGGACTTTTAGGAGCAAGACTGCTAGACTGGAACACAGACAGTGAATGCCACCATCTTCATCCTCTTAACAATATGCTTAACTCAGAGTGGGGGGAATTGACTCAGTTCTGGGTGGATTATGTAATCCCCAAACATACTTTGTGTGACAGCTACCATTTCAAAGGCAAGTGAGGGGGGGGGGACACAGAGAGGTTAAGTAACCCGCTCAAGGCCACGCAGGTCGAGAACGGTAGAGTGGTCAGGCAGAGTGGCTTCAGATCCACTGAGGAACCTGGGGGTGTTTCTGGTTCAAGTTTGCTTTTGAGTATGTCTCAGGCTGGCCAGGCTCTGGCACTTGAGTTTCTCTGTAGGTTTTGTTGCTGTGAGGTTTGTTACTGATGGGTCCCTTCATTTTCCAGTCTGCTCTGTGGGGTATCTCAGCCTTGAAGGTTCTTCTTCTGACCCCTTAGTTGCTAGACTCCCTCTTGGTCTGTGTGTGCCCCCTAAGTTTCTCATCCTAGACCCTTTTTTTTTGAGGTTATTTCATTGGGGGAATCATTTTTATTTTCTTGACCTGGGGTCGGGGAGTGGATCTCAACATCTGGACCAATTCCCTTGAGAGAGCTTCAATCTTGCTGGGACCCCCAGCTCTTCAATTAATACAAGCCTCTCTCTGCTGGCTTAGGAGCTGCGCTTTGGGTTGGTGAGGGTGGACAGCCTGGATCCTCATGAGGACATTCATAGTGGGGACTCAAAGACAGAAGTCAGGGCTGGAGGCTTGGCTTGGCCTTTCCTAGTTTCCACTGCTCCAAAAGCCCCCCACCCCCTTGTGGTCCCTGATCCCCTCCCCCAGCTAGCCTTAGTCATTCTCACTCGCTTTCCTCCCAGGGTGCTGCTCAGCGTTTCCGTGGGGCCCTGTGGCTAGTGGCTCAGGAAGCTGATCAGGATTATGCTGAGCCAAGCAGCCCCGACCCCCCAGGAAGATGGAGCATCCTAGGTCAGGGAGGAGGGATGCTGGAACACAAGGCTGCAGATGCCTTTGGCAGTGGGAGGAACTGGGGGACAAACAAAGAGCATGTTCTGGAGGTGTGGAGGGTCCCTCCTCTGATGAGGACGCCACACTAGTGTAACGACCACACTTGTGTAAGTCTTTTCTAGAGTGCTCCCAGGTTGCTCGGCAGGATTTGGAGGAGTGGCTGCCCTTGGTGTTGGAATAGCCTGTCTCTCTGTGGCTGGACTTGGGGTGCTGAAATGGCCCTAGAGAAGATGCTTACTCGCCAGTATCCATTGGGGTGTCCTTCTGGACAGGCTCTTGCTCATAGACTTCAGTCTCAGGATTTCAGGACCCCCAAGAAACAGTGCCCCCGACCATTCTCTCTTACAGAGAGGCCAGGCAGCCTGCTCTCTAGTTCTGCAGAGTCTCGATCCAGGCTTGCTCACACCTCAGAATGTGTTAACCACAGAGATGAACACACCAAACCTGGCTCTGCCACCACAAAGCCTTGGGCACGCTCCTAGGCCTCCCATTGTGGCTGCTGAGTTCCGAGGCTGGGGCGACCTTAAACCTCCTCCCTGCCCTGGCCCAGCGACCCGCGCCTCTGTCCAGAGTGCACTGCCCTCCTCTTTCATGGTTCCCCTTTTCTTTACATTGTTTGTTACTTGACACTCTTTGGGCTTCTTTTTTTGTTCCTTGCTATCTTGGCCTATAGGTCTTTTCCTTTGGCCCTTGTCTCTTGGGTCTTGTAGTCTCGCCTGCCTCTTTCACTTCTGCTCAGACCTGGGCCTTTCTCTCACTCATGCCTTCTGAACTGTTTCACCATACCCAGGACCACCTTCTTGGCTCAAACCCCTACTCACAAGTATGAGTCTTCTTTGCAGCCAGAAGTTCTGTAAAGAGAAGAGAAGGAAGGGTCAGTCAGCAGTTGACAAGGCGGTGAGCCACGGGCTTCCTCAGTTTCTGGCTCCCACCCTGCCCCATTTTTTCCCCTAGTACTGCCTGGCCTTTGAGGAGAAGCTGGGCCCCCTTAGCAGTGCCACGTCTTTACCCTTTGGCCACGCTGGCTCTTTTCCAGGTCCTGAAAGTGCCCAGCTCCTCTCAGCCTCCTGGACTTCCCCATGCCACTCTGCCATCCTCCCACCCCTTCATCTAGCTCCATCTCAGACGTCTCTCTTCCTCTGGAGCAGCCGCCATGCCCTCTCCTGCCTTGGGGTTTATTCAGTCAGCAACGTGCGTTGTTTCCTGGCACTTGACGTAAGAGCCAGCTGCCCTGGGTGTGCCATGGGCCCTTCTTCATTGTAAGGCTGTCTTGCAGCAGAGCCACTATCTGTCTTGATCAGCCTGCTATTTTGGGGACACCCAGAAACCTCTAGCATTTGGCACAGTTGAAGTACACAAATATTCTGCACCCAGACTTAAATTCCTGTGGGAATGCAATCTTTTGGTTGATTGGCTGTGCTAGACAACATGAAGGAGTTGCAGAGGTGTGGGACTGGGTGGTTGAAGAGGAACAGGCTCTCTCCGGCAACCTCTGGGTTTCACTGGTCTACAAGCCAGCAGAGGAAAGAGCCCCTTTCCTGGCTGTTCTTCTTTGTGGCCAGGTCTGGGTGGAAATCAGGCAGTAGGAGACCCAGGGTGCTTCATAGAGGTTTGTAGAAATGCTGTTTCTACAAACAGGGAACAGCTGATGGGGGGGGGGGTAGCCTTGGCTACTGCAGAGTTACAGGTTCATTCGTGCATGCAGTCATTATTTGGGAAACACCTAGAGAGGGAGTCCTTGGCAAAAGAGGCTTTTTAAAAAACTACCAGATCTCCATCCCATTTCCTATATCCACACAGTGCCCAAGGCCAGTCTTTTGTCCCAGAAAGCCCATTAGCCCTGCCTGTAATATCCCTAACCTTTGACTCAGTTCTGTTACTTTTTGCCTTCTGTGTACCAAGACTGACTCTCTGCCAGGAGGTGCCCCCTGCAGCCAGACTTCCTACTTTTCATTGCCTCGGTGGTCAATGGGGCCCAGTGGCCTGGCTCCCTGGGGTGGGGGAGGGGAAGGTCTACACCCCTGTCAAGCCTCTGGCTTTGCATTTCTGGGCAGTCCCGAATGGGGGAGAGGGAGGGGGCATGGGAGCACTCCCTGTGTTGGCCCCAGGGACCTTCTCTAGGTGGTCCTGGAAGCTGGAAGCTGTCACTCACTCTCCCTAGACTGCCAGCTGACAAGCATGGTGGGGCTCCTCCCTCCTGGGCTCCACAGGTGCCTCACACTCTGCAGAGATAAAACTCCTTGAACAGGTTGGGAGGAAAGTGCGGGGCTGCCGGGCTGGAGCAGCTGGAAGTCGTACCTCACCCCCCTCCCCTCCGCACCTGCCCTGCCCCTTGCCCCCCACTTACAGCAGACAGGGTACTTCACTGGAGCCGGCTGCTCCCTGAGTCAGTACTGCTCAAGGGTCCTGTGACAGGGAGGGGCCTGCTCATACCTGGGAGCCAGCCTCATTCCCATCTTTCCTCTGAATCTAGCCTCCCTAACACAGCTCCTCCCTCCTGACCCCACTCCAACCTGGCTCTTCCTTCTGGCCTTCTCTGTCTTCCCAAGTCTCCTCCTGCCGGAACCTGAACCCTTCTTCCTGTTTCCCCTCCTTTGATATGAAGATTTGTCCTATCCCAACTTTCTGCTCTCCTCTGCCAATGCGACTCTCTTCTCCAATTCTTTCCCAGTCTCTTCCCATCCCTCCTCTGCTCTGAGCCTCCTGGTGGTCTCTTCCACCTGCCCGCAGGACTTTGGGGTCTCTTACCCCGAGATGTTCGGTGGTGTCTCTGTGGGGCCCTGTCCATGGGGTAGCTCCCTTGGTGCCGTCCTTGCTGCCCTGGCTGCCCAGGAGGGCAGGGAGCAGGGCCCAGGGGAGGGAGGAGGGAAGAGGGAGGGAGCACCTGGCCCGTCAGCAGGCAGGGGAAAGGAGTGGCTGGCAGAGTGTCCTGGCACTCGGAGGGGACTCAGGGAGAGAGCAGCGCACCAGGGTCTGGCGTCTTGAGGAGAAATGGCTAGGTGAAAGGGAATTTATCGATTCCCTGCAGTGTGCTGAGTCTTTTGCCAGGCCTTGTAGGTAAATCGGGATTGTGGTTTTCACAAATGCGTATGATAGCCTCTTCAGGAAAGTGTGACTATTCAGAATCATCAATCCATTGTTGCTCAGAATAGAGAAGACTTGCCAGGGACTTCACAAGAGCAATTCGTGATTGAGCTGAGATTTGAACCCAGGTCTTCGTGACTTTTGACCAGACTAGAACAGATAACAGAACAGCAAGAAGGGGAAGAGTGAAGAGGATGGGCAGCATGTGTATGTCTGTGGGGGTGGATGTGTGTGTAGAATGTGTGTGTGTGTGTTGTGGGGGTGGAGTGGATGTGTGTGTGTTGGGTGAATGTGTGTGTGGTGGGGGTGGGGTGGATGTGTGTGTGTGGGATGTGTGTGTGTGTGGTGGGGGTGGGGTGGATGTGTGTGTGTGTGTGTTGTGGGGGTGGAGTGGATGTGTGTGTGTTGGGTGAATGTGTGTGTGTGGGGGTGGGGTGGATGTGTGTGTGTGATGATGTGTGTACATGTGTGGGGGACGGCGGGGGATGGATGTAATCTCCACGCTAGGGTCAGGTGTACTTTTCTCCGTGTTGGATTCCTGGAGCACGTGCCTACTTTGTCTCTATCTAACCCCATGCTGCCCTCCTCTGGATTTCCCTGGCTTCTAGGTGCTTGTCGTACTCCTGGAGGGGTAGAGGGTGGGGGAGTGTGTGTGGGAGGAGGAGCAAAGTGGAGAGCCCCGGGAAGAGCGAGGAGGGAGAGCATAAGATAGGAATAGCAGCCAGCTGACAAACTGGGAGGAGGGGACCCCCTCACTCCCACCCCCTTCCCGGACTAGGACTGCTCACGTTACTCCTGTACTGGAGTCTGAGGAGGGCCTGAGTCGAGGCTTCTGTGGATATTGGATGCCACAGTTCGGCGTGGCCTCCACCCAGGGTTTGATTAGCTGGGCCTGACTTTTCTGCTTACCCAACAGCCACTGGCGAGGGGCCAGGCTGCAATCAGGAGGCTCCCAGCCCCTCCTCCCGCTCTCTCCAGCTGGTAAACAGCGGGGCAGGAGTCAGCCACGCCAGGGCCTCGTGACTGGCCTGCTCCCTCCACCTGGTGCACGTGGCACCTGGCGTGGAAAGGGCACGCAGCCGCCCCGCTCTCCCAGCAGCCTGTTCTCCACTCCTGCCTGTTTGGGAGCGTCTGCTACCATCAGCACCTAGGTCTCTGCGGAGCTGGAGCTGGGTGTCCTAAGCCTCGGGAGCAAAGATTAGGATACATAGCTTCTCTGACTCCTAGGGAGATGGATAAAGGCTTGGGGAATGAAATGACTTTTGAGGGCCTTTGAGGATCTGCCTATTTCCATGAATATGTACGTGTTCACGTGGGTGTGCACATATGTGGGTTTGTGTACATGTGTGAGTGTGCACGCCTGTGGAGGCAAGAGGCTGACATCTGGGCATCTCGTGTCTTCCTCAGTTACTCTCTACATTTTTTTTCTTTTTGAGACAGGGTCTCTCATGGAGCCTGGAGCTCACCATTTTGGCTAGACTGGCTGGCTGATGAGCCCTTCGGAGCTGTCTGCACCACCCCACTGTTGAGTGCCTACCTATCACTGTACCCCTGTTTTGTTATGTGGGTTCTGCGGGACTGAACTTAGGTTTTATGCTCTTGTGGCAATACTTCACTACTCCACGGCCTTTGATATGGGCCCATGTATACTTTTCTGCTCAGAACATGAAGTCAGTCTGGAGGACGTAGGTAAGAGGCAAAGATCTGGTGGTGGTACACCTCACCTAGGATCCCACCTAGGACTCCACCTATGACCAGAGCCAGAAAGAGGCAGCAGGAAAGGCTGGGTGTTCGGGGGATGGGGCCCTTCCTTGCCCACCCTGTACCCCAGAATTCTCCCCTCCTGCCCTTTTCTGTGCTCTCATAGGATCGCCCTTCCCTGTCTACTCTTCAGTTTCCCACTCCTTTCCCCTCCCATCTCCCCTGCTTTTTGTTCTTGTTTCTTATTTTTAGTTAATTTTAATTTTTTTGTGTGTGTATGAGTATTTTGCCTGCATGATTGTCTGGTACACTCCAGGGGACAGAAGATGTCAGATGCCCACCAGTGTCGTAGTTGGTTGTGATGTGGGTGCAGGGAATCGAACCTGGGTCCTTCTAGAAGAGCAGCCAGTGCTCTTAATTGCTGAGCGATCTCTCCAGCTGCTGTAAAATGGTGCAAGAGAGACCTTGATGGGCCGATGGGCAATGGGGCCACGTGGTGGGAGAGAGCCAAAAGCCTCACCGCAGGCGGGAGACAAATGGGCCATGCAGGCAGAGCTTAAGTGAGAATTTATTGAGAGAAGGGTAAAGGAGAGGGAAGAGGGAAAGAAATACAGGGACAAAGAGGAAGAAGAGGAAGGACCAGACTACTTCTTCAGAAGAGTAGCAAGAAGAGAGAGTGGGAACTTAGAGGGACCTTTGCACCTGTGTAGTGACAGCAGCTATAGGACCCTGGGCTGGCTAGGGAACTGCCTGGGTTCATCAGCCACTTCACTTTTTTTTAAGTGGGTTCTTCTAGGCTAGCCTCCAACTCACTACCCTGTCTTGGCATCGGGTGTGCTGGGGTTGCTGGCCTGCATCACTGGGAACACCCTTTTCTCTTTTGATTTCTCTTGGGGATTCTGGGTCTTAAGGCTTTCCAAAAGACCCCTCCTCAAGTCAGAGGCACAGGGTGGAGGGTCCTAGGAATGTTTGCAGATGGCACACAGCATGGTAGTGGCAGACACGGCCAGAATGGCTTCTTCTACCACGGTACCATTTCATGCTCCTGTGTGGGGCTCAGGAAGCCACTGTGGGTTGGGAAGATGGGTCCTGGCTCTAGGTCTGGAGAGCCATATGCTTCCTTGGCATTCATTGCTTTGTTGTTGTTGAGACAGGGTCCCCCTCTGTAGTTCGAGATGGCCTTGAACATTCATGAGGAGATGTTCCCCCAGCCTTATGAGTGCTGGGGTTACAGGCATGAGCCACCACACCCAGTTTTTGGTCACACAAAAACTTCCAGTGTGTGTGTGTGTGTGTGTGTGTGTGTGTGTAACACTTAGGTTCCTTCTCCTACCGAGACTGACACCATGACCAGATAATTCTCCATGCTCACAACCACTAAGAGATCGAGACCACAGGGGCAACTGCCCCAACAGCTTCAGCCATTCGTTCCTCCCATGGCAGCCATAGTGTGAGTGAATGTACTGTTATCCGGTGTGACCTTCGGCCTGGCCTTACTCAGCTGGCGAAGAGAGCGGAGTAGGTCCTGGGATTAGCCTCTTTGAGATGTGTCCATGCCCCCTGCCCCCACTTTCTGTAGGAATCCACGTTTTCTAAGCAGGCAGAGGTTATTTCCTCTTCAAATACATTCTTATGCAAGGAGGCTGATAGAGATCAGAGAATCCTCCTACCCCCACGTGCCCAGTGCCCTTATCAGGCCCAGGAATCTCAAGCAGGGGGCAAACAACCTGGGGGTGGTGGTGGCCTGGAAATGGGGAGCAGTCACCAACTCTTCTTTCCCTTCCTCCCCACCCCTTAAACCGCAGAAACCACTTAAAGCTCAGCACAGGCCTGTCCTTCCAGGGAGGACCCTAGGCAGTAGGTAGAGAGGAAACCTGATGCCATTCTCAGTCTGGCTTGGCCCAGAGAGGGCCATCTCCCTCTGGGAAAGCCTGATGCCGGGCTTTAGGAACCACCTTTCTTTGAGTCTTCGGAACTTCATGCTTGGGGAGGCCTCAACCCCCAGAACGACTTGGAGAGAGGATGGTGTCTTGGCCATAAGAAAACCAACCAACCAAACAACCCCCGCTAAAAAAAAAACCCAAACTAAAACAAACAAACGAAAAAAGACAATGCAAGGTCTTTGGAACATCTGTGGTTTCTGCCTCTCAGCTTCCAGCCCTTCACCTTCACAGAGTGCGAGTGGAGGAGGAGTGGGAAGGGTTGACCCTAGTCTCAGCCTGGAGCTCTATATGGTGACCCTACTTTGAGCTCTCATTTCCCAGTTAACACTGAGTTGGGCTTGGAGACAGGGAGTGTTGAAAATCAGGAACTGGGACTGGAGGTGGAACCCTCCATTTAACCCCAGCACCTCTTAACCTGTCAGGGTAGTGCTCACCTGTATTCCCAATTCTTGGGAGATGAGGCAGGAAGATCAGGAGTTCACTGTCATCCTAGGTTGCTAGGGAGCTTTAGGCTAGCCTGGGTTACATTGGAGCTTGACTGAAAACAATTACAAAGAACAAAATTGGGATCTCTGATTTTGGGGACAAGGAAGACTTTAACAATGTGGTCTACTGGATAACAGCCACGAACCCTGAATTCTGTTCACAGCCTTCAGCCAAAGGGTGGGTGGGTGGGTACCATGGGTACTGACTGGCCTTTGTTGATGAGGGGCTCCGGGGCCTGAGCTGCTTGAATACTGGGTAGGTTCTTAGGGTTCATTTGCCCCCAAGGTATACATCTGTGGTTGGGACTGGATGTTCCTATCATGAGCCATGAAGAAATGCGCTAGAACTTCTTCTGGGGGACTTTGTACCTCATAGACTCCCCAAACCCTTGGGCTGGGCTGTGGCAGGGGATGTTTGTTTAGTTGCTGTCCTTACAGCCAAAGGCAAGTTTATTCAACCTCGCTGATCTCCTTCCTGCCTTTGTGACCCAGGAATAATAATGCCTCCCTTACCTAGTGGTGAGGAGATAAGACCAATGGGTAAAGTACAGGACCTGGTACAAAGTACTGCAGCTAAAAAAGGAGCGTTTCAGTCCCTCGCTGTCTCTTCCACTCCTGGAATCGTGCCTCTCTTTCTCTTACTTGACGTCTCTCCGTGTCCCGCCATCAACTCCTTCTTTACTCTTGTCCGTTTTATAACTCACGTGATTCCCGTGTTTGTTTTCATCATGGCTGTCTCCGGTGCCTGGTGCCCCCTAGACCCTCCCTAGCATTATCGGAGGAATGGATGAATGAGAGTAATCTGACCTGTACACATCTTTCCAGAGACTTTCAAATCTGGCTGCTCACTAAGTTGTTAGGAGAGATGCGGTTCAGCCCAGTAGAGACAGAACGAGGTGTGGGGGTGGACTTCCTAGAGTTCATAGGTGTGCGTCCAAAGGGCCAGGATGAGAACCGGTTGAAGAACTATCATCTGGTGGAAAAGCCACCTTTTCAGCCTTTCAATACACAGTTTAAAAATTATATCTACTTAAGTGCGTGTGAGTTGACTCGCTCCTCTACCGCGTGGGTCTCCAGGATTAAACTCAGGCTTGGTGACAAGTACCTTGAGTCATGCCAACTAGTTTTATTCTTTATTATCTGACTAAGGCTCAAGGTCACATTGAATCACAACCATAGCTCACTTTATGGCAGTTGCCAGGAGGAACAAGTGTTTGGAACCATAGAACAATTCCTCTGGGCTCAGGCTGCCGGCAGCAGGGAGAATTGTTTGGTCAATGCCACCACCTGGTGGACACCACGAGCAAGGGCTTGGTGGTGGGAACCTAGTCAGTGGAGGGAGAAGGAACTGGGGACTTAGGAAGGAAGGGTGCGCTCTCTCTCTTTCCCTCTCCCTCCGTGTGTGTGTGTGTGTGTGTGTGTGTGTGTGTGTGTGCAGCAGCTGCTGAGACTTTTGTTGGGAACAGCAGGNGTGTGCAGCAGCTGCTGAGACTTTTGTTGGGAACAGCAGGTTTAGCCTCTGTGGGGGGGGGGGGGGCACAACTGGAACCGTGGAAAATGAGAAAAGGCCCCCGGGGTCTGGGGTGGCAGCGAGGAGGAAGAAGCTGGATCTTTCTAGGGTCTGTTATCTATCTTCCTTCCCACCCCACCCCCATTTTCTCTTCCAAGTCTGGCTTGAGCCAGGAGGAACCAGTTCCCGTGGAGAGGGAGAGAGAAGGTCACTGCTGACGTCAAAGGGCTTCAGGTAGGAGGTAAATGCGGCCTGACCCACTTTTATTCCACTGTCTTTCACCCTCCTCTTCTCCTGGCTGGAGCAGCCCTTACGGCATCCCTGATCACACTCCCTGATAGCACCCTCTTTCCTAGATAGATCCCAGTCCCCACTACCTCAAGTACTGCTGGGTACCCAGGTGCTACTCTGTAGATCCCTCCTCTCCACACAGGGTTCCTCTGTAGCCCCAACTGTCCTGTCTCTGCGCTGGGATTAAAGAGGTTTGCCACTATGCCCAGCTGGTTTACTCTGGCTCTCGGCTCCTTCCCTTCTTCCAGCTCCTGCAGCGCAGGTGTACAGTGTGGATGGGACAGGGCCAGAGGGAGGCAGGGAGGTTTAAGGGGCACTGTGTGCTAGTCTGTGCTCCCCTGACTCACTTTTAGGGGTCACAGATTTCATTTGTTATTTAGGACACACATTGGTCTAAGGGGTAGGAAGGACCTACCTCTGTGCAGCCCCAAGGAACGAGGCGAGGGGGACTTTGCGCTTTGGTTCTGTTCTTAGAGCTCTCACTGGGGTGACTCAGTGACTCAGGGGCTCTCTGAGGGTGCGGGATTTTGTTGAACTCTAGGAACCTGCCACGGTTAGTTTCAATTGTCAACTTGACAGTTTAGAATCTCCTGGGAAGAGAACTGTCTCCTTCATGCTGGCCTGTGGGTAGGTCAGTGGGGGATTATCTTGATTACAATTAATTAATGTGGATAACCTACCCATGTTGTGAAATAAGATATTTGTTTAATATGTAAAGATGTGTTACATTTGTTTATGCTGCATTTGTTTAACTATGTAAAGATGTGTTTCTGTTTCGTCTTTCCTGCTTAAGGTATCTGATGGGTCTAAAAAAAGCTGAACAGTCAGCCAGGCGGGCGGTTGTGCATGCCTTTAATCCCTGCCCTCGGGAGGCAGAGGCAGGCGGATCTCTGTGAGTTTGAGGCCAGCCTGGTCTACAAGAGCTAGTTCCAGGACAGGCTCCAAAGCTACAGTGAAACAAACAAACAAACAAAACCAAAACCAAAACTGCTGAACAGCCAATAGCTAGGCAGAGGAGGGATGGGGGTGGGGAAGCCAGCCAGAAATGGAGGAAACAGAAAAACTGGACGGATAGTGTATATGAGCGCAGTGAGCCTCGGGATAGTACGCAGATTAATAGAAATGGGATAATTTAAGTTAAAAAAAAAAACAAGCTGGAAACAAGCCTGGGCCAGGGCCAAGCATTCGTGGGTCTCCATGTCTTTATCTGGGAGCTGGTTGGCATCCCCAAAAGCTTATATATACACACACATATATATTCATATATAAATGTATGTGAATGTGTGTGTGTGTATTCTTTTCTTGTGCGTTCAACTGTGTAGCCCTAGCTGGCTTGAAATTTGCTTTGTAGATGAGGCTGGCTTCAAACTTACAGAGATCCAGCTGCCCCTGCCTTCCAAGTGCTGCGATTAAAGGCGTAAACCATCATTCTCTGCTTTATTTTTTATATGTATATATGTGTTTATTCATGTGTGTGTGTGCATGTCTGGCCTTGAGAGGCCAGAAGAGGGCGTTGGAACCAGTCTCACAGGCAGTGCTCTTAACCACTGAACCTCTCCAGCTCGCTCTCTTTCTGTTCCTGACTGTGGATGTGGCTAAGTGCTTCAAGTCCTGGCCTTGATTTCTCCACAGTGATGGTTTATCACCTGGAATTGTAAATCCAGCAATGGAAATAAAACTAAGACAGGACCACAGGGCCTACTCTGTCTAGCCCTCTTGAAGTAGCATGTTTCGGGGAGAGATCCTAGGTCCTGCGTGTTTAGCAAGCACTTCCAGGGTTTCTGACGGCTGTGTATTGTGAATCTCTTGAATCACTGTTTAAAGTCTGTTCCTGCTCAGACGAATGGACTGGGCCAAAAGGAAGGAAAAGATTTGCTGCAAAGCCTAGAGTTTTTGGTGCCCACTGGGGAGCATGCAGCTAGAGACAAACTGATGCTTTATTACAAAAATAAATCCACGTTGGGCAGATGGCAGCAAGAATAAGGGCTGCAGACACAGCGGAGACCTCCCGAGGAAGCTGTGGTGTCCGTCTACAGGCTGAGATGCCCAGGTGCCAGGGAGGACCCTGGGCCTAGACCCCCAGCCAGGGGGGGCAGCAGGGCGATGAGGGGTGTCTCACACTCCCCCAGCAGCACGTCCCTGCGCAACCCCGCACCCCTATCCAGCACCTTGGCCCTCAGACTGCGGGAGGCCAGATCTGGCGGGCCCAGCCCTTCGAAGAAGAAGTCTTCATTGAAGATGGGGTTGGAGCTGCCCTGGACCACGCGGCTCCTCTGAGCTCGCGGCCTAACGCGCGGCTGCAGTCGCAACACCACGCAGCAGCCCCCGCCGCCGCTCCCGGGCCGGGCCCGCGGCCGAGGCAGCCCCTCGGCGCTCACCAGGCGCAGCCGCAGCCTCCCCGGCCCCGCCTGGTACTCGGTGGACAGGCGCAGCTGCCCGCCGCGGGGTCCCAGGCACAGGACGCTGTCCTTGGTCGGCCGCAGCTGGCAGCAGAGGAAGTCCAGGTGGAAGAGCGGCGGCGCGCGGCGCGGCGCGAACGGACTGGTGTCGGCCGAGCTCGCCTCGTCGGGGGACAGGGAGTGCGGCCTAGGCGCGCACGGGGAGCCGCAGGGAGACGAGTCGGGCGACGAGGCCGTGTCGCTGTCCGGAGCCCGGCAGAGGCGGAGGTCCGGGGCCGAGCCGTGCAGCCGCGACTGCGCCGGGGCCAGGCCTGCAGCCAGGTTGCGCGGCACATGGAACAGGGACTCGCGGCGGCGCGTGTGCGGGCTCTCGGGCAGGAAGGTCCAGCCCTCGCGGCCCGCCAGGTGCGGCAGCGAGCAGACCACCGGGAGGTTCCGGCCGCTCGGGTTGCGGTCCACCCTGGCTTCGCCGCCGCCGGGGTCCCGGAGCCGAGGCGGAATGAAGAACTGCGGGATGCGGTCGGGGGTGAGGACGTTGGGGTTGCAGCGCGAGGGCGAACCTGCGGCCCGGCGCTTGGGGATCAGGCTGGAGTGCGCCTGCCTTGACCCGGTCTCTGCTGTCCTCACCCTATAGCCGGCTTTCTCTAAGAGCCACATGCAGTGGGTGGAGATAATGAAGCACCAAGGCGGAGAAGGCCCCAGTCTAGCCTCCCGGTTGGGAGCCCTGGACAGAGGACACGCTGAGAGAAGAGAAGGGGGGTGCGAAGGTCGGTGATGCTGCTGAGAGCCAACACTTGGAGGTCGGTCTGCCACCGTGGCTTTGTCCCCAAACTCAAGGACCACAAGGGGATATTTAGCAGGTAAAAGAAAGGGTGAAGTCTAGACACTGGAGAAATCAGGAAGATTTTCATCTGGAGATGGTTCAGTGGTTAGGAGCACTTGCTGCTCTTGCAGAGAGGATCTGGCTTTGGTTCCCAGCACCCACATGGTGATTCGCAGTCATCCATAGCTGCAGTATCAAGGGATCCAATATCCTCTTCTGACCTCTGCAGGTATCAAGCACACACGTAGTGCGCATACGTACATGCAGGCAAAACACTCATACACACACAAAAAAAATACATCTTCACAAATTTTTAAAATGATTTTCAGATGGAGGCCTTGTATACTCTACCCACTTAGGGGTTATGGGGCATTAACACCCATATCGCCCAAAGATTTTTAGTCACAGTCACGGACCCAGATATCCATCCTGCTCATGTGTACTCTAGCTCCATAAGGTCGATAGGCTGACTCCCTAGTCCTACATCAAGGATCTGGTCATGGCTCCTCAAGGCTCCTTCCCTGCCTCTCTGGATTAACCTATCCTTGAGCTCGAGCCCCATCTGACTTTTGTCTCCTCCCCCAAACCACCCTTCACCTACTCAAGCTGCTCCTGAAAGAGACTCACTTCTGTTCCTAGCAGCTGGGAGCGTCTGGTTGCTGATCCGTAGACACGCAGGGCCAGGGCTAGTCCAGGGAGAGTCACATCTTTCGGTGAATCACGGAACCCCTCTCCCTTCCTGTTTACTCCCAGCTTCTCAGTTCTGCTGCATCTGAGGCTGTAAGGCGGAGCTGGGCAGTTGAGTGGTCCCCTCCCACTGTCCACTCTTTCTCCTTAGGAACCTCAGAGCACAAAGGCACCATTGATTCCCCGCCACCCCCAGTGCATGCCCAGGAAGACGCCCAGTGCACCTCTGCATCGAGTCACCAGAAGCCATGAAAGTACCAGTAGTTTGCCAGGGACTCTGAGTTCATGTCCGGCTCGGTCGTGTGCCCCGAGTGTGGACCTTACCTGTGGGCAGCGGCTGGATACCAGCTTCTGGCTTCCGGCCCCACTGTGCAGAGCCTTAGGGGATCGACTTTCTCTCTAGCTTGCTCCCGCCCAAGTCTTTCCGGGAGGAGCTGGCAGGGGCCTGTGCTGCCTACTTACGTCTGTCTTCTTTTCCTGGATAAACATAGGTCTGTCTCTCTGGTCTTCAACCGGACTTTCTTAACTCCTTCCTCTAGTCAGAGCCAGCTTTCCAGCCGCAGACCTGGCCTGCTAGACCTGAGCCTGTGCTGCCAAGGTTGGGAGGATGGCAGAGAAGAGGGACACTGCCATCAGTGGCTAGTGGCTAGCTGTTGTCCCAGCCCTCCCAGGCAAAGCCCTTAGCCATCTTCACACACAGCTTGTCTTCTGTAAAACCCCCTTTGCTGGGATCCTGTCGTGGCCCCTAACTATGGGCTCTGAAGCCAGCCAGTAACTCCTTAGCATTGTGGCTTCAGTGACCAGTTCTCCGATTTATATCCACACACCCCCAGCAGAAATCCTGCTAGACTCAGGATTTCTGGATGTAAAGACACGGAGGACAGCTGGTTCCAACAGTGAGGACCAGCAGACTTATGTCCTCCATCTTTGGCAGACTCTAGGAAGCACAGGTGGCCACTGGGAAGATGAGATTATCAGTTGTACAGGCACACCTCCCACCTCATTCCCTCAAAGACAGAAGCTCACTTCTTCCTTAGCTGGGCTAGTTCCCTCTTTACTTTCCCTTACCGACAACTTTCTTCTTCTTCTTCTTCTTCTTCTTCTTCTTCTTCTTCTTCTTCTTCTTCTTCTTCTTCTTCTTCTTCTTCTTCTTCTTCTTCTTCTTCTTCTTTCTCCTTCTCCTTCTCCTTCTCCTTCTCCTTCTCCTTCTCCTTCTCCTTCTCCTTCTCCTTCTCCTTCTCCTTCTCCTTCTCCTTCTCCTTCTTCTTCTTCTTCTTCTATTTATTATGTATACAGTATTCTCAGTATTCTGTCTGTGTGTATGCCTTCAGGCCAGAAGAGGCGCCAGACCTCATTACAGATGGCTGAGCGCCACCATGTGGTTGCTGGGAATTGAACTCAGGACCTTTAGAAGAGCAGGCAATGCTCTTAACCACTGAGCCATCTCTCCAGCCCCACAACTTTTCTTCTTAATTAGAGATGCCTCCTGTCCTATTTCACAGCACTTCATCTTTTATGACATTAGTTAGTGTAAGTCCCAAGTTCCAGCCTCTGGCCTCCATCTTTGTAGGCCCCTTCCCTGTGCCCGCCAAGCCTTGACTCCTTCCCGAAGGAGTGTGAAGACAGCCTGCCAAAATCTTGACCACTCCTCAGTCTATTTAAACTGTTTTCTAGAAAGTTCCTGCATGGTCTCTTTTCTCTCCTCCCCTCCCCGTGGTTACCCTTGGCGCCACTGGAGAATGCAGGGATCCCATTAAACCTGGATATTTTTAATTTGGCTTGTGATTTGGCTTGATTGGGATTTTTGCATTGGCAGAGAGCCCGTGTTAGGAAAATTCCTAACAGTTAGTTTTTTTTCCCTACTTACATATTTATTCTTTCTTGTAGGTCAGAGTGAGTGACCTGGAATTTCCTGCATAGCCTGGGATAGCCCAGGCTAATCTGCCTGATCCAGGACCCTGAAGCAGGACTGGCAGTGTCAACCATTATGTGGTTATTTTTTAATGTCTGCCCCCTTGTTAGGATGTAAAATATTCGATATGTATGGACATTTAGTCTACATGTATGTTTGTGCATGATGTGTATGCCTGGTGTCCTCAGAAGCCAGAAGAGGACATCAAATCTCCTGCAGTTGGAGTTACAGATAACTGTGAGTCACCACCTGGGTGCTGGGTATCCAACCTGGGCCCTCTAGAAGAACAGCAAGTGCCCTTAACTGATGAATCATTCCCTCCAGGTCTTCACTCAGGATTTTAAGGTGTAAATGAATGCTATTAAACAGAATTATACTTGAAACAGATTGTCCATCTGTTCACTGAAAATCTAAATTGTACCAGTTGCAGTACTGAGTACACAGAGCAGGGAGCTAAGAGAAAGACAAAGAACATGGCTGCAGCAAGCGCTGCCCCAAGACAAACTGAAATGCAGGGTCATGGAATAAATCAGGAAAGCAGTGATTATTTTGTCATCTGATGATACTTGAGGATCACATGTTTCTTTTGTTCTCCTGGTAACCTCTGACCTTGTTGCAATAGGAAATATTTCCACACTAGCCCAGAATGGAGTATAATAAAGGTTTCTTTATTAGGGGGTAAGCTCACAGAATTGGTAGCAATCCACAGTCTTCTGTGTGCAGTAGGAGCCAGAACTGAATCCAGCTACCTAGGGGCCTGTGCATGACTTTTGTCTGCATATATGGTATATGAGATCACACCCAAAGTGGGTCAGTATCTTAAAGGCTTTTGACTGAAGAAATTCCCACAACACCTCCCTCTTGTCTAAATAAGAGAGTTCTAAGCCTAATACAAATGATATACAATAAGAACAAATATCAAGTATAAAAATTGGAATTACAACCAGCATGAACAATATCAAGCAAGAAACATATGCTAAATGTTTCAATAATTTTCCTATCCTAAGGGGTCTAAGTCTGATATTAGAAATGGCTTGGCTAAGTCATGAGAGGAAAGTAACTATGACTATCTAGTCCCCAACCCCATCAAAGACCTAAGAAGGGAAATAATATTACTTTAGTAAACAGGAAGTGCAATCAAGCAACTTCCAAAATGTGTAAGAAATGGCAGAGACAACTGGCTACCTGGGCAATCACCCAAAGCCTCATTTGCAATGTTGGGACAACCAACTTTGGCTAAGGCCTAGTGTAACTGAAATACTGTTTATCAGGGAGGGTTGGACTGTCACAGTCTGGGCAACAATCAGACAGGCTGAGGGTGCTGGCTTTGGGATGTCAACTTCGTGACTTCTCTCATTTCATAGGTTAGGAATGTCCCTGACTCTCAGAGTTGTGAGGATTATACATGGGCATTAGTTAGGCTGCCTCCTGAGACACACACACACACACACACACACACACACACACACACACACACACACACACACACACACAGAAAACCCAACTTTATATATATATATATATATATATATATAGAGTGATGAGGGTGTTAAAAAGGATTTATTTTTATGTGAATAGATGTTTTGTCTTCATGTATGTTAATGTACAAAGTGGTTGCAATGCCAGAGGAGGCCAGAAGAGGGCATTGAACCATCTGGAACCAGAGTTATAGGTAGTTGTGAGCTGCCCTATGGGTACTGGAAACCAAACTAGGGTCTTCTGCAAGAACAGCGAGTGCTCTAAACTGTTGAGCCATTTCTCCTGCCCTGAGTTTTGAAAAATACTTGTAAAATAAGTATGAAATAGAGTAGGATCTGTGGGAACTTGATCTTGGGGCTTCATTCATCCATAGTTATTGAGTATCTGCTCTGTTCAAGACTCTGAGAAAAAAGAGCAACAAGAACACCAGTTTCCTTGGCCAGATGTAGTTTATACTTTCTTGGAGGGCAGGCAAATGCATTGGTGACAAATGCACTGGTTAAGCAGTGAGGAGGCGTGTCTCCTGTGTTAAAGGGACCTGGTGTCTGTTGAGGATGGAATAAGGGGGCAAGGGTTGAAGAGAGAGAAAGGACACCACTGCAATAATGTCACGTGAGCTGACTGGTGCATGAACCATGGCTGTGGTAGTCTGTTTCTGATGTATTCTGAAAAGGATTTCCAGATGGACTCATTCCCATCCACAGATTTTTGGCCTGAGTATCTGAAAGGAGTTACCATTTTATTAAGAGGGGAAATATCAGTTGATCGGTTTCGTATCTATTAAGTTCGGACCCTTTAATGTTAGACATTTAAGTGGGGATATGGAGTTGACTTTTGGATATATGAATCTTGTGCACAGATTACCTCAGAGGCACCAGGAGAAATGAAGATGGAATCTAAAGTCATGAGACTTGGTGAAATGTCAACCATAAGGACCCAAGAACTGTGGGTGCCCCCACATTGGATCCTGATGGGGGAGGAGTATGCTGTGCTGTAGTATGCTGAGGTGAGATGAAGCTGGGGATTATTAGCAAACAGAAGTGTTGATGGGCCAGTTGTGGTGGCACACGCTGGTAGGATTTGCAGAAGGAGGCAGAGGCAGGAGGATCACGAGTTCAAGGCCAGCCTGGTCTACAAGAGCTAGTTCCAGGACAGGCTCCAAAACCATAGAGAAACCCTGTCTCAAAAAAACAAAACACAAACAAACAGAAAAAAGTGTTGATGGCTATGTCAAGAGTACAAGAGTAGTCTTGGTAGAGTAGTGGGCAAATGCTTCAGCAGAATGGACTCAAGCAAGACAGATGAAGGACTGGAAAGATGACCTGTGGGTGACAGTATGTACTGTTCTTCTGAAGTTTGATTCCTAGCACCCATATTAGGCAACTCACAATGGCCTATAACTCATTTCCAGCATCTGATGCCTCTAGCCTCTGTGGGAGAGCACCCACATTCAACAAAGAATAGCAATCTTAGGCTCTGGTCTGTCTGGTCAGTTATTATTTAAGAAAGAAGGCAAAAGTACCTTGGCCTGAGAACTGCCATTTTGACTTTAGACTCCATTTTACCTGTAGGGTGAAATAAAGTTCAGGATCCCAAGCCCTAGGGGAGCTTGTAGAAGGAGCTGCGGGCAGGCCTGCTTTTCGTCCCACCTGGCTCCCGCTCGGCTAGCTTTACCCAAAATAATTACATGGAAACTGTATTCTTTTAAACACTACTTGGCCCATTGCTAGCCTCTTACTGGCTAACTGTCACATCTCGATTAACCCATTTCTAATAATCTGTGTAGCACCACGAGGTGGTATCTTACTGGGAAGGATCTTAACCTGTGTCCATCTTGAAGAGGAGAGCTATGGTGACTGCCTGACTCGGCTTCTTTCAGCATTCTGTTCTGTTTACTCCGCCTACCTAATTTTCTGTCCTATTAAAGGGCCAAGGCAGTTTCTTTATTAACCAATGAAATCAACACAAAACAGAAGACTCTCCCATATCAAGAGCTGAGAACCTCCAATGGCTGACCAACCTCCTCCCTAAACCATAGAGATAGTAGTTATGCATCTTTAGTTTTCTAGAATCATTTTGGCTGTTCCCAACATCAGAAGGAACAAATGAATCTGATTGGTTGGACTAAAACGCTTGCATTGTATATTGGTTGACAATGATGGAACATTCAAGGAGGTCCCTAATCTCTAAATCTGATGTGGGAATGCCCTCTGTATGCTGTGACTGTTTTATTGCCATTGGTTTATAAAGAAACTGCTTTTGGCCAATGGCTTAACAGAATAAAGCCAGGAGGAAAATCCAAACAGAGATGTAGAGAGAGAGTAGGCAGAGTCAGGGAGACACCATGTAACGCTGGAACTTTACCCAGTAAGCCACAGCCTTGTGGTGATACACAGATTAATAGAAATGGGTTAATTTAAGATATAAGAGTTAGCCAGGAATATGCTTAAGTTATTGGCCAAGTAGTGTTGTAATTAATACAATTTCTGTGTGATTATTTGGGTCTGGGTGGTCAAGAAATGAACAAGCAATCTCTGCATACATAAATCCTAACTGGTGAAAATTGTAACTGTAAAAAAACTTGGCAACAAATGTGTATGATTTTTGTGCTTATAAGCCCTGCTTCTGCCCCTGCTCAGGGTTGTTAGGAGGAAAAAGGCTCCCAAGTCCTAGTCCTGCAGCTCTGATCAATCATTCAATGATGGGCTTATGTGGTGAATTATTAAAATCTTTGGAACCCATAAGTGTTGTCTCTTCTTCATGGAGCACAATGGACTAGGTGTAACAATTATCTTAAGTTTAATATTCAGGATTCTTTTTTTTAAACTTTTTTTATTTTATGTGCATTGGTGTGAAGTGTCAGATCCCCTGGAACTGGATCTTCAGACAGTTGTGAGCTGCCATGTGGGTGCTGGGATCTGAACCTGGGTCTCTGGAAGAGCAGCCAATGCTCTTAACCACTGAGCCATCTTTCCAGCCCCAATCTTCAGTGTTCTTATGGCAACAACAAAATCTTTATATCTTAGAGTAGAGTGCTGTAAAATATTATTTTAAGATGTGTTACTTTTGTTTATGTTGCATTTGTTTAACTCTGAAACTGCTACTGTGCCTGTCTGAAACACCCGATGATTTACTAAAGAGCTGAACAACCAATAGTGAGGCATGAGAAAGAAATAGGTGGGACTGGCAGGCAGAGAGGAGGAATAGAAGATATCTGGAGAAGGGGAAGAAGAGAACAAAGAGAGGGGGATGTCAGGGGTCAGCTTCCCAGGCATCCAACCAGCCATGAAGTAAGAGTGAAAGTAAGATATACAGAAGTAAATAAATAGAAGAGGAAATAAACCCAGAGGCAAATGGTAATCATGATAATTTAAGAAAAGCTGGAAAGAAACAACCAAGCTAAGGCCAGGCATTTATAAGAAAGAATAAGACTCCGTGTGTGATTTATTTGGGTGCTGGGTGGTGGCCACCCAAAGAGTAAGAGCAAAGAATAAGAAAACAACCAAAAACATAGAGTTCTACTTTCCATTACAGGGTGTAAGCCTTCAGGACACACACACACACACACACACACACACACACACACAGATGGACACATGATGTAGGATTTCCCTCTGTATGCTGTGATTACCGTTGGTTAATAAACTGTCTTGGGCCTATGCAGGGAACAGAGCTAGGGAGGGAAGATTAAACGCAATGGTGGGAGGAAGAAGGCAAAGTCAGAGAGAACCCATGTAGCCTGCTGGAGACAGACTCTGGAAACTTTAGCTGGTAAACCACAGCCACATGGCAATATGCAGATTACTAGAAATGGGTTAAATTAAGAAGCTCGAGCTAATGGGCCAAGCAGTGATTTAACTAATATAGTTTCTGTGTGATTATTTTGGGTCTAAGCTGGCAGGGTGCCCTGGAACCAACAAGCAGCCACCTACTACTACTACTACTACTACTACTACTACTACTACACACACACAAAATTCACACAAAATTAAAATAAACCAAATCTTTTTGAAAAAGGTTGAAGAAAGCAAAGGCAATTCTGTTGAAGAGAGTTGGCTGAAGGGAAATAGGGCATGGCCAGGAGGGAAAGGAGAATCAAGAGAGAATGTGTTGTTTTGAGACAGGCTACCCTTGAATTATTTTGAAATCTCCTTGTAGAAGATGACCTGGAACTCTTGGTCCTCCTGCCTTCACCTCCCAAGTGCTGGGATTCCAGAGTGCACTCTCACACCCAGTTCATGCGGTGGTGGGGATGGAACCTACGGCCTTCTGCATGTACTCCAAACTGAGCCATATGCACACGTTTTAAGGATTTATTTTATTTAAAGTTTTATTTATTTATTTATTTATTTATTTATTTATTTATTTATTTATTTATTATGTATACAGCATTCTGCCTTCATGTATGCCTGCACACCAGAAGAGGGCACCAGATCTCATCATAGATGGTTGTGAGCCACTATGTGGTTGCTGGGAATTGAACTCAGGACCTCTGGAAGGGCAGCCAGTGCTCTTAACCACTGAGCCATCTCTCCAGCCCAGAATTTATTTTTTATTGTGTGTCTGGGAGTGGGACAAGAATACTCATGGAGGTCAAGAGAGGACATCTGATACCCTGGAGCTAAAGTTATAGGCTATTGAGAGCTGCTTGATGTGGGTGCTGGGACTCGAACTTGGGTCTTTTGGAAGAGCAGCAAGTGCTCTTAATTAAGAACCTTCTTTCTATTCTTCTGTTACAGATGTTAATGTGTATTTAGCTTTTCTTGATACACACACACATACATATAGAGGTGAAATATATATAAAACAAATATAACACACACACACACACATATTTGGTTGGAACCTCCAGCTCATCCCTGTATGATCCAGAAAGCCCCATTCCTGTCTCTCTTTCCAAACCCTGGCCATTCGGAGAATCTCTTAACAAAGGGAGGGCACCAAAAAGCCCAGTTCTGCATTCTTGATGGCTAGGGTAGGCAGCTTCCTCCTCTGAAGTTGCCAACTGCCCAAGTCCCCACTTAAAACATTCAGCCTTTGGTCATACTTGGGCACAAACACAGCTTGTGGTGGACACATCATCATAGCTTGTCTACACCCACATCCCATAAAGTTTCCGCTTTTGTTTGTGAATACAGCTTCTCTGGGACTGGAGAACCTGCCTGGGAGTTGCTTTACTCAAATAAACCTGTTGTTATACTTTTTCAATTTGGTTTGATCTGACTTGCTGTGTTTTATGTGGGGGGAGGGAGAAAACCTATGCATACATACATATATACATACATACATACATACATACATACACACACATGCACATGTGTCTATATGTTCCATAAGTTCTGTGACTCTTGAGAACCTTGACTAATACACTGAATCACTGTGAAGCCTTAGCTAACAGACTTCTGAGTGTCATGATCCCTCAACCCGAAGTGAGTTAACATGAAAGGGGATATTGGTCATTCACTTCCCTGTCAACTGCCTGGAATCAGGGAGCCTGGCTGGAGACTCTTGTGCGTATGGAAACACTCTCATGCCGGGGGGCTCTGAGTCCTCTCTTCAGAGACCCTGCCATGCTGTCGTTTCCGTCTATCCGTGGTGTTGACCACCTTCCTAATAAATCCCTTCCCCTCAGTAATCCTTCTTGGTGCCCCCCTTGAAGCACCCCCACCAGAAACCATTCAATGAGCTGGCACAGCAGGCAAAGGCACTTGGCATCCTACTGTTCTTGAAAATGTCTCAGTCCATTTCCACTGCCATAGCAAAGTTCTGGAGACTTGCTGATTCAGAGAATAATTTGTTTTGGCTCAAGTTTTTGGAGACTGGAAAATCCCAGAGCTTGGAGCTGGCCTCTGTGAAGGGCTTGGGAATGGCCTTCCCAAGTGGGAGCTATAACAACCCACTTTCACAAGAATAAACTCATGAAAGAAAGGCATTGAGCCCTCTGAACAAATGGGTTAGCAAGATAGTCCAGTGGATAAAAGTGCCTGCTGCCAAGGCTGATGACCTGAGTTGGATCTCTGGTGTAAGGATTTGAGTTGTTGATGTAAAACTCACACCTCTCATTTTAAAGGGAATAAGAGATGGTTTATTCTGGAGCCATGTTGAGTGACCATGTCTAGGAACACAGATTTAGTTTGCAGCCCTCTCCCACCAAATTTCATGTTCCAATGTGGAAACAATATCACAGAGCTTTTATAGTTTAATGGGACAGAGATTCATAAATCAAGGCAAGTTCATAATATATTGGTGGGTGGTTGGGGACCCTTCCCCAACTATCTCAGTTATTGGATGACCCTGGTAGTGCCACAGAAATCAAGACACAGGGGATGCAGAGTAGGAGATACAACTGCATCCTTTATTGCAAAACCAGTGCTCTTTTATAATACTCAAATCACAATCCAAGCTAGGTTCTCATAATACTTGAAAATAGTTACATAAACTAATAACTTTGTTAAAAATTATTTCAAGAGCTTTGTACCCTTGTTAATCTAAACAAGAAGCCTATTGTTATGGGGATAACTTTTGCTGTTATATAATACGTAAAAACACTTCATCAGAAAACAAACCACAACCTAATTAGAGTCTTTAAACTACAGTGTACATCTGTGTTTTCAAGGACTGACTATTGACAGGGCACTCTACTGATAGAAGAGGTTTGCCTCCTCCTAACCTGGCCTGCAAGAATGATACCTCAAGTCACCCTTGTTCAAAACTGGCCCTCCACAGGAGGGTACACCAGATAGTTACTTGGAGATGGTGGAAACTTTTCTATAGGCTCAAGCTGCAATCTGATGGTGTTCTTAGCTTTTGGATTGATAGAAGTTAATTGCCTGCTAAGTTAATAGATCCTATTTTTTTTTTAAGATCAATTGTCACAAGATGTTAGTTCCAACATGGGAAGAGAGGGCAACGAATGACTCTTCTTGAGGGCCAGAATTTAGCCCAAGAGAAGTTGGAATGTTGCCTCTGGACCAGCCAGGTTCCATTCTCTCCGTGGTACTAAAATTCTGGTCAGCCAATCAATCTCTGCGGACAGATTCCTTTCAGGTATTTTCCTTTCCTTTCCTTTCCTTTCCTTTCCTTTCCTTTCCTTTCCTTTCCTTTCCTTTCCTTTCCTTTCCTTTCCTTTCCTTTCCTTTCCTTTCCTTTCCT
>NW_026068112.1:2138604-2254510 GCF_014885135.2 Alexandromys fortis
CCCCTTCCCCTCCCCTCCCCTTCCCTTCCCTCCCTCCTTCCCTCCCACCCTCTCTCTCTCTTCCTCCCTCCCTTCCTCTCTTTCTTTTGTTTTTCTTTTCTTTTTTTTCCCCTGAGACAGGGTTTCTTTGTAGCTTTGGAGTCTGTCCTGGACCTTGCTCTGTACACCAGACTGGCCTTGAACTCAGAGATCTGCCTGCCTCTGCCTCCTGAATGCCGGGATTAAAGGTGTGATCCACCACCTGGCTCCTGTTCAGGAATCTTCATTCACAGCCAGATGCAACTTTTAAGATTTTTTTTTTTGTGCACAGAGTTTAAGAGTTGGGTATGGTATTGCATGTCTTTAATCCCAGCACTCAGGAGGTAGAGGCAATTAGATCTCTGTGAGTTCAAGGCCTGCCTGATCCAGAACAGCCAGAGCTACAGAGAGAGTCTTTGGAGAAGGAAGAGGAGAATGAAGGAAGGAAGAAAAAAAAAAAGAAATATTTTTTTTTCTTTGAGATTGGCTTTCTCTGTGTAGCCCTAGCTGTCCTGGAAATCACTCTGTAAACCAGGCTGGCCTTGGACCTGCCTCCAAAGTGCTGGGATTAAAGGTGTGCAGCCACCACAAAGGAAAGAAATTGAGTATATGGGATGAAATAAAGAATGAGAACTCAGGTTGACCTAAACCCTGCAGTTTTTGAAATTGAGAGTAGGGAGAGAGTGGGGTATGGCCAGACCCAGAAACTGCTTTTCTGGAAAAATTGCTACTTTTTTCTGAGAATGTGCCTCCCACCCAGTTCCCCCAAACCAACCAACCAACCAACCAACCAACCAACCAACCAACCAACCAATCAACCAACCAATCAACCAACGAAAGAAAAAAAAACTACAGAATGAGAGAGAGAAGTCAGATTGCCCATTTCTGCAATGTTCTGGGTCCAGGGCATTTGGATAGTTTCTGAAATTCCATGGGTAGCAGCTTTCCTGGTGCTTTAGGCCTGTAGTATAGTCCTAGTTTTGGGAATTTTCTTTACCTAGGACCTACATGATGGAAAGAAAGAGAAAAGACTTCTGCAGATTGTACACACACACACACACACACACACACACACACACACACACACATGCACACACACTCCATAATAACGTAATGTAATAAGAAGACTCTTCTAATGGCCTATCACCTCTTAAAGGCCACACTTCCCAGCAGCCATCTAATGGCAACCAAATTTCATCATGAATTTTAGAGGAGACAGGGCGTATTACAAGCCATAGAGATTTCTCAGGTGTCCTGATTTTCTTGCTTTTGCTGGTACCAGTGTAGAACACTCAGAACCAGAGTGAGCCAGTGCAGAGTGCTTTCCTGGGTCCAAGCCAGATGAGAGATGCCGAGTGGGGCAGGTCTTTGTTTCTAGGTCGGCAGGGAACTGCTGCAAGGCTTGCTATAAACAACAACAACAACAACAACAACAAACCCTGATTTTGAGTATCGCTCCATGTCTTGAGGGCTTGTGTGTTGTCCTCAGGCAGCATGAATTGGCTGCTAATGCTCACTGGTGATAAACTGTGTCTTACAGTCTGACTTATTATCACCCAGGACCTTTAATTATTGGCCTAATTCAGCAGTCTCAGTTCCAAGAAGACTTTTTTCCTTTTTTTAAAAAATTATTTGTTTTTATTTTATGTGCATTGGGGTTTTGCCATAGGTGTTGGGCCCCTTAAACTGGAGTTACAGACAGTTGTGAGCTGCCATGTGGGTCCTGGGAATTGAACCTGGGTCCTCTGGAAGAGCAGCCAGTGCTCTTAACCACTGAGCTATCTCTTTAGCAAGGTTCTTTCTTTAGAAGCTTATATGAGGTGCTGATGTCTCCTGCTTTCTTGGATGGCTAGATCTTGTGTGTAATGGTGTGGTGGTTTGAAATAAAATGTCCCCCAAAGGGAGAGGCATTATTAGGAAGTGTGGCTTTTTTGGATCAGTGTGGTCTTGTTGCAGGAAGTGTGTCCCTATGGAGTCAGGCTTTGAGGTCTCATATATGCTAAATCCATGCCCAATGAGACAGTTCACTTCCTGTTGCCTACACAAGATGTAGAACTCTCAGCTACTTCTCTAGCACAACGTCTGTGTGCATGCTGCCATGTCCCACCATGATTATAATGGTCTGAACTTCTGAACTGTAAGCCACCCAATTAAATGTTTTTCTTTATAAGAGTTGCCATGGTCATGGCGTCTCTGTACAGCAATAGACACTCTAAGACAAATGGCTACTAACTTTTTTTTTTTTTTTTTTTTTTTTTTGTTCCTGATTCAGGCATCTGGAAACATACATATCCTTTGCTTCAAGGAGAATAAACTGTCACTTTTGCCTGGATGGTTGTCTTAGTCACTGTTCTATTGCTGTGAAGAGACACCATGACCAAGGCAACTCTTATAAAAGAAAGTACTTAATTACAGCCTTGCTTACAGTTTTAGAGATTTAGTTCATTATCATCATTGTGTATGAACGCCACTGGATCAGTAGCTGAGAGCTACATCCTGATCCATAGACCTTGCTTGGGCTTTTGAAAACTCAAACCCCACTCCCAATGACACACTTCCTTTAAGAAGACCACGCCCACCCCAACAAGGCCACACCTCCTAATTCTTCTCAAATAGTACCACTCCCTAATGACTAAGTGCTCAAATATATGAGCCTATGAGGGTCATTTTTATTTAAACCACCACAACGTTCTCCCTCTGTAGTAGCTGTGTTCTGGATGTACAGGAGGGAATAGGTTTGCAAATGAAGAGACAGCATTTCCCATAGTTCCACTAGATGGCTATAAATTTTCCCTCTGACAGGCCTCCACTCAAAGCACTAGACACTACAGAAATGTCCTGGTTCTGCTGACCCCTGTGTACTAAACTGGTCTTGACAGATCATGCCTGGCCATGGAGCTGTACCTGAGAGGCTCCCAACTCCGTGGATTTCCACAGTACAAAAAGTATCTGAAAGATCCCCCGGTGTAGGAAGACTCTCACTCAAGTCTCGGGATAACATGACCCCCCCCCCCCCAATAACTCATGAGAGACCATCCTTGCTGCAATCACACGAGGTTTATTGACAGGTACCAGTGCACTGGGGCTGAAACTCATAACCCATGCAGGGGAGGAGTTTGACCCCGAGTAGCTGGGAGAAGGGGTATTTAAGGGAAGAAATCACAACCCAGTAATCCAAAGGGTGTAGGGAGGGCATCACTGGAAAATTCCGAAAATACCAGTGATAATCACAAGGGGGTACAATCTAACTTTATCTTCAGCTAGTTCCTGAAACTGAGTCACTGAACTGGCTAATCCTAGATTTTTGGCTCTTCTTTTCCTGCTAGAGGGGTCTGGATTTATCCAGGTCTTTCATATCCAGGATGCAACCAGCCTATTCAAACATAACTGTCTCTCTCTACCCCTTATTTCTTTTTAATTGTTAAGCATCCCTCTGAAGGAGGGATGAAATATATTCCCCCTCTTTCTTCTGGGAATGTTTGGATAAATAATAGACTCACTTTGATCATGAAATGAAAAACCCGTTTTTTAATATATTTAGATTCCAGGTCTAACAGACTATCAAAGGCAACTGTGAAAGCACAAAGGAGAACAGGTTTCGATAGAAGTGTGTGCGGGGGGACTGTGTTGGCCATCACAAAATATCTCTGTCTCCATGTTTTGGGAGGCATTGGGTCAAGGCCCTTCAAATCCGTGTCTACCTATCATTTGACAGTCACTGGAGACTGGCTGCCTAGAAGCGGGTTGTCTAGTCACTGAAAAGATCCATCCCCCTTACCACGGCTGCTCAGACTGTGAACAACTCCATGGTGCACCTGGAAAGGGTTTCATTCTGTCTGGACTCCTGAGTTGCCAGTCCAAGTCACAGATCTGGAACCCCAGTTCAGGTCTGAAACCAAATCCTTCACTTGCTAGTGTAAGGTCTTGAGCATAACCTTCCTACTGACTTCTCTCAGCAGAGGGGGGGGGGGGGGGATACTGTCAGCATAGTCATCAAACCCTTTGTTTTTTAAATTAAAATACAATTACACCATCCTCTCTCCTCCCCCTATTCCTTTATCTTTTAAATTTTTAGTATTGTTTATTATTACCATTTTTTTTATGTGTGTGGGTGTTTTGCATGCGTGCAGGTCTGATGCCCATGAAGACCAGAAGAAGGCATCAGATTCCTGGAACTGAAGTTATGTGTAGTTGTGAGCTGTCATGTGGGTGTTGAGAATTGAACTTGGGGTTTTCTGGAAGAGCAGCCAGTGCTCTTAACCATCAAGGCATCTTTCCAATTCTTTTCATTTTTTTAAACAAGACAAAATTGGAATCGGAGTTATTTTTCAAAAGGTTTTAAGATTTAAGTGGCTAGATGGATAGCCAGGAATAGAAAAAAGTGCTAAGAAGGGCAGTGCACACCCATAAACTATGGATGCAGGCTTCTCACAAGAGAATTGCCCCATTTCTGCCTCTTCCTCCTCCTCTGCATCCCCCTCCTCTTCTTTCTCTTCTTTTTGTACTTTGAGACAGGGCTTCTCCGTGCAGTCCTGGCTGTAGACCAGGCTACCTGGATCTCAGAGATCTTCTTTGAATAACTTTGATGCCAGACCACCTAATCCCACCAGTGTAGATTCTCTCACTTTTATCTGGCCACTGAAAGCCAACATCCAGTATAACTTTGGCAGTCATGTGTTGAGTATGGAAGAAATTCTGTCAGCCAAGAATGACTCCTGGACACCACTTCCTAGAGTGAGAGACACCTTGTGTTGAAGATACGAGCGAAACTACAGAGACTTAAAGCATTTCACCTTACCATATCTCATAAGAAAATGCTTTGAGATATGGCCTTTGGAAACTTTCTTAATTTTGACTTTTCCCAAACATCATCTCTGCCCACTGACTGTAATGCAACAATGACTGCCCCAAGAGAGGAGCCCTTTATCTTGTGGCCTGCTATGTAGAAACCCCTTTCTCCCCAAGTTCCGAGGAAACACAGACTTCTCCTCTGTTCCTCATAAACGTTTCCCTTTAGCCATGTGAGCAAGTCCATTGCCTCTTTCTTTCTTCACCACCGCTCTGTAGAGCTTCTCTGTCACCATCCCTGAGCTGGGCTGACTGGCTCCCCACCTTCCCCTCAGTCTGGCTCATACCACTCCAGATATGGTCTCCCACTAGCAGTGGAGGGTTCAATGTGATGGGGTGTTGGGTCCCTTGAGGACAGGCCTTGGCACCCCCACTTGATCTGTTTTGCACTCTGTGGTTGGTTGGAAACAGGAACAAAAGCAGGAACAATCTGTCGTTTCCAACAATGTTTCTAAGGATGTTTACCCCTAAGCCATGTGAGTGATGGTGATGAGCTTCCTGCTTTTGCTGGCTTGGCCTCTTCTGCTGAGGGCTATATATACTGTGTGAGAAAGTGGAATAAAGGCTTGTCTGCAGAACCTGAAGTTGTGTTGTGTGTTAATCTCGATGTCCCTCTCTCAGAAGAACTACAGTTGCCATGCTGGCACGGCAAAGTGAAGGTCCCAATGAGATCTGAGAAAGAAGGGGTAGCAGACGGGGTTGTCCTAGGCTGGTAAGGACGGATTGGGGTAAAATGGGATCCACAAGCAGTAAGAGAGACCTGACATATCAGATATCTAAATTGTTAGAGCAACAAGGAACCATGGTCAAGAACTATAGAGGATTTTCCTAAGACTATAGCCTCAGCAAGCCCATGGTTTTTGACAGGTGGAGGTTTGAACATCCCAGACTGGGAACAGGTAAAAAGAGACTTGCAGAAACGACTGCAAAAGGAGGGTACCGATAGTTTCCCTATATCTAACTTTTCGCTATGGAGCAAGTAATGCCTTGCTTACTGATAAAGTAAAAGTGAGACAGGAGGTTGCTGCAGCTAAAGAAATATGAAGAAATACAGGAGGAAGAGACTCACCAGTCCATAGGATCGACAGAGGAGTCACATAGGGACCGAAAGGAAATGTCAGAAAATGGGGAAGACACCCTCAGCTCTAGTACAGAGAATAGTTGATCTGATGAGGAAGAACAGCTAACTCAGGAACTTCGGAAAAGGCTGAAGCGCTGTAAGGCGAAGGATTCCTCATGTGTGCCATCAGCCCCATCTGCTTATAATGAGGATTGGGGAAGGAGGGAGTCCTGTTGGGGACTGATGGATGAGTGGCAGACCAAAGAGGGCTCAGGAAGAAGAGGAGGTGTCTGTTTTCAGCCCTGGCACACTGTTGCTCTGGTCATAGAGGTACCTGATCCTGACAATCCAGGACAGATGCTGAGACAACATGTGGCCTTGTGATTTAAGGAGATGAAGCAATTGAAAGAGGTCATGGTGGCATATGGCACTCAGGCCCCCTTTACTCTTACCATAGTAGAATCTTTTGTGGCATTGAATCTTACACCTTGTGATTGGCAGCAGCTATGCAGTGTGGTACTATCAGGAGGAGATTACTTATTGTGGAGGGGAGAATATCAAGAAAATTGTTTACAAGCAGCTAGGTTAAATGCTCAAGCGGACAGGCACAGTGCAATCTAGACATGCTAACTGGAGCAGGAGCTTATGCTGATTTGGCCAATCAAATTGTGCTCGATCCTGCCGTATATCTCCAAATGGTTGCTGTGGCTACCAAAGCTTGGAAAACCCTACCAAACAAGGCTTCTGGGGATCAGCTGTCAAAGGTTTTACAAGGGCCTTCAGAACCATTTCAGGACTATGTGGATAGGCTATTTCAGTTGGCAGGGAGATTGTTTGGTGATGTGACCACAGCTATGCCCATTGTTAAGAAGCTGGCATTTGAGAATGCAAATAAATACTGTAAGGAAGCCTTGCGGTCACATAAGGTAAAAAGCTTAAATGAATACATCCGGATCTGCCGGGATATTGATGGGCACTTCATTCAGGGCCAGGTGATTGCCGCTGCCATTAGGCCTGGGCAAGGACCCCGGACAACTGGGGATAAAACCTGCTTTAACTGTGGTGCCCCTGGACATTAAAAAAAAAAAAAAAGGATTGTCCACAGCTCCCTCAGAGAGCTACTGCCAGACCAGGAAAGTGCTCACGGTATAAAAAGGGGGGCCCATTGGGCTGCCTGGGCCATTGTCAGCAGGTAATGATTTAGCTGATAAATGTGTTTGCTTTACTTCTGACTGCACCCAAGAAATACATGATAAATTTCACCTTAGTGCGTGCTCCCTTTGGCATCATACTCGATGCACGCGAGAAGTAGCACAAGCCATTACATCTTCTTGTCCTCAGTGTGCTCCTTTCCTAGGTAGCCCCAATTTAGGAGTTAACCCACGAGGATTACGACCAAATCAGTTACGGCAGATGGATGTTACACACCTGCCTGCTGCAGGGAAACTTAAGTTTGTCCATGTATCAGTAGACACCTTTTCAGGAGTAATTTTCGTATCCTTGCATTCGGGAGAACGAGCAAAAGATGCTATTTCACACTGCCTATCTGCTTTTGCCTATATGGTTATTAAGACAGATAATGGCTCAGTATATGTCAGCAAAAATTTTTTATCCTTTTGTTCATTCTATGAAATTTCCCATAAAATAGGCATCACAAATAACCCAATGGGTCAAGCAATTGTGGAAAGAGCCAATCAGACCCTCAAGCAATATTTTCAAAAAATAAAAAGGGGGAGTTCATATTCTCCCCAGCAACTCAATTATCCACCATTCTCTTTATTTTAAATTTTTTGACTGTGGATGCTGAAGGGTGCTCGCCTATGGAGCGACATACACAAGTTAGGGCTCAGAGCCTGGGATGGGTTTGTTGGAAAGATCTGCAAACAGGAAGATGGATGGAACCAACCCCCTTGTTGGCAAAGGTGAGGGGGGGGCTGTATGTGCTTCAATTCCTCCAGGAATTGATAAACCGATTTGGGTATCAGAGTGGTGCGTAAGGCCAGTGACCCAGGATGAAGACCTTGACACCCCTTCTGCTTCAGGTGATGATTCTGGTAACAACAACAGAATCATTGGTGATGGGGTGGGGAGTCTGGTGAGAAACCCCCACTTTTAATGCCAGTTAGTAAAAATAGCCCCCTCTTTCCCTCACTTTTTTCTAACCTGTCATTGGTGAAGGAGTCCTCCTTTCATCATGGATGTTTATCATTGCATAATGCTTCTATTAATCATACTCATAGTAGGGTGATAAGATTTAGAAATATACTGCATCTCATCCTGAAAGAGGATTTGACCTATGGTCCCAAGCCTGCTCCCCGGTGTTGGGATGCTGACAGAGATTTTAATCTCCACCCCACAGTTATATGGGGAGAATGTATCACTCAAGAGCCTGATTTGGTAAAGGTAGGAAAGACATGTGGGGGTATGGCCATAGGCCCGCGATGAAAAATTTCACCTTTCCTGGGTATAAATGAACCTCTCTAAAGATAAATTATACTGCTGGGTGCAATATGACTATTCGATCCTCTGCTTGTATTCTTGCCCCATTTTTCTTTGTATTGTGGAATGGCACTTTGGGGGGCGATATTATTTTTTATTATTTATTTATTTATTATTTATTTAAGATTTCTGTCTCCTCCCCACCACCGCCTCCCATTTCTCCCCCCTCCCCCAATCAACTCCCCCTCCCTCGTCAGCCCGAAGAGCAGTCAGGGTTCCCTGCCCTGTGGGGAGTCCAAGGACCTCCCACTTCCTTCCAGGTCTAGTAAGGTGAGCATCCAAACTGCCTAGGCTCCCACAAAGCCAGTACGTGCAGTAGGATCAAAACCCATTGCCATTGTTCTATATTCTTAATTGTTCTTCCAGGATCTGCAAGCTGAATAATTGCTGGGATGGTTCTGATGGATCCTTGATCGTTTGAGTGCCTGCTGTGATTCCTCTGCCAGTGCTGGTGTCTCAAGAACGTCAGGGGATCATCCTTTATTGACAGTGGGTGAAACTTTGGGATAACAGCTGCAGTTGTTGCTGCTATTGCTGTCACTGCCACTGCGGCTACGGTTGCTGGAGTTGCCATTTCACAGACGGCTGTGACTGCGGAGACTGTGCTGTCTGGGGAGGTTGGCGGGGCCCTGCGGACACGGAGTGCTCTGGACTCTCATATTTGATTTGAACTTTTGAGTTTGGATCGATGGACTGTGTTTTTGCAGGAGCGGGTGGATTCCCTTTGGCTCTTAAGGCGGGTGTCTTGTTCTCATTCTTGTAGTGCAGCTTGCGTTGCACCTGCTGATGCTGTGGGTGCTTCTGATGTGGTTGAACAGTTGAATGCATGTTTGGATGGCCCTTGGAATTCCTCCTTTTTGAATTTGACCCTGCAGACAGCTCATCATACTGTTAGTATTAATAGCACGTGGGTCCCTGCTGGGTCTGGATCCAGTCAGTGGAATGCCATGGCCCAGCTTGGGGGCTAGGTCCAGTGATTGTTTGGACCGCTCTCACTTGTGCTGATATTGCTATTGGGGTTAGGAATCTGTTTTTGGATTCTCTGCCGCTCTATGCAGCAATCCCACGTACAGCACACTGTCACTTGACAAGTGTTGCTCGGGCTGTGTTACAGTAATTAGGAAGTGCACCAAGTCTGGCTGCAGATGCTGCAGAAGTCATGAGGGATCCTTATGACGGGCAACTGTCCTGGTATAGAGAGCTCGCCTAAGACAGGGATTAAGGTCTCTCGTAGATGGCTAAGAGCCTCTATCCGGGAGAGTCCTTAGACAGAGGCTCTCAAGCTTTTAAAATAAAAAAGAGGGAATTGTTGGGTCCCCTGAGGACAGGTCTTCACACCCCCACTTGATCTGTTTTGCACTCTTGTGGTTGGTTGTTCTGAAAAAAAGAACAAAAACAATCTGTTGTTTTCAGCAATGTTTCTAAAGATGTTTACCCCTATGGTAATGAGCTTCCTGCTTGAGGGCTATATATACTTGTAAGAAAGTGTAATAAGGACTTGTCTGCAGAACCTGAAGTTGTGCTGTGTGTTAATCCTGATGTCCCTTGCTCAGAGAACTGCAGTTGCCCTGCTGGTGCAGCAATGGGGTCATACGTGTACTTGACCAACTTGGTTTCCTGATGTCACAGAGGCTTTCCGAATCCTAATCCAGTCTTTTTTCCCACCTAAGGCCATCCTCTGATACCACGGATGAAGCTGAGGTGTTCTGGTGTACATCCCCTCAATCCCTTTGCTATTCTGTGTCCCTGTTTCCCGACTTTGGATCTCAGAGTCAATCTGATGCTGTTCTGTGACCCCTGTCTCCAACTGTGTTCATGATCCATTTCAAAGACCGGTTCTGAACCAGTTTATACAGTTAAATTTCTTTCCTTACAGAACAGCAATAACAACAAAATTCCCAGAAATAAAAATATGCATTCATTCCCTCAATGTCTAGTCATTTGTTCATCTACTATTTGCCTCCCCTGCTTCCTTCCTTAAGGCCACGCCCCGAAGTCTCTATTATGTCTAGTTTCGCTCTTCTTCACCTGCCCTCTTCCCAGTCTCTTTAGTCATTGGTCTTCCGCCAGATTTTAAGCTGTAGTGTGGGCCTAGGGCCATTTTTTGACTTTCCTCTGTTCTTCCCTCAGCACTTCACTGTCGTTGCTCTTGATTCTGTCCTTCCAGTCCACATTAGCCACTTCCAGGCGGCTCTCCCTGCTCAGTAGCCTGGTTCTTGCTGGTGTTTCCCTGAGCACTTCATACCCAGTGCAGAATACATCGAGTGCCACGCCACCTCTGTTCATAGCTCTCTTCTCCTTCCCAGGAATGCCACTTGGGAACCCCCAGCCAGCCAGCTCCCCTTCACAGATACAGTCTACGAAATGATATGCAGCGCAAGATAGGACTGTGGTTCCCAGGATGGGGAACGAACACACCATCAGATAGAGCTTACATGGGAAGGAAGTTTATTGGGGAAGGGGGGGGGAGTGGTGGGACAGAGAGACGGAGATAGAGACCTGCCTCAGAAAAAAACTGCAGAAAGAGGAAGAGAGTGGGCGGAGCTTGTCTCTTAAAGGGAGCTTTGCACCTGCGTACAGAGTCAGGGTACTGCCCTGTGTGTGTGTGTGTGTGTGTGTGTGTGTGTGTGTGTGTGTGGTCACTCTGCCTCTGCCAAGGGGCAGGACCGGGTTTGCATTTGCCTGGATGATAACACTCTGTACAATTGGTGTATGTCCTACTTCTTTTATTCCCCAAAGGTCTCCTGTCAGTGGATCTGACCCGTGCAGCCCCTACTGTGGCCAGCTCAGAGCCTTGCAGGGGTCTCCTATCCAATTCTCTGCCTTTGGTCTTCTTGGCTCTTTCCTGCTCGAGTGTCTCTTTACAAAACACAGAACGTTATACTTCCCCACCCCCACCAGACCCTTTAAGGCTCCTGTTGCATACAAGGCAAAGTTCATGCTCTGGGGTGAGGATTCTGAATTTAGGGCCTGTACCGGCTCCGCTGCAGTCTTTTTCCTCCGTCTCTTGCCCTTAAGTCCTTTGGGGCCCTTAAGATCCCCTGCACTCTTTCACACCACCATGCCTCTCTGTTCTTAGACTTCCCTCTGCTTGGAAGATCTCATCTTCCCTCCTCCCAGCTGGTCCCACTTAACTTTTTATTTTTTGCAGTGCTGGTCCTGGAACCCAGGTCTGTGTCAAGGACCAGGGTAGGGGTGTGGGAAATTAGAAATATAAAAAAAGGATATGCAGATACATAAAAAATAATAAGACAGAAACCACAGAAGGGAGGGCATTCCAGTGATAACTGAAAATTGCCCTTGTTTATTTTTCCATGGCTTTTATACCCAATGTAAATGTGTGTGTGTTGGGGAGAGAAGGTAACAAAAGATTTTATTAACATGATACAAAGGAGAACTCAAACAGTCAACCACTCTAACACTGAGACATCACATCATTAGCATTTTGTTGTCTAGGTAGCGAAGCTGCTCTAGATCACACATCCTGAAGACCACCCCTCCCCAGGTGACCTCATAGTTACAGAAGGGGGAGCAGAAGTACATTTGTTTCTTCTGACGGGAGCCAGGGGAAGGTGAGATAATCCCGATATGGTGCTTTGGGCTGCATCTCCAGGTCAGTGACCCTGTCTCGCAATGCAGCAGACCAGACACCTCACACTTGGCAGGAGCTCCGGGTCCTCTGTTGGTGCTGGTGGGAGGTGGGCACTGGAAGATTGAAAAATCAATTTGATAAAACAACTTTAAAAAATTAATTTATTTTATGTGTATGGATTCTTGGTCTGCATGTAAGGTACCATATGCATGTCTGGTACTCTATGGAGGCCAGATAAGGACGTCAGATCCCCTGGGACAGGAAATCCAGATGGTTGTGAGTCACCATGTCGGTGCTGGCAGTCAAAGAGCAGCCAGAGTTTTTAACTGCTGAGCCATCTCTGACCCGTCGACAATTTTGATTCCAACTATAGAAGGTTTTGGGGCTGATTATGGGATGCTAAGAGTGCCTTCTTCTGCATCTGCCACCTGATTCTCGGGGACCCTGTTATGTGGAAGTCCCAGGCAGGCCAGTCCTTACGATTGACTTTGCTGAAGGCATAGTCATTGCTGCTGGGGTGGCTCTTCCTCCAGCTGCAGCTGAAGGAAAACACCTGCAAGAAAAAAGTGAGCTGAGTGCTGAGAGTCAGGACCAGGGCAGCAGGAGTGTGCTGAGGGCATGGCCCATTTGCCTCAGATTGCCCATCGCCTGAAACTGTCCTGCGGTGCGGGTCGTGTAACCCTCACTTAGGAAAACAATTCCATTTTGTTCTCTTTCTCTTCATCCACGTCTCTAGCAGGTACCCAGTCCCACCCCTCACAGGGCTAGACCCCAGCTTGGGACCAGATCATTAGCTCTCCTCTTCCCTCCCCTTCCCAGCTAGAGGATGAGGATGTCGGTACCAGAGGACTTGGCATAGACTGTCTGCTTGTCTCTGCTCTGGGCGATGCAGGACATGTACAGCTTCTGGTCTTCAATCTTTTCTACTTGAATGTCCAGGACAGCCAGAGAGCCCACAGGGATTAAGCTGGAAGAGGGGGCAACTGAGTTCATTTCTGTACTTCTCCCAACTTTGGCCTCCCTCCCTTACCCTGCTTCCAGGACTCACAAGCAGCCCTAGGTTCAGGGGCTGTTTTGTTGGTTCCTGGTGTTGAATGGCAGAGGTTGATTTCTGGCCCAGGACAAGAGAAAAGCTTGGCTGGCAGATGAGACTTGCGGAGCTTACACAACCCCATGATAAAACAGAGCCCTGACCTCAGCCATGGCCTGAGGGAGTCACACTTACTTTTTAAATCTGATGTTGAGACTTAGTGTGAATAGTCCTTCTCCAGCCAGATAGGCAGTTTTAGAAAATGTCTCATCCATCATGGCCGCCAGTGACCCTCCATGGGCAAACCTGGAGATCGGGATGGGGAGTAAGATTGGGGTTAGGGCTACTAGAAAGATCCCCTCTTTGGGGTGCTTCTCCCAAAAACCTCTCAAGCTTTTCTCTTTCTCCTGAGTCCCCCAAACATGAATCTTCAATCTCAGGCAGCTAAACAAGAAAGGCACACAGAGATCATCCCAGGGGCTTCAGTAGGTCCTTCCTCTTTGCTTCACTGATACAGCTATTTTACCGCACCGAGAGATTTTCTTTCCTCACAAGATTAATAGAGACAATTTTTTTTCTGATTCATCACCTAATTGCTGACTGCATCTGCCACATTTTAGAAGGCCATGTATATTCAAAGGAAAAAACCCTGAACCTTTGGATTAGTCTTTTATTGTTTTGCTTTTTGAGATATGATCTCACTCGAAATCCTATTCTAGACTTGAACTCATGACAATCCTGCCTCAGTCTCCTGAGCTCTGGGATCGGAGGTCTGAACTACATGTTTAGCTTGGGCTGTCTCTCACCCTACCAGCCACTCAGCCATGCTGGACCCACAGTTTCAAGGCAGGTTAATTTGCTTATGACTTGTTAAAGAGCCAGCAAGGTAGGCTTCTGAGCAGCCCTGCCTGGAAAACACCAGAGCCCACTTTGGTGTGATCGTGCAGACATTTGTTCTACTTCAACTTTGTGAAAACTTCATTGTCATTTATGCAAATTGTACTTCATGACAGGGCTTTGTCACTGCTGGTTAAGACAGGGGAGAATACCAAGGCACCCTCAGATAATGCGCAAATGACATAGACAGATCTGGGCTTTGAAAGAAAGTGCGGCTCATCATGGACTCAGGCCAGCTGCTCTCGCTGTTCTGCCAAGGCCGCAGGGGCATCCTCAGGCTCTCTCCACTGCTTTAGGGGCATCATACCGCCTGGCTGGACTCCTGGTTCTGCCATGTGTGCTAGGCCAGCTTGCAAAAACACTCTCAGCCTTCATTTCCCCACCAGGTACTGGGAATAGAAAGAACTTCTATCTCATCGATTTGCCACATCTCATGCCGTGAAGAGAAAATGAGTTGGTGCCAAGACCTGCCCTCGCCTCTCTGTGTTCCCTACTCAGACAAAGGATTCACTGGCAAAATGCTGGTTCTGCAGAGCGGCTCTTAGCCAGTGGGCAACTCCTTCCCACTTGCATTGCCTGGGACCCAGTGGATATTAATCTCGTCTCTGTACTCAGAGTTGGATCATCCACTCTGCCTCTTCTTATAGCTCAGCACCCCTGGACGGAACGCACCCACATTCCCTCCACCCCATCTCCTAGGGGATTTCACTTTCAGAAGGGAAGAGGTTCTTGGCCTCTTAGGACTTTTGTTTCTGGAACATTCTGAAGCTTCAGTAAGGGCATTCTTTATACATGCATAGTGGAATCTGGGGAAGCTAACTCAGATTGTCCTCACAGGCCCAGCATTGAGAAGAAGTTTCCTTGCACCCCATTTTAGGTCTTTAGAGACTCCAGGGCCTGGTGGGTGCTGGACCCACCCTGCTGAGCCGAATCTGTGAGGAATCTGTCCTGGCCTGTCTGAGGCCTTACCCTGGTGGCCCCTCCAGGTAGGGGCCTGGCTGGAAGAGACAGACTGACTTCTTCTCAGATGGGTGGAAAAAGATGACGTATTCATAGCCTTGTCCTTCCAGCAGGATGCATCTGGTAAAGATGCGCCAGTCCTGTTTGTCTGGGGAGAGAGGAGAGTTTGAAACAGAGACACCTCAGAGTGTGGGGACCTGTCAGGGCACAGCACTGTGAATTCAACAGGAGCAAGGGGAGAGGACCGGAACCCTACCCCTGTTGCTAGGGAGCCTTTGTACAGGGGAGGAGGGGACAAAACAAGTTCCTTGCCCGTTGTCTTCAGAGAGCCTGGGTCCTGCGGAGATAAACACTCACAAAGTGCAGGTCTAGGCAAGCATTCTGCCAACCAAGCCATTTCCTCAGCCCGGAGAAAAAATTTTTCCATTCCAAGACAGGTTTCTCTGTGTAGCCCTGGATGTCTTGAAACTAACCCTGTAGACCAGACTGGACTCGAACGTAAAAGATCCACCTGCCTCTGCTGGGACTAAGGGTAGGCACCATGCCTGGCTTGGTGCCTCTGCTTGGCTGGTACCATGGGTTCAAAGGTCACCTACTACTTATGTCATTCATTCACTACTGAGAAGCACCACATGCATGAATGAAAAGGAAAGAAAACAGACAGATAGACACACACACCTACACAGACAGAGACAGAGAGCAGGGCAGGGTAAAGGTGGCAGCTCTGTCAATCAAATTCATTGTATGTCTCCAGGTACCATTCTGCCTAGCTGAGCAGAGGTGGCGAGCTGAGACCTGTAGTAGGTTGGAGAAGCCCAAGGGATTTTACAAGGATGGGAGGGAGGGGCTGGAACAAAGCTAGCTGAGGGAAGAGCCATTGGTGAGATGCCAGAAGAGCAGAACCCTGTACTGGCAATGCTCCAGCTGGGCTTCAGCTGGAAGCAAAGCTGCCACTCGGGTGTGCTCCCTTTACACCAAGTAAAGGAGCCAGGCAGAGAGACCAGTGCGGGTAGGCTTCCCATCCACAGCCAGTCTGCAGGGGGAGGAGGAGGAGAGCAGGAAGCACAGCCCCCAGTCTGCGGGCTCATGAATTTCCTTCCTGAATGTCTCAACATTCTTTATTGTACTGCTTCTTGTGGAATGTCATACAATTTATTTTGATAATATTTTCCCTCTTCCCTTCGGAGAAAAATTCTTCCTATGTAGTCCTGGGTGGCCTTGTAGCCCAGGCTGGCCTCGAACTCTCACATTCACCAGCCTCTGCCTTCTGAGTGCTGGAATTTGTGTGCCACCATGACTAGTCTTCCTGAATGTTTTCAAACCAGAGAAAGGCGGCAAGTTGAACTCACTGAGGGTTTCAGGCAGGGTCCCCCACTGTGGGTAGGAAGTGTGTGTATAGGTGTATGTGTATGGAGGGGTGTTTGTGTATGTGGAGGTGTGTATGTGTGAGATGGGCAGAGGTGTATGGGGGATGATGGAGGTGTGGATGGGTGTGTGTGTGTGTGTGTGTGTAGGTATGTATTTGGAGGGGTGTTTGTGTGTGTGGAGGTGTGTATGTGTGGGGCTGGCAGAGGTGTGTGGGGGATGATGGAGGTGTGGATGGGTGGGTCAAGGTGTGTGTGTGTGTGTGTGTGTGTGTGTGTGTGTGTGCTTCTGAACCCTTTCAGAACTGGTCTTACCTGAGTCAGTTACCAGCCCTAATGGGAGCTTAAGCCCTTGGATATGTTCTCTGTTGGACTTGAAGGAGGGTATTTTAATCCACCCGCCTGACTTGGTTTTCTCCAGAAATTCTTGGTACAGGCTCAGCATATCTGGACACCAGCTGGAGTTGGGAAGGGCATAATCCTTTAAATCTGTTTTCTCTGGACAGAATCTTTCAACCTAGGCAAGAAAAATCAGAGTGGTATGATGACATCTTGGAAGGTGGGGGATTGTTCTTGGGCCATGGGTCCATCATTTAGTCTGTGTCTGGGTTTGGGGCATTTGAGTCCTGTCTGATGGAGTGTTACCCGAAGAAAGAGCCCATCTTCCTTGTAGGGGTTTGGAGATACCTAGGGGTGTTAAAAAAGTGGGGATGTTGGAATGGGGATGAGAGCTGGCCATTCCAGCCACACGGTGCAGAGGAGTGGCTAGTTACTTATGGGCCTGTTTGGCAGCTTCTTTGAAATGCTTTCAGGCCCCAAGGAATTGTACTATTACGGCCAGGGACAGGGGCTATGTGGCCATCTGCCATATGTCTTTCATTAGTCTCTTCTGTGGGTAATAAGCAAGCCGACAGGCTTTTGTCGGGGGATACCCTACTTATCTGTGGCAGTGTGAACCCTATAAGAGATTTGCTGGCGGGTACACAGGATTTGGGCCAGGGTTTGTCCTACTAGATTTACTCTGAGATATGGCTTAGTAAGTACTCCAAAGCATTTTCCCTTTGCTAACCCAAACAGCTCTGTATCAGCCCAGAAATAAGGCAGGCAAAGAGAATCGAGGGTGTTCGAGCTCTACACCCTTAGAGAGGAAGGGTGCTCGTCTGACTCCTTGGGAACTTACCAGGGAGTCTGTGGATGATCCGAATGCTGAGGCCTGGTGGAGTCTGGGCAGGAGATGGGTTCTCAGGAGAGCTCTGTGGTGGGCAAGTCTTGCCACCCTCTGGAAGCCGCTCCTCATCATGGCTGAGTGTCAGGATCCCAGCTTTGCTTGGATAGATATAGAGGCTGATTCCCGAAGACAAGTGAGCACCAGGCAGCTGTGCCTGGCCGATGGTGAAATCACCTCTCACCAGGTGCTTCTGACGCAAGCAGGCTTTCTTCTAGCACGGAGAGCCCACTGGAGAGAGGATGATGAGAGAGGACGATTGCACAAGAAAGGCTGGACTGGTCCAACACCCACAAGCTTGGGGCCTTTAGCTGGTCCCGGAGCCCTGCCCAGAGCTGGGGAAGGGAAGATGCTGCACGAGCATGAACGGGCAGGAGGACTGGGTGTGCTCCAACAAGTAGTGCGGGGAACTCGGGGCCTCAGAGAGCTGCCCTACCTTGTTGGGAGCAGAAGTCAAGAAAATATCCAGAAGGATCACAGTCCATTATGTTAGAATCCAGATTGGACGGCAGCCCAAGCTACAATCCCTGCAGCAGCCCCTCCCCACCTACATACCGTATTGAGAACACTGTGACTCTCTAGCACTGCGGGAAATTTGCAGGCCCCAGGCATCCAAAGGTTACGGATGGCCACAGACCCTGCTCCCCGTTCTCCTTCCCTGATGTCCGTAGGGAAATAAGAGAATCTGGCTACTGCCTCATGCTGAGAATGCTTCTTCTTCCAAAGAGCCCTGAAGAAGGGACCCCACTTCTGTCTCCTGGACCCAATTGTACTTCTGAGAAGAATCTGCCACACTGTCCCTGAACTCTCCTCAGAGCTCCTACCATTCTGTTACTGTCTGTCTGTCCATGGCAATGCTTCTAATAAACTCCATGCTCCCAACAACCCGTCTCATTGTTCCTCTTGGATCCCATTTCTGAGACCTTTCACATCTGTCCCTCAGTGGGAGAGTGTTGATGGAGTGTTTGTAGGATGTGCTCTGTGGCATGATTTTGAAAGCTCTGGCATGATCTGGGGACTCAACAAAGAAACAAAACCAAACAATAACCAACAAACCTAGTTCACAGCCTTAGACACGTGCCTCTTGTGTCCCAGGCAAGAATTAGCACAGTGGGGACCTCTACTTGCTGGCTCTTGGCTAGTGATAGGAGTCAGGGAGGGGTTAAGAGGGTACAGGAGATCACTGAGAGGACCTTGTGGGCACTGAAACTCCAGGGAAGGGTTGAAGGCAGCAGACAGCGCTTGACATGAGGTGAGACAGGCAGTGGAGGCCTTGCGAGGTACAAGCACCACAGGAGCCCGCCAGAGATGACCACTCAGTCTCTATTCCAGCTGGCTGGGCCTACACAGGCATTTAGGGACCCAAGCGCGGCCTCAAACATTTATACCAAGGGGCTATTAAAGGTCAAGACCAAATCCTGGTATCTTTCTCAGGACTTGCAGGGGGAGGTTTGCACAAGCAAGCGATTTAAGTTATCTTAAGACTTCTTGGCCTTGGGTCCTAGAATGGAGTTGAGCAGTTTTTCATGGGGGATTCTCCATCAAGGAGCTCAAAATCTTGATAAACCTGAAATAACCTCAGCAAAAATGCAAGATGGTGGATCCTCTCTGCTTTGTCTTGCCCTGCCACACAAGCAGGGCTAGAAACTCTGGCACTTCATGTGAGTTTGAGAGACTAGGGATTAGACTCCCTGGTAGACAGACAGATAAGGAGAGGGCCCCTGCCTAGGTTATAAAGGTGATGAATTTCCAAGATGGCTGGCATCTTCCTGACTTGGGATGAAAGTCTGGCAGCTTAAATGAAAGGCCTTGTGGGTCTCTGTTTTCCACCAATTCCTGCTGGTGAGCTGGTTCAAGGAGTTCGAGGCTGGGGCTTGACATGTCACAGCTGCAGACCAAGGATCACAGTCCATTATGTTATCTGTCTGCAAACTGACCTGCCCTAGACTGAAGGAGCAAAGCTCTCAGAGGCGGTTCAACCGCCAGCCCATAAGAAGCTTCTGCTTTCTTTCTACTCCTAGTTTCCCTTTTTGGGATGAGAATGTCTTCTATGTGCCTGCTCTATCTATCTATCTATCTATCTATCTATCTATCTATCTATCTATCTATCTATCATCTATCTATCTATTGCCTGGATTTTGAATTTTACAGGGGCTCACAGTCTTTGATCTGCTTTGCAGAGGGTCTTTTTCTCTGTATGTCTGCTGTGTATGTGTTTATTCAGCCCTCCATAATCACTTTTTCTACTGCTGATTTTGTTCACTGTTTAAACACCTGCTTTTGTCTCAGATGTTTAAGATTTCTCTGTTGCCACATGTTGTGCCCCATCCAGATTTTTCCTGAATTTTAATTCTTTAACTGGCAGAGAAAATGAACCCTAGTAAGATCCCTAGACTGTATCAAGTGTTCAAACAATACCTGCAAGGTTGTGAATTTTTTGGGGGGTGCTGTGTTTTCTATTGAATTAAAATCTCTTTCTTCTCCTTCCCTTTCACTCTTCCTTCCTTCCCCCCTCTTTCTTTCATTCTTGAGACAGGGTATTGCTATATATCCCAGGTTGTCTTTGAAATCACGATCCTCCTGCTATAGCTTTCCAAGAGCTAGGATTATGAGTCTGTACTATTAAACCCAGCAAAGCTTCCAGCTTTCAGCAAAAAGCTCTGGTTTTAAACTTCTTAAAACAAAGCATGTTCTGAAAACCAGAACTGTTCAAAGACAGGGTAATGGTGATGATATTTTGCCAGCTCCTGAAAGATCGAAGTGATTTAGTATGGATGGTGAAGGTTTGTCTCCTTACCAAACAGTGCCATTTTGTCAGCCACACAAAACACCAACCATGGAGAAAATGGGTTCAAGAAAGAGTTTACTTGGATGTATGCTTGCCCTGTTGGATTTGGTCTTGCTTTAGTCCAATCCCTCTTGCTACTCCTATTTTTCCTTTTGAATGGGAATGTTCACTAGGTGGCTATCGCACCATTGTATGTGTTTTAATTTTACATGGGTTTGCAGCTCAGAGTTTGTCTTGAGTCTTAGAAAAAATGTTGGACTTGAATGTTGAGCAATGTTGGGACTACTAAGACTTTGGGGACTCTTATAAAGCCTTTGAACAAATTTTGCATTGTCAAATGAGCCTTTGGGAGCCAAGAACGAAATGTCATAGTTTGAGTCTGAAATGCTCAAGCATTGAAGGTTTGGTCCCATTGCAGCAACATTTAATGGTGGTGCTTTTTGGAAAGGGATTGGATCTGTGCATTAATTGACAAGTGGATTCATAATTTGAGAAGAATTGGAAGGAAATGGCACTTAGGAGGTGAAACCTAATTATAGGAAGTTCTTGTTGCTACATCCTGAGGACCATGTCTTGTTCCTGGCCTCTTGAGTTCTCTTTTTCTGTTCCAAGGTGCATGAGGAAAGCAGGCTGGCTCCATCACACCGTTGCCTTTCCACAGATCTAGAAACAATGGAACTAGACGGCCATGATGTGAAATTTCTGAACCAGAATAGATCTTCCCTCCTGTAAGTTGATTTTCTGTGGCGATTTGTCAGCGATAAAAGTCTGGTTAAATAAAATTTCAGATATTTGCATAATTATGCTTATGTAACTTTGTTCTTTGCCTTGCCACATACCTAGTGCTATTCCCTTTCTTGTGTAACTTTTGTTTTTCTTGAGTTTATAATTACTAAGGTTTGGCAGGCCATGTGCTGCAGGGAGCCAAGGAGTTGAGGTGACCAACCTCGATTTCCTAGCTGGGAAGGAAGAATATTCAGGATGGAGAAAATAAATCCTGTGATAACACCTGAGCTATTTGAAAAGCAGATTTAGTGGACTGGAGGACTGCACAGTGGAGATAACCAGGACGGTGTCTGGAGAGAAGAGACTCTGAATTAGAAGGCTGGAGAGGAGGAGAGCTGAGGAAGGCTATCTCGGAGGAGAGAGAATGGGGCCACAGGCAGCCACCCTCGCACTTTCCACCGTTGTTTCTGTCTACAGTTACACACATCTGAATGCTTTCTGAAAAGTGGGGTCCTTCCTGGGGCTTGTGGTCGGCTGTCCAGGGAGGTACCTCACATGGTTCAGACCCTTCTCCTATACACACACACACCCCAAAACCTCAGGTCAGAGTAAAGAAAGCCTGAACCTTGACCTCTTTGGAAAAGCAAGCTGGAAAAGTGAAACCAGTGACGAGATGACTCAACTGTAAACTTCCATCTAATTCAGATTTAGTTTGTTATCCTGCCTGGTTTATTCCCAGTTCGAAACTCAAAAGTGAGTTTTGTGACTTTTTTTCACAAGCACATCCTGGACCTGGTACTTCTAAGATAGCAGCAGTAGGCTGTTTAATGATCTGCTTTGGAATTAGGGATAAGGTGGTAGTGATGGCGAAGTCAGATTTGTAGAATTTGCCAATTTCTGTGGTGCAAAAATTCCCTCATGGCTGATTTGAAGTCACTGTCCCGACTGTGTTTTTGGACAACTGTGTGAACAGTCGGTTCTGAGGAGCAGTAAGAGCTTGCTGGGCACGGTGTGAGTGATGAACAGACAGTAGTGTGCACAGTCAACTCTGGGGAGCGGTAGGAGCTTGCTGTTTCAGGTCACGGTGGAAATGAAGCAACTGCATTGATCAAGGTCTCATCAGGTTCAGATTAATCTTTGCCCTAGATCTAAACTCACTTCCACTTTAGTATGCTTTGGATTCTTGTCTCTCCAGGGATCACTAGAGGTTAGGCCTATCCATTTTGTTGCTCCTCAAACAAACGTTTATTCACTAAGAATAAATTAAAAAAAAATCAACATTTCTGAAAATCTTACCAAGTATACTTCATCTGAGGAAGCCCCTCTCAGATAAATCCAAACACAGGACAATGTTCCCATGATGTGGGCTGGCTCTGTGCTGTGATGTGGAATTCCCAGCACTTTGGAGAGATTTGTCTGCGATGGCTCCCACCTAGCCTTTCTGGATGAGGAATGAACTTTCTAGACATCATTTCTAAGCAAACACTCTATCCCCTGAGCTTCACTCCCAGCTTGGACTCCAGTGCTGAGATCAAAATCCCACTGAATGTGTGTTCCTGAAGTCTTATCATGAGGCATCTTTTAAGGGTCTGGGATGGCTCATTCTCTCAGTTTACAGCTGGTTCCCATGCGCCTGCCAAGGCTGGCACACTCTTACCTGATCTTATACTTTCTTCTGAGCTATGGATCCGAGGCCAGCTGGGTTGGAGTCATTGTGCGTTATAAAATTGGGGGCTCCCACAGGCACTGAAAAGGGACCACTGTGTCCCAGTTCCCCGGATATCAGTTCTGCGAGTTTTTAAAGAACACTTGACCAGAGCCTTTCAGCTCTGGCTCAGGGTCTGGCTGCTTGCTCACGTTGAGGTAAAATGTGAAAAAAGGACTCATTTATGGTTTTGGCCCAAACTGAAGAGAGAGCCATTTTCAGTCTTCTATCTTCCGCCTGGTGCTCTCAGAATTTATAGAAGGGATAGAAGAGAGCTTAGGAAACACTTTCTGTAGACTGAGCTGTATCTCAGTGAAATGAGCTGGGAGGTGAGTTACAGTTAAACTTTTTGTTTGTTTTTCTAGTTGCATCCTTCTGGTACCAGGGGCTCAGTGGTATCTTCCTAAATACGGGAAATGCTCAGAGGTTGGCACAATGCCATCTATGTCACAGAATGTTTTGATGATAGGTAAGATGGCTGAAGACCCACCTCTGATCATTCTAAGAACATGTCAGTGGGAATTCGGCAACTATGGAATACCAAAACAAAACAAAACCAACACCAACACAGGCGAATATGGCAGGAAAAGACCCCTTGTTTGAACGGATCATTTCTGCTAACAAGCAATGTTGAAACTGACAGTGTGAGTAGGAGGCACAGCCTAGCTCTGTAGAGTCTACAGTAGTCTACAGTCATGCTCTATGAGACACTACCTTTCCCATCCTGGGGAAGTCCTGCGGTCTGCTCTGCATCTTTCTGACTCAAGATCTTGAAGATCATGGCAGCTTGCACTGCTTACCAAGCCTGAGGCTAAGAAGGAGGGGCTGAGGAAGAGGACGGACTGCTCCTACCTGCCATACCTGTGCCAGCTCTTATTCCCTCATAAAACCACCAGGCATTTTAACTGCAGAAGGAGATTCTTTTTTACTTTTCAAGACAGCATATCTCTGTGTATCCCTGGCTGTTCTGTAACTGACTCTGTAGGCCAGGTTGGCCTACCTCTGACTGCCTCTGCCTCCTGAGTGCTAGCATTAAAGGCATGAGTTACCATGACCCAGTGGAGATTCTTATAATAGAAATAAATAAATAAATCAATTTTTAAACTTAATTTTAAACTCTACTTAACTGTTAAGCCTTATAAATTGCATCTTTTGAGCAATGAGGAACATGTAAATATCCATTGCGAAGAAACCCAAGAGTGTCTCTCTTTCCAGTGGTGCAGTGGTTTGAATGAGAATGGCCCCCATAGGCTCATATGTTTGCATGCTTGGTCCCCAGGTAGTGAACTGCTTGGGAAGTATTAGGAGGTGTGGTTTTGTTGGAGGGGGCATATCACTGGGGATGGACTTTGAGATTTTAAAAGCCTAGGCCAGGTTCAGTGTCTCTCTTGCCCTCTTGCTTGCTACTTGCCGATCAGGATATAAAGCTCTCAGCTACTGTCTGCTTCCCACCATGATGATCATGGACTAAGTCTCCAAAATTGTAAGCAAGTCTTGAATTAAATGCTTTCTTTTATGGGAGTTTCCTTGGTCATGATGCCTCTTCACAGCAATAGAACAGTAATTAAGACAAATGCTCACACTGCAGTGTAAAGTCTAAAGTGTAAACTTTTTCTTATCTTTGAATTTAAAGATTATAAATTTACATATGCTATGATTGTTAACTTGGTGTTTTTGTGGGACTCCCAACAGTGCCAGCGGGGGGTGTCTCTGACTCTTTTGCCTGCTCTTGGAACCCTTTTCCGTCCGTCTGGATGGCCTCATTCAGCTTGATATGAGGGTTTGTGTCTCGTTTTATTGTAACTTGTTATGCTTTGTTGAGTTGATATCCCTGGGAGGTCTGCTCTTTTCTGAAAGGAAACAGAGGAGGAGTGGATCTAGGGAAAGGAGTGGTGGGGGTGGGAATGGGAGGAGTGGAGAAAGGCAACTTTTATTGGCATGTATTGAATGAGAGAATAATAATAATATCACATTGGAATGTTATTAAAATTCATTGGTGGCAAGGGCGCCCAGGTCTTATGCAATTGGTGAAAGGGTTTGATAAGGTCAAAGCACTGTTAGGTGCCAGGGTTGGCTAGATAGACACTGAGGCATGGCCAGGCCCAATACTCTGAGGGAAAAGGAAGATAACATGTTCTTTCTTTGTGAGTTAGCTCAAGTGGCTGGACTTTTAAGAACAATTTTTAAAAAAAATATTTATTTATTAAGTATACAGTATTCTGTCTGTGTGTATGCCTGCACGCCAGAAGAGGGCACCAGACCTCATTACAGATGGTTGTGAGCCACCATGTAGTTGCTGGGAATTGAACTCAGGACCTTTGGAAGAACAGGCAATGCTCTTAACCTCTGAGCCATCTCTCCAGCCCCAACAATTTTTTTTTAGTGATAGTAAGATGTGAGATAAGTTTTCATTGAAGAGAAAGAAGTTTATGGAAGTTTTTCTATCAAGATTTATGTTTTAGTTAGGATTACTATTTCTACGAGAAACACCATCACCAAAGCAAGTTGGGAGGAAGAGGCAGCTTACAATTCCTCATCACTGTTCATCACCGAAGGCCATGAAGACAGGAACTCAAGCAGGGCAGGAACCAGAGGCAGGAGCTGATGCAGAGGCCGTGGAAGGCTGCTGCTTACTGGCTTGTTCAGTATTGTTGGAAGCAGAGGTGCTTGTATTCACAGAGAAGTACTAATTAATGGAGGAGCTAACACTTAACTACCTGCATTCCATTCTGAAAGCTGAGAGTGCATTTTAACGACCTGGTGACCTTTCTGCTCCGTGGAGGCAGACCTCAGCCACCTTTTGCTATAGAGGCAGACCTTACCCAAATTCCCCAGAATAATTATCCCAGACTCTTCCCTCCCTAGACCCATCCTTAGGGGAGATGTCGCGTGTACTTTATGACCTGTGGATCTCTGTGCTATTGGTCAGAGACCACACTAGAGTTTCTATGTAGTCACACCTTAAACTTTATTGTACACCTCGAACTGGACTGGTTGGACTAATTGTTGCCTGGAAATCTTTTCCCAAATTGTGCTGTGTTTTAAATATGCTGGCAATGAATGACCTGGAATTAGATTCCCCAAGGTCTGATCCACATAGACAACGTCAACCCACATCTTCATTCTCCTCTCTTCATGTGGTATGACACCTTCAGGGATCCCCTCCCCCCATGGCTTACTCAGCCTGCTTTCTTGTAGAACCCATGAACACCAGTCCAGGGGTGGCACCACCTACAACAGACTGGGACCTCCCCTATCCTCTCCCATTCTCCCCCTAATTAAGAAGACGCCCTGCAGGCCTGTCTGCAGCCCAGCTTTATGGAGGTGGTTTCTCAGTTGAGGCTCCCTCCTCTCCAGTGACTCTAGCTTGGGTCGGGTTGACATAAAACTAGCCAGTACAGTCCTACTAACTCTTCACAGCCCACGCCCACCTTCCCACCCTCCCCCTACACTGAAACTGGTCTGCTCACCCAGAAAATGTAACCTTGGACTTTATAGCTGACTAGCAAGTTCTAGGCACTCTTCAGTAGCCCTATTGTCTGCACACCCAGCACATATTGTTGTCTATTATACATCAGTTTGAGTAGAATTTCATTACTGTTCTAAAGTCAATGTATCTCCTAAGTGACTATTTTTCCCAGACTTAATTCAAGTGAATTAAGCTAGTTTCTTTAAAAAAAAAAAAGCCTTAGAGTTGTTGGCTATGGAAGACTGACCTGTGAACCATTCTATATATTACAGTGATTGCATTTTTTTTTAGCACTGAGAGTACAGAATAAAACTTTCCTACTCAACCCTTACATAACATACCATATCAAATACTTAGATTTCTAATTGAAAAGAATTTATCTTTCTAAATTGAGACTTTTTATAGCGGGTTTTCCATGAAAGGAGATATTTGTCTGTTATAAGTGCTTGAAAATGAGGGATTTTTCTAGAGGCATTCAAAGATCTTTAGTGTTTAGAATGACATCCACAGGTTGTGGATCAGAAGTGATTAGACTAGTAAATGTTTATGGATGCTGGGTGGGTATTGAACACTGTGAGGTCATGGGCTAGGTAGTAAAGTAAATGTATAATGGTAGTTGAATTTAGCAAAGAAATAGAGATGGGCAGGGTTATATCTGTATTTCTACAAGAAGATGTATTTACTAGAATATGCATCTACAGGAACAATAATGGTTACCAACTGGCTGTCCTGAAACTCGCTCTGTAGACCAGGCTGGTCTCAAACTCAGAGATCTGATTGCCTCTGCCTCCTGAGTGCTGGGATTAAAGGTGTGAGGCACCATACCTGGTCAAAGAAGATATTTAGGAACAAAATAAGTTTGAATTAAGACTTCACTAAAGCTATGCAGCAAGAGTTGGTCATGGACTGCAGTGGCACCAGCTGGCACCTATCCCTTATAAACTCACCAACTTCGTTTCAGGCTTTCAAGTCTTCTAGCGCTTTCTGTCACGTTTTTCATTTCCAACTTTACCTCAGCACAAATCCTGCTGTATTGGTGTTCAAAGATGAACATAAGACTGAGAAAGGCTCCCATTGATGATGGCTTGAGCCCTTCATAAGACTTACTTACACGTCAGTCTAAATCATCAGATCTAAATCCTTCTGACCTGTCAGAACCTCTCCTGCCTCACAAAGATCATGACCTACAATAGGCCCCAGAAAAGCCATTAAAGTCCTTGTACCAGTCCTGAGGATGCAGCTAAAATAACTTCTTTTAAAAATTATTTTATTTTTAAAGATTTATTTATTTCGTTTTATGTGTATGGATATTTTGCCACATGCATGGAGTGCCAGAAGAGACCAGAAGAGGGTGTTGGATCCTCTGAAATTGGAGTTATAGACAGTTGTGAGTTGCTGTGTGGGTTTGCTGGGAAGCAAACCTGAATTCTTTACACAACCATGCTCTTAACCACTAAGTCTCCTCTCCAGCCCCTTTTTTGAATAATTTATTTATTTTTATTTTATGTGCATTGATGTTTTGCCTGCATTGTATGTCTGTGTGTGAAAGTGTCAGGTCTTACTGTGTTACAGACAGTTGTGAGCCACCATGTGGGTGCTGGGAATTGAACCCAGGTCCTCTGGAAGAGAGTCAGTGACCTTAACCACTGAGCCATCTCTCCAGCACCCCCAACTCCAACTTCTTTCTTAATTCTTCTATGAGCACAGTCCCATCCATCCTGGAGAGCTACATACCATCCCTCGCAGGCCAGTCCTTCCTCTATTGTCTTCTAGTTAGTGATAATGATAGGAACCTGGATCTCCAACTGTGTGTGTGTGTGTGTGTTTTGGGGGCGGGGTCTGCAAACACCATGGCCAGCAGAGCATCCATCTGTGAGAGGTAGGCAGGAAATTCATCTCAACACGACTCAGTAGTCACATTGGGCCAGACTTTGAGTCTGGCACCAGGGAGTTTATTTCAGGTGTATTTAAGTATCACACAATTCTGAAGAGTTCCCTGGTGATGAGTAACTCAGCCCTGTGTGCATAACAAAGCTGACTCTTGTAACAAGCACAAGTGACATCTTCCATAAGGACAGGTTCTATAGATTAAACGGGCTCAGGAGAAAAAGCTCATGATAGGGCTGGTGCCACACCAACTCCAGTGTCATCTGTGTGACATGACATATGTCATTATGCCGGACGGGAGCTACATGTCCTATGGGCCTAGGCTTCCTGGAAGTCAATGGCAGATGGCCCGGTATTAGCCAGCCACTGCTGAGGCATAGATGGGTTTCTCAAGTAGCTGGCTATATGGAATATGAGCTTTGCACAAATTCTTTCATAATAATGATAGTCTTTATATATACAAGATAAGGATCATTCTCTTCAGGAACAGCTCTGAGATAAGGAAGCACAGTATGGGAATGTATAAGACTACAGCAGAACCTTTGTCATACACAGGGTGTATGATGAGCAAGGGAATAGATGGGATAATGTTAATGGACAAAGACTGTTATATTATACTTTGAACTTTATGGATAGGCTTGCTAGATCCCAACCCCCATGGTGTCTGCTGCATAAGAAGGTACTAAAAAGTATAGTTCAACAGGTGCAGAGAACTGATTAGGTATATTTGGTCACTAGATGAAATAAAGGGTTAGGAAGAGGAAGGGCCATGATAACGATAATGAGACAGAAACTTTCTATTCATAAGATGAAACCACTTGCCTGAGGTTTACGTTCCCAAGGACAAGATTTCCTCTTCTAAGGATGCTTTATGTCTAACACCTGTTCCTGATAATACACTTTTCTTAAATATCGCTGATGTGACTAAAAGAAGCTTTCATACTGTGCCAACTGATGACACATGACCTTCTGATTTGTTCTTTGTTTGATTACTATATAATGAAAACATGAATTTAGTAAAATCACAGCAGATTCCAACCACTCTCTTGTGTGTTGTGCCTGTCTGTCATTCGCCGAACTTGTGCCTTCCTGTTACCAAGACCCTGCCTGCTTCTCCCACGGTCTGAGTGGCTCCCCTGAGCCGGTCCGTGGCAGGCTGGGGAAGGGTAGCACTGTAGATTGAGTGAGATAAACAATTTCAAGATAAGGGGCTGGTGGAGCCAGTATGGCCTGACCATACACATAGGGCAGAGGTCACCAGGTTGTCTTCTGGGTAGAAAACAGGCTATACATCTATCTCTCCCTTTGAAGAGACAGCTAGCTCTGTATATTTAGCATTCCTGGTTTTTCTGGTGGTAATTTGTGAGCACAAGTACCTACATGCCTCCTCCACCCATTAATCATATGTTCTTATTGGCCATATATATCAGTCTATTATGGAATTATTTTCCTCACATTGTCTCAGATTATATATTGTCCATGGCAACTCATAAAGAAAAACATTTAATTGAGACTGGCTTACAGTTCAGAGGCTTAGTCTGTAATCATGGTGGGAAGCATGGTGGCACGCAGGCAGACGTGGTGCTGGAGACGTAGCAGAGAGTTCTACATCCAGACCAGTAGTCATCAGGAAGACAGCCACACTGGACCTGGCTTGGGCATTTGAAACCCCAAAGCCCACCCCTTTGATTCACTTCCTCTAATAAGACCACACCTCCTCAAACAAAGCCACACCTCTTAATGCCACTCCCTAGTTCAAATATATGAGTCCTAGGAGTCTGCTCTTATTCAAACCACCGCGTACACCCCGCTCAAGGACACCTGACTAGGTCCATTGCTGGGTTTCCCCTATTCCGTGACACTCTGCTATCATGTCCCACAGTCATATTCTCTAGGCACACACCACATGGGCTTCTTCTGAGCGTCCCCCTACGTCCACTTCTCAGGCAGCTCAGAAGCTCACTCTTCCTCTCTGTGGGTTGTGAGTTTTCCCTCGGTCTGCTCCCTGAGTCACCACCAGACCATCTCAGCTGCCTCCACACCTGTTTGTCCTGCTTGGGCTGCTTCTGCCGCAGCCACCTACACCTGCCCATGCAGCACATGCTGCCCATGCAGCACAGAGCAGCCTGTCCCACCCTGCTACCTGGGCACCCTGCTTTGGTCACCCCCAACTGAGCATGGCCACTGCAGCTGCCCTCCCCCCAAACTCTGTTGTTGCTGCTGTGGACAAACTGAAAAGTCAGCAGATCTGGTGAGTTTGGGAATTCTTAAGGGGGCAATTACTTTTTATTAAAAAAGTTTCCCACATCAAGAATGGGAAATATTATCACACTGCAATGTTGTGGAATAACCTTTTTGTACACTGTGAATAGGTGTCTTTGCCAAGGTGCCTTCTGAGTGGTTTAATAAAGTACTGAATGGCCAATAGTTAGGCAGGACTTCTGGGAAGAGAGAGAAAGGAAGAGGAGATGAATCTAGGTGCAGGAGAGATACCAGAGGAGATGGAGAAGCAGGACATGCAGGTGGAGAGATAAAAGCCATGAGCTGATGTGGGTTTCCCCTCTGTATGCTGTGAATACCACTGGTTAATAAAGAAGCTGTTTTGGGCCTGTGATAGGGTAGAGCAGAGCTAGGTGGGGAAAACTAAACTGAATGCTGGGAGAAAGAAGGTGGAGTCAGAGAGAAGTCCTATAGCCCCACTGGAGACAGATGCCAGAACTTTACCCAGTAAGCCACAACCACATGGTGATACACAGATTAATGGAGGTGGGTTAATTTAAGATATGAGTTAGCCAGAAATATGCTTAAGCTATTGGCCAAACAATATTGCAAATAATAAGGTTCCTGTGTGATTATTTTGGGGCTGAGGAGCTGGAAACAAACAAGTGGCCTCTTACAACAAATTGGCGCTCCAATGTGGTAGACTATAACCACAATCAACCTGAGAACATTTGGAAGGGAATTCTAGACACAATAAAACAAAGTTTAGCTGCATTTCTTTTTCAGCTGGCAGATTGTAGCAGCTCCCTTAAGAGAGGTCTTCCTGATACAGTGGTAGTGGAAAAAAAAATGCATGGTTTCAAAATGGTGGCTTCCTGGTTTGCCAGCACAAATGGCTCTGACTCTTTTGGAAGGTTTGGCTATGGAGCACTTGAATGGGGTTTGTGGGCCCAGGTGCTTGTATGCCCACTTGGGGTTAGGAGGAAAGTAGCTGAGACCATGCCTGCAGCTCAGCATCCCCTGCCTGGGCAGGTGGTGGGATCATGTCTGCTGGGAGTGCACAGGCAGGAGAGCATGGTGGATTCCTGCTGCCACACACAGAGATATTTCTAGGCCATGCAATGCTCTGCATGGCATATTTAGCTATTACTTAGATAAAAAGGGTTTATGTGCTGCATGCTCATTCTCAGAGTTAAAGTGCTGAGTGCGGCTCCTTCCTGGTGACTCCAGAGCTGGGAGGGGGAGACAGAACTGATATGCCTGGGTCGTGAGAGGAATGTAAGGTGGGAGGAGATAGGAGCTCAGAGCATTTGGTCTGAGGATTTTAGAGACAGGATCGCCCCTCTGAGAATTCAGTAGAGCTAAAAACTAGTAGCTGGCTGCTCTGTTTCTCTGATCTTTCAGCTTTAACCTCTGTATCTGACTCTGGATCTTTACTATTAAGATCAATTAGAATTCACGCTACAGTTTTCTATGATCCATAGAGTTGTTTTTCTGAGAGAGTTTTCCATCCATCGAATGACTTTAGTCACAAGGCTATCCTGGCACACCTGGGACATCTTGCATTGTTGGGTACTGCAAGCGACACACAATAAGGACCAGAGTTGTGGGTTGTGATGATTTCTTTCAGAGAAAATTGAGAATAGATCAAAGGGGCTTTGGTATGAGGAACATATTTTACCCCCCAAACAAACTTTGTGTCACAATCGATAAATACGCTCTGAGCAGTGATTGGAGGTTCAGCCCATCAGAGGCTGGACCTCTCTGCTTCTAGAGAGCTTGAATTACATTCTGGAGTGACCCTCCTTCTAATTGTCCCATGCAACACACAATACACATTTAACCACTGAGTCATCTTTCTAGTCCTGCCCCCTGAATTTTTTTAAGTGTCACCATACACACTTCATGAGCTCCCTCCCCCACATGAGGGAATATTAGTGGTCCCAATCTTACAAGGGTCTTGTGTGGGTAATCATGAGGGCTCTGACACTGATGGCTGCAACCATACTGTCGTTGGAGAACAGCGTTCTTCCATCTTTAAAACTTCAGTGCCTAAAGTTTATTCTCTTAAATGATTGTGCTATACTACATAAAAATGTACTTTAACATCATTATTTCCAGGTATTTATCATTCCACTAGAATAGTTGCTCTGTAATTTAAATAAGATTTGAGTTTGTGTGTGGATGTTGAGATTTAGTGCATGAGTGCTTTGCTTGCATGTGTGTATGTGCACTGCATTCATGCTTTGTGCCCACAGGATTCAGAAGAGGACATTAGGTCCCCTGGAACAGTTGTGGGTGGGTGCTGGGAACTGAATGCAGGTCCTCTGCAAAAGCAACAAGTGCTCTTTACCATGGAGCCATCTCCCTGGACTCAAGAAAAGGTGTCTCTTAATGGCATATCACAAAATGTCTCCCTATGTCAGGAGTTATGAGATACTCTAAATAGACCCAAATACATTATCTTTTCACAGATTTTAAGAATCCAAAAGTATTTGTACTAACGTATTTAAAAATTAGGATTTATTTTTAATTTGTATATTGGTGTTTTGTTTTCAGCAGCTGTTTATGTGGCAGGTGCATGAAGTGTCCATTGAGGCCACATCTTCTGGCCTTATGAAGCCAGTGATTTACATGAGCTTTGGTGGGGTTGTGGGGCAGCATCAGCAGGTCTTATTCATGATGGAAGTGTTGGGTTCTTGCTGGCTTCCTGAGATCCTGACTACTTTGTGATAAATGATACAGCTTATGTAGCAATGCAGCTTGTCACAGCACCTGGGAAGCACAGAAATGCTCAAGACACTTGCTTTAGAAATGTCCCTGATTGCAGCAGTTTCTGCTGTATTCCACAAGAGGATGCTCTTAATGGCCTTGCCTTTGGGCATACACTGGGCATGACTTGGACAGTGAATTGGCTGCACATAACCATGGCTGGTTTTGGCACAACTCTTACTTACACTTTTTCTGTAATTTTGAAGACAGGACCAAAAGCAACATTTGTTTTAAAAAAGACTTTATTTGTATAAATGCAAATGCTTGCATGTGTGTATGTGCACCATGCTGGATTCCCTGAAACTGGGGTTATAGATGGCTATAAGCTAAGAGCAGCAACTGCTCTTAACTGCTGTACCTTCTCTCCAGACCAGAAACTTACTTTTAATAGTTATTTTGAAAATACACCTGAAATTTAAGAGGCCACACATTTATAGCCTATATTTTGTTTGTTTGTTTTGATTTATTGAGACAGGCTTTCTCTGTAGCATTGGAGTCTGTCCTGGAACTAGCTCTTGTAGACCAGGCTGGCCTCAAACTCACAGAGATCCATTTGCCTCTGCCTCCCGAGTGCTGGGATTAAAGGCATGTGCCACCACCACCAGGCTTTTACAGCCATTTCTTTGTCAGTATCCTACTGGTTACTGAAATGATTTCATTTTGCCCCTTCTGGCTTTAATTATTTTTCTCTTTAAGTTTGGTCTCTTGAGCCACTCCTGAACTTGTCTTGAAGTCCAGGAACAACAGGTATTAATGGAAGTTTCTTTCCCACACAGTTCCACAACTGTTTGGTTCCAAAGAAACACACAGAGGCTTATATTAATTATAAACAATTTGGCCTATTAGCCAAGGCTTATTATTAACTAGCTTTTACAACTTAACCCATAATTCTTATCAATGGTTAGCCACGTGATTTGGTATCTTTCTCAGTGCAACATTTTCATCTTGCTTCCTCTGTGTCTGGGTGGCTACTTCAGACTGAGTCCTTCCTCTTTCCAAAATTCTCCTAGTCTGGATGCCCTGCCTATACTTCCTGCCTGTCTACTGGCCAATCAGTGTTTTATTAAACCGATACAAGTGACAAATCTTTTACAAGGTACAAGAGCACTATCCCAGAGCAAACAGGAGTGATTAATAGTCATCTTTATACACAGTGAGGCGTCACTGGAGAAAATCAAATTTTCTTTGCAGATGGCATCAGTGTCAGATAACTTCTTGGTCAGGTGGGATCCTTTCTGGCTTGAATGGGAGTAGTTGGCCAAAAGTGAATTTGATAGTAGTTTTTAGATGTTTTGTCTCGTAGTGCTTTGTTTGTGCATTTTTGTCTTTGTCTTCCTAATTTTTTCTTATTGGCTCACATGTATGCATACACACAAAAGTAAATATTTGTGTGTATTTGTTTTTTTTTTAATGAGACAAAAGCACATGGAATTGGGTGTTTGGGAAGGTGGGGAGGATATGGAAGTAGTTGGGGGAGGGGAAAGCATGGTCAGAATACAGTGTATAAAATTTTTTCCTCAATAAATAAAATACATCTTTATGACAAGGGTCTGATACTACTCCCAAACAACAGTGAGCCTTTCAGGGAAGATCACCTCTCAGATGAGGATGATCATCTATGAAGCCGAAGCTGCCCAGAGGAGCAGGAATTTCATGGGAATTAGATTGCTCTCACGTGATAACAGGGGTTACAACTTCTCTGAGACACCTTGCAGAACCAGAACTGAGATAATGATCAACCACACCTGTGGAACAGACATTTAAAAGAAATCCCACACTAGCTCAGAATTGAGAAATAGATGGTTATTTATTTATAGGTAAACTCACAAATCAGAAATCTCTGCTGAATGGAGAACAGCAATCCAGCAACCCGAAAGAGCAGCTGGGGAAGAAGGGGTAGGACGCAGGCTCTGCATCAGCATATATAGTATAAGAGGCCATGCCCCAGTAGGTGGGTAACCACAAGCTGTAAGACTTCCTACAACACCTTGCCTTTTTGCTTAAATAAGAGAGTTCTAAGCCTAATACAAAATTATATACAATAAGAACAAATATATTCAATAATTATCCTATTTTAACTTATTTAAGTCTTGTATAATAAATAACTTGGCCGAGTCATGAGAGGAAAGTCACTACAACTATCTAGTCTTCAACCCCATTGAAGATCTGAGAAGGAAAATAATATTACTTGAGTAAGCAGGAAGTGCAATCAAGCAACTTCCAAATGTGCAACAAATGATAGAGCAACTGGCTACCTGGGCAATCACCCAAAGACTCGTTTGCAACATTGAAGCAACCAACTTTGGCTAAGGCGTAGTGTAACTTACAGACCATTTTCAAAGGCAGGAAAAATTTCAATACTGTCTTACCTTGTCTTGGCAAGATTTGACAGTCCTGCTTATCCATTTCCGAATATTATCTTGTCAGTGGTTGAGGCATGGACATTTCTTTGCCCAAAGGCCAATTTGCCAAGAAGAAAACAAGCTCCAATGGAGTGTCTTTGGTGCTCAACTTCTCTTGGGAATAGATCAGTGCTGGCAGAAGCAATTGTGTCTCACTTCAACAGAACACTAAATTATTTAAATGGCATATTCTTCAGTTCTTTGAAGTGGTTGAACATTAACTATCTATGCATAATATAATGTCTAAGTATCTAAAGAACCTGACTAGTCTAACTATAAGTATGACAAACATAGATGACTATTGATCTATAATCCTTAATACCTATATAACTTAAAGACTAAGACTTCATATTATACAATAAATAACTCTACAACAAATGAGGACAATGACTTCAAAATGTAAACAATGTATAAGTATCTTGATCAGAGGTAGAAATGTACATTGCAATATGATAAATATATATCAATATATTAAAAATGTTTTAAGCAGAAGTAGAAATACAATATTCAATATAATTTAACTTTGTATCAATATACAAGAATCTATACTAATGTAATTGTCTATAAATAACTCACAAGTATTCACTCTATTACTCACTATTATTATTAGTGTGAGTAAGCTCTTACCAATCTATTATCCCATCCAATTTCCCCTTTTTTAAAAAGAGATCCCTAGCCGGGCGGTGGTGGTACACGCCTTTAATCCCAGCACTTGGGAGGCAGAGGCAGGCGGATCTCTGTGAGTTCGAGGCCAGCCTGGTCTACAGAGCTAGTGCCAGGACAGGCTCCAAAGCTACAGAGAAACCCTGTCTCGAAAAACTAAAAAAAAAAAGAGAGATCCCTGAGCCTATAAAATTTCCTCCCAACCCCAACCCTATACTAATTATAACCAACCCCTAAATGATGTTCCTAACTCTAAGGACAAACCTTGTTGGGAGAGGGGATGTCATCTTCTAGAATTATTTCCAGCTGTCATGGGGGCAATGTTCTTTCTATGGGATCCTGTGATAGTAAAATGATGGTTAAGTTCCAAGATTAACGTCTGGTATAATTGCAAATAGTATCTGAGTATTTGGTGAAGGTCTGGCCAGAACGTTGTAAAATGTGCACCATTTCAGCTAACCAAGTTGGAACCATCTTGTGCGCTGGTACCCAAAACAGGTCTTATAGTAGTGTTATCAGCATCATGATGTTGTATCAACTAGGCAGAGTTGTTGTGGGGCCCCATCTTCTTCCTGGAAACTTCAAAGATTACTGCAGGAAAGTTCATTGTGGAAAACTTAAACATTATTTATATAGACATATACAGCCATATATATTCACTGAAAGGTACAATAAAGACAAAAATAGATGTGAAGAAAAGTAATTTTTTTTCTAAATTCTTTTTTCTTTTTGTCTCATACCAGATAGCTCTTGACATGAGACATAAACTCTGGATTTTTCTTTGAACAACATGCTTGGATTTAGAGAAGGACAGAACTATTGTCTAACTTCAAAACCAGCACTATATATTCATAAATATGTATACATACACATATATGTATGTATATATGTATTTTATCATCTGTCCTTACAAGTCGTATTTGTTTTTCTTGATGATCCTTATTGGATAGTTATTTTTCCTTCCTGTTAAGTGATCTGGTAAACTGCAATCTTTATTGTCCAGCAGAGTTGCGACTAGAAGCAATGCAACTGATGGTGACAGGAATGGTCCTGGCCGCTTTAGTTTTCTGCCTTGGTACTGGCTAAATATTGACAAATATGCTTTGCTTGACAAATTAAAAGCAATGAAATCAATTCCATACATGGAGCAAGAAACCCAGAACTCAGGAGTAGGGAGCAGAAACCAGAAGCTGCACAAGTTTCCATGCGACAAGAAACTGCCCCAGGGAATGCAGGGGTCATGCGTGTGTATGTGTGTGTGTGAAATGTGTGTGCTGTTACAGAGATTCTACAAAAAACCACTTAGGTAAAAGCAAGCCATGTGGGCAGGGGTGGGAGAGTGTCTGGGCCATGAAACGGCTAGGCCATTAGACTGTCCAGTAGGCATGGAGTTTGAAACCACATGGGCACCAAATGTGGAACGGACACTTAAAAGAAATCCCACACTAGCTCAGAGTTGAGAAATAGATGGTTATTTATTTAGAAGTAAACTCACAAATCAGAAATCTCTGCTTGAACGGAGAATAGAGATTGAATTCAGCAATCTAGCAATCTGAAAGAGCAGCCAGGGAAGAAGTGGCAGGATGCAGGCTCTTATATAGTATAAGAGGCCATGCCCCAGTAGGTAGGTAACCACAAGCTGTAAGACTTCCTACAGTACACACCACACTGGTTAGACCTCCTTTTTCCACTACTCATCTTTTTAATTGGCATGCTGGGCTACGTGGCTCAACTTGGTTTGTTGGAAGTCCTAGAACTTCAGTCACACTCTCATCCTCCATCATTATGACTAAGACTGTAACTATCTTAGCAAGCATAATAGTTTTATTTCATTTTATGTGTGGAGGTGTTTTGCATGTATATTTAAGCACCATGTACCTTCTGGGTGCCCACAGAGGCCAAAAGGTATCAGATCCTTGGGTTTGGAGTTCCAAATAGTTGTGAGCTACCATGCCTATCCTGGGAATTGAATTTAAGCCTCTAGAAAGGCATCAGTGCTCTTATCTGCTGAGACATCTCTTCAGCCCTAGGAACAAAGATATTCTAAAGACTCAGTTGTGCCCTTCCCTTTGGCTTTCAGAACATTGAGATGATGGGCCACAAGAAGTTGGTACTTCCTCAGGAATAGCATGTTGGAAGAAAATGGAGGCTGGAGCCCTAGGGCAAGCCTAAGAGGAACTTTGTCTCCTGGAAAGAGAAACAGTTCTGTGAACTCATGAGACTATCTTGAGGGAGAACCTGGAGCTGAGACAGTGGTGGGTCAATGAACAGCAAGATCACACCTCCACCAGGGCTGCTTAGTTATGTGTATTTCCTGCCCTCTGTTTAAACCTAAGCTCTAAGTCAGAGCCTGAAAGATTGACTTGGCCATTAGACTTCCTTTTTCCTCTTCCCAATGTGGTTAAATTGAATAAATCTTCTTTTCGGCTTTTCACTATGTCTCAATAAGGATAGAAAGAGTAAAAATCTTAGAGATATGAGAAAAGAGCCTGTCCCTTGGAATCTAGAAAAAGTCTCTTACCAGCAAAGAAGCAAGAATTGGACTGGTGAGACAGCTCAGCAAGTAATTGTTGGGGAATATTATTTTAAAGTGTGTTGATTTTGTTTATGCTACATTTGCTTAACTCTGTGAAGGTGTGTTAATTTTGCCTGTCTAAAACACCCCATAGTCTAATAAAGAGCTGAACAGCCAATAGCAAGGCCGGAGCAAAGATAGGCAGGACTGGCAGGATAAATAGAAGGAGAAACAAGGAAGAAGAGGAGCAGCAAGAGAACAGGGGAGAAGGATGTCAGGTGCAAGTCACCCAACCACCCATGAAGTAAGAGTGAAAGTAAGATATCCAAAAGTAAGAAAAGGAGAAAGCCCAGAGGCACAAATTAGTTGGGAAAATTTAAGAAAAGCTGGAAAGAAACAGCCAACCTAAGGCCGGGGCATTAATAATTAAGAATAAGCTTCTGCATGAAGCTTTGGTGAGTCAACAGTCCAGTGAGATTAACACAGTAAATATACAAGCTGTGGAGCCTACAGAACAAGACCTACATGGTGGAAGAAGAGAACCAACCTCTGCCAACATAGTGTGGCTTGCATGTTCCCCAATAATGCACACAAATAGATAAAGATAATACACAAAGAATCAAGAATTTCAGCATAGTAATCGTGAGGACAGGTGAACAGGAGATGGAAACTGGTTGGACAGTTTTAGGGCAGAGATCTTGAAAGAGAGAAATTCTAATTTTTGTCCTTAGGCAGAAGCCCAAAGTAGCCAGATTGACTCATCCATCTCCAAATTATTTTAAGGTCTTAATTCTTGAGAGGGGAATGTTACAGAGATATCAGGGCTTAGTTGAGGCCCATTAAAGGGGAGCCACTTCCTTCAGATTAAAAGAATGGTATCTACCTCAGGCCCTATGTGAACCCAACTTTCTGATCTATTACAGAGAAGAGAACATTTCATATTATTTTCTCCTCCATTAAGAGTTAACCTGGGAACTGAGCAGCTGTGGTGCAAGTCTTTAATCCCAGCACTCGGGAGACAGAGTCCATGAGTTCGAGGACAGCCTTGTCTACAAAGCAAGTTCCAGGACAGCCAGTGCTGTTACACAGAGAAACCCTGTCTTGAAAAACCTTCTCCCACAAAAAAAAAAAAAAAAAAAGAGTTAATTTGGGCATGGTGAGATGGCTCAGTGAGTAAGTGAGTAGAGTACTTGCCCCTGAGGCTTGAGAACCTGAGTTGATCCTCAGAGCACACATGAGGGTATAGGGGACTCTACTGTAGATTGCCTTGGAATCACATATAGTTTCATTCTCTCTCTCTCTCTCTCTCTCTCTCTCTCTCTCTCTCTCTCTCTCTCTCTCTCACACACACACACACACACACACACACACACACACACACACACACACACACACACATGCTGGCTTCTTGAACCTCCTTATTCCCCAGGGAAAGGTGAATGTGCTATCTGCCCATTCTAGTCCTGTGCCCCACAATGCAGGACCATCCAGATCCGGAGCCCCATGATGCAGGACAATCACATGCAATAGGGAGCCGAGTCAAAGCAGGAACTCAGTTTATTACTGTGAATGTCATTTTATATAGTTTAAACGACATGGTGTGATGTGGGGGTACCTCCAGCCAATGAAAGGCAGCCAAACCCTCCCTCTGGCTAGAGGGGCCTCTACCTAGTTTTTGCTGTCTCATCCCCATGCTGTCCTATAGGCCTCGAAGTCTGGGCCCTGAACTCGAGCTAGGTTATTTCCTGTCCTCAAGGTACAGGTACAGGCCCTGAGATAATTTTGACCCAACACACACACACACACACACACACACACACACACACACACACACACACTAACCTGTTTCAGAGGGGGAGGAGTTGGCATTTCAGCAGAGTTCTGCCATGTGTGGATGTAGATAATTGAGCAATGGTGAAAAAGCCTCTCTGTAGCCCTAAAAACTGGGACCATAAAATCCACAGAAATTTAAGGACTCCTGAAAACTGTAGTCAGTACCCTATCAATTTATCCAAACTGCATTCATCAATGCTAAAACTCCAAACCTCCGAAGTTCCAGTATAATAATAGCATAGGAAGAGGACAGAAGTCTGAAACATCTTACATATTGTAAGGGGGAAGTTACATCTGAAACCTGTTTATCCTTTACTATGAAGCCTGTGAACAAGGCAAACCTGTTAAAGTTTTTTAACAGGAAACTTAACTAATGAACTAATGACCTACCAAGGTGGTTATTGCCTTGGGGGATGGGGCAGAGCTATTAAACTGGTAAGTCTGTCAGTACCCTAGTCATCAAATACTGTCAGAACTGAGAAGGATAAATTTTACCTGAGTAAGCAGAAGTGAGACTGCTTTCTAGCTACCTGGGTATCTATCCTAGGTTTCTCTGTGGTCACTGGGTTCAGAATTCCCAAGGCACGTACCAGTCTTCAGCTGCCAAGCCCAGAAGATCTGACAGACTTTCCTGTGGAGTAAGAATTTGGGAATACTGGTCTACCTTGTCTTGTCAATCAGTTCCCTAGTGTCCTGCGCAACTAAACACTTAGTAGCAATTTTAGTCACTGAAGCTAGCTCACAGGGAGGGGACAATTTGGGCCCAGTCTTAGCTTTCTTTCTCCAAATCTGGCAGCTAAAGCATGCAGCATTTTCAGCAGTAGGGTCTTATCAATTCTGGGATGCAAACAATGACAGTGGCAATATCTTTTATTGTTTTAGGAGTCTCTAGAATCTCTGGAGCTAAAACTCCTAGGAATGTATGTTGTTTTGAATAAGAATAACCCTTATGAGCTCATAAGTTTGGATGTTTGGTTCTCTGGTTGATGGAACTGTTTAGGAAGGATTAGGATGTGTAGCCTTGTTGGAGAAGGTGTGTCACTTGGGGTGTGCTTAGAGGTTTCAAAAGTCCATGCCAGACCTTGTCTTACACTATATATACCTGTTGACTGTGAATCAGGATGTAAGCTCTCAGCTCCTGCTCCTGCACCATACCTGGCTGCCAGCTGCCATTATGCCCCACCATGATAGTCATAGGTTTATCCTTTGAAACAATAAGCACGCCCCCAATTAAATGCTTTTTCTTATAAGTTACCTTGGTCATTGTATATCTTTACAGCAATACAACTGTAACTAAGACAGGAGGTAACCGACTACCAATACTGAGATCCCTAGTTAATCAACTCACGTCATTTGGATCCTTCAACATTACAGGCACAGGCTAGCTATTGCAGACTTTCCCTAGTCATGATGGTGGGTATCACTTGTGCCTTACTCAACCATAAAGCCCCCAAGAAACCCACAGCCACCTGGCCTTTTCACCCTTTGTAAACTAATTCCTCAGGCTTGCTTTGTCATGTGCATTCCAATGTCTCTTAACTGAGTCTCCAAATCTGCAAAAACACTCAAAGGTTGGTGTTATGCTATGCAGATGTAACAAAATGTTTATGCAGAGGAGTGGCCCAACTCTGATCATGAACAGTGGGACTATAGAAATAACCCTGGTAAAACCCTTCACCACTCTGTTCCAAGGAAGGGTCTGGTGATCACAGAAGTTCACAACAAAGGAGATACTGATGGCATACATAAGCAAGGTGTAACGCAGCTTCAGAAGCTATTACCCATTAACTTCCATCGTTCCCTCCATAGGTCCATGTTGGGCACAGTATTATAGACAGGAGGCACTAGCTTAACTCTCCATGGTTCTCAGTCATCTCCGAGTCATTCCTCTTCTATATCCTGGTGCTCTTCCATGGAGTGATGTGGGAGTGTCATATATCAATCTGTTGATTTCATTGGTTAATTAAATAAAGAAACTGTTTGCCCTGATAGGTTAAAACATAGGTGGGAGGAGTAAACAGGAGGAAGATGGGAGGAGTAAACAGAATGGAATGCTGGGAGGAAGAGGAATTGAGCTCAGACCCCACAGCTCTGCTCTCTGGAGCAGAGATGCCATGCTCAGCTCTCCCGGGTAGACTTGACTGCTCTGCTCTCTGGAGCAGAGATGCCAGGCTCTGCTCTCCCAGGCAGCTCCGACCCAGGATGGACGTAGGCTAGAATCTTCCCGGTAAGCACACCTTGGGGTGCTACAAACAATTATTAGAAATGGGCTAGTCCAGGTGCGAGAATTAGCCTAGAAGAGGCTAGATATAATGGGCAAGCAGTGTTTAAAAGAATACAATTTGTGTGTTGTTATTTCGGGCATGAGCTAGCAGACGGTCGGGGTGCTAGGGACGCAGCCCCTCCGCTCCGATTTCAACAATGGAGCCTCTCCATATTTCCCCACCCCTGCTGAGCTTGCTGGGGCTGATTCTTTGTATCGGCATAAATTAATGCAGATAGATTGTAAATAATATATACACAGCTTTAATGTGGAAATTAGACTTACAGATCCAAGGTTCACGCGTAGCACAGGAAACAGGAAGGGGCGCACGGCTCCCGCGCGTCCGATTTATAAGTAAACCTTCGCCTGAGGCAAGCCCACCCCCTAAGGAGGCTGGCTTAACCCTACAGTTCTTGCTGCTCATCCCAAGGTGGAGTAAGGATTCCCTCTCCCCAGCTGTATCCGCTGCTTCTCTGGGCTAGAGAGGCTCCGGGTTGGCACCTTGTACTGGCCTCAGGATGTGCAGCCTGTGGCTTCAGGGCTGATGGTTACATCTCTCAGTTTCTTTGCTTCTGCAGCACTCAGAGTAAGCCCATCTGTACCCATATCCCACGGCCTCACAAGGCATGTGTGGGAGATTCTCTTTGCTTGTTTAAAGCTTTCCCCTAACTCCAGCAATTCCAGTGCAGAATATTCTTTGGTTACCATGGTCTCTTGTGCAGAATCCCCATATGCATGAAGGCTCATGGATTTTCCCTTTCTTGGTAGCAAAAAGTCAGATATGTTTTGTTGCTTTTAGGTCACTCATCAATACTGGACTCGTCTCATGGGTTCCAGACTTTGGAGTCTCAGAAGGGACTCTGTATTACTGGTCTAATATGGGTCGATTTCTACTTTTGGCTCACCCAAACAATGGCAGCCTAATTCCATTTCTCCTCTTTTAGCCAATTTATTTCTTAAGTTGGAGGCTAGTGCTGAAGACAACACTCTCATATTTCTTTTGCTACAATTATTTCTTTATACCTGTTTGATTGGCACTAGGCTTGCCCCTGCATAGTCCTGGAAGTCCCATTTCTATCTCTCTCTCTCCAAACCTCACCCTCCCAGAGAGTATCTGAACAAAGGGAAGGCACCAAAAAGCCCAGTTCCATATCCTTGGCGACCATTGCAGTTTCTTCCGTGAAGTTGTTAGCTGCCCAAGTCCCCACCTAAGTGCTCAGCTTTTGACCATACTAGGGCACAAACCCAGCTTGTGGTGGATGCACTATCATCCCATGCCTACAATCTATAAAACTTCTCTGCCCTGGCCTGGACATACACCTTCTCTGGCCTGGATCTCTGGGACCAGAGATCCTGTTTGGGAGTGGCTTTGATCAACAGACCTGTTGTTAAACTTTTTCAGTTTGGCTTGATCTGGCTTGCTGTGTTGGTGGAGAACCTTAGTATGGGGGGCGAGGCAGAAAACCTGTTAACACCCTCCTGGCTGAGCCTTGGCCTCAGATCTCTTGTTATGCATTGTAGTGGCCAAGTTGCTCCAGCAACTGTTTATTGACACCTCCATTCCTGTGTTACACCCGAGCTTGAAATGTCTGCTCCGGACCTCCGGCAGTCCCCAGAGCACTTCTATACTTCCAGGGTGGACGCTGCCCATCAAATGAGCATGGAAGAAGGCACACCACCTGAAAGAAGACTGCCACCCCAGGGGTACCCCACAGACAGCCCCTGCCCAGGTGGCCTGACCTTAGTTACATACTCCTCTCTGCACTGTCTGTGTCTCTGCCACTGCCCCTCCAAACTCCCCTTTAAGAACAATCTACCATGCTAAATTTCCCCTGTAATCCCCCCCCCCCCCCATATTGCTTCAGGGACAACACCGTTGTTTAAATCAGGGACAAAACCATTGGTCTAGTCAGGGCCTCTCAAGGACTACACAGCCTTGCCACACCTCCCAGGCAATTCTCTGTCCCCACATTCCAGACATTTTTAGTATCACAGCCCTGTTGTTTGAAAGTACCCAATTAGGGGCTGGAGAGATGACTCAGTAGTTAAGAGCACTGGCTGCTCTTCTAAAGGCCCCAGAGTCCAGTACCCATGTGGCAACTCACAACCATCTGTAACTCCAGTTCTAGGGGAATCTGACTCTCTCTTCTCACCTCTGAGTGTACCAAGTATGTACATGCAAGTCAAAACAAACGAACAAGCCTACCTATACATATAGATAAAGTAAACTAAATCAACTTATGTTACTAAATAAGGGAAGCAAAGTACCTCCCACTCCCGAATCCCGCTGTGGATTCAAGTCCAGCTTCTTGATTCTTTTTTTTTTTTTTTTTTTTTTTTTTTTTTTTTTTTTTGGTTTCAAGACAGGGTTTCTCTGACTGTCCTGGAACTTACTTTTCAATCAGGCTGTCCTCAAATTCACAGAGATCCACCTGCCTCTGCCTCCTGAGTGCTGGGATTAAAGGCACACACCAGTGATTTGGGAAGTCTTTCTGTATATGTGTTGCTTTTATTGGTTAATGAATAAAGAAGCTGCTTGGGCCTATGACAGAGCAGAATAGAGATAAGCAGGAAAACTAAACTAAATGCTGGGAGAAAGAAGACAGAATCAGAGAGACACCAGATGCCCAAAACCTTACCAGTAAACCATGAGCCTCATGGTAAAATACAAAATAATAGGAATGGGCTATTTTAAGATGTAAGAGTTAGTTAATAAGTCAAAGCTATTGGCCAAGTAGTGTTGCAATTAATATAGTTTCTGTATGATTATTTTGGGTCTGGGTGGCCGGAAGTGAATGAGTAGGCTGTAACTATACACCATCACCACCCAGCCAGCCTTTGGATATTAATCTGCTGAGTCTGTATGATGGCATAACAATGCATCTTGGAAAAGAAACTTCAGTATTCCACTTCCCTGCTCGAAAAGCTTATTACAAAAATGTCCGAATATCTGGTTATACTAACACTACGCAGTCTGAGCAGTCCATTCTGCTAGCTGAAAGGTCTGTCTGTGTGAACCATAGAGAGGACATTGTTTAGGGACTGCTGACTCCATTTTCTTTTTTAAATTTATTTTAAAAAACTTATCTTTTCTCATTTTACATGCCAAATTCATTCCCACCTCCTTCTCCTCCTCCTACTCCCTCACCTTCCCCTCCTGACATTCCCTATCCCAACTCCCATCCATTCCTCAGAGAGGGGAATGCTTTCTATGGGGAGTCAACAAAATCTAACACATTGCTCTGAGGTAGGCCCAAGGCCCTCCCCACTATATCTCCAGAGAAGGTATATCTCCAGAGAAAATGGGTTTCAAAAAGCCAGAACAAGCAGTAGGGATAAATTCTGGTCTTACTGCCAGTGGCCGCACAGTCTGCCCCAGACATACACAACTGTCACTCACATTCAGAGGGCCTACTTTGGTCTTATGCTGGTTCCTTCATTGTCAGGCCTGAGTTGGAAGGCTTCCATTAGATCTGGTAAGCTGTTTCAGTGGCTGTTCCCATCATGGTCTTGACCTCTTTGCTCATATTCTCACTCGTCCATCTCTTTGGCTGAATTTTGAGAGCTCAGCCCAATGCTCTGCTGTGGTTCTCTGCATCTGCTTCTATCAGTTTCTGGATGAAAGTTCTATGGTGACATTTACAACAGTCATCAATCTGACTACAGGGCAAGGCCAGTTCAGGCAACCTCTCTACTATTACTTACGGTTTTAGCTGGGGTCATCTTTGTGGATTTCTGGGAATTTCTCTAGTGCTAGGTTTCTTGCTAGCTCCATAATGGCTCCCTCAACTAAGATATATCTTTCCTTTTTCTGTCTCTGTTCTTATCCCATCCTGTTCCCTCTAGTTCTCTTCACCCTCCCCTTCTCCTCCCCTTCTGCCTTTCCTTCTCCTCCCACCCCCATACTTCCAATTTTCTCAGGAGATCTTGTCGATTTTCCCTTCCCAAGAGGTTCTATGTATGCTTCTCTTAGGTTTCTCCTTGTTATGTAGCTTCTCTGGGGCCATGGACTATAGGCTTCTTAACCTTTGCTTTATAGCTAGTATTCACCTATGAGTGGGTACATACCATGCTCATCTTTCTGGGTCTGGGTTACCTCATTCAGAATGTTTTTTTTTCTAGTTCTATCCACTTGCATGCAAATTTCAAGATGTTATTTATTTATTTATTTATTTATTTATTTATTTATTTATTTTGCACTGAGTAGTACTCAATTACATAAATGTACCACAGTTTCTTTATCCATTCTTCAGTTGAGGGGCATTTAGGTTGTTTCCAGGTTCTGGCTTTTTACAGATAATGCTGCTATGAAAATAATTGAACAAAAGTCCTTGTAGTATGGTTGAGCATCCTTTGGGTATATGCCCAAGAGTGGTATTGCTGTGTGGTAGGTTGATTCTCAATTTTCTGAAAAACCACCATACTGATTTCTAGAGTGATTGCATTCTCACCAGCAGTGCAGGAGTATTCCCCTTACTCCATATCCTCTCCAGCATAAGCTATCATTGGTGTTTTTGATCTTAGCCATTCTGATAGGTGTAAGATGGTATCTCAGAGTCATTTTGATTTGCATTTCCCTGATGGCTAATGATTTAATTTTGGTATGTGGTAGCTATCCAGAAAATTTTACATTTTCCAATTTTGTGGAGTATAGGTTTTTGTAGTATGACCTAATGATTATTTGGATTTCCTCAGCTTCTGTTGTTATGTCCCCCATTTCATTTCTGATTTTGTTAATTTGTTCTCTCTTTGCCTTTTGATTAGTTTGGATAAGGGTTTGTCTATCTTGTTGATTTTTTCAAAGAGCCAGCTCTTTGTTTCATTGATTCTTTATTCTATTTTATTGATTTTGGCCCTCAATTTGATTATTTCCTGTCATCTATTCTTCCTGGGTGAGTCTGTTTTTTTTCTTAAGTGTTCAAGGTGTACTGTTAAGTTGCTAGTGTGAGATTTCTCCACTTTCTTTATGTAGGCACTTAGTGTTATGAACTTTCCTCTTAGCACTCCTTTCAAAGTGTTCCATATTTGACTACGTAGTCATTTTCATTGAATTCTCAGAAGTATTTAATTTCTTTTTTTTTATTTCTTCTTTGACCCAGGGGTGATTTAATTGAACACTGTTCAATTTCCATGAGTTTTTAGATTTTCTGCAATTAGTGTTGTTGTTAAATTCTAACTTTTAAACCATGGTATTCTGGTAAGATATATAGGGCTACTTCAATTTTTTTTGTATCTGTTGAGGTTTGTGGTCAGTTTTAGAGAAGGTTCCATGAGGTTCTGAGAAGGTATTTTCTTTTTGTGTTTGAGTGGAATGTTCTATAGATATCTGTTAAGTTCATTTGAGTCACAACATCTGTTAGGTCTCTTATTTCTCTGTTAACTTTTTGTCTGGTTGACTTTGTTCTTTGGGAAGTGTTGGGTGTTGAAGTCTCCTACTACTAGTGTGTGTGGTTTGATGTGCAATTTAAGCTTTAGTAATGTTTCTTTTACATATGTGGATGCTCTTCTATTTGGGGCATAGGTGTTCAGATCAAGACTTCATCTTGATGGATTTTTTCCTGTTGTGAGTATAAAGTGCCCTTCTCCATCTCTTCTGATTGATTTTAGTTTGATGTTTATTTTCTTAGATATTAGGATAGCTACACTTGTTTGTTTCTTAGGTCCATTTGATTGGAAAATTTTTTTCCCAACCCTTTACTCTGAGACAATATCTTCTTTGTGGTTGAGGTGTGTTTCTTGTATTCAGCAGAAGGATGGATCCTGGTTTTGAATCCATACTCTTAGCCTGTGTCTTTTTATAAGTGAATTGAGTCCATTAATATTAAGAAATATTAGTGACCAGTGATTGATAATTCCTGTTATTTTTTTGGTGGTAGTGTTTGTGTTTCCTTTATTTGGGGTATGTTGGTGTGAGGTTATCCGTTGCCTGTGTTTTATTTGGGTGCAGTTAGCTTCCTTGGGTTGGAGTTTTTCTTCTAATATTTTCTGTAAGGCTGGGTTTATGAATAGGTATTTTTAAAATTTGGTTTTGTCATGGAATATCTTGTTTTATCCATTGATGGTGATTGAAAGCTTTGTTGCATATAGTAGTCTGGGCTTGCATCCATGGTCTCTTAATGTCTGTAGCACATCTGTCCAGGATCTTCTGGCTTTCATGGTTTCCATTGAGAAGTCAAGTATAATTCTGATAGGTCTGTCTTTATATGTTACTTGGCCTTTTTTTTTTGTCTGTATGTTTTGATTATTATATGGTGTGGGGACTTTCTTTTTGTTTTGGTCCAGTCTATTTGGTGTTCTGTAAGCTTCTTGTACCTTCACAGGCATATTCTTCTTTAGGTTGGGAAAGTTTTCTTCTATAATTTTGCCAAATATATTTTCTGTGCCTTTGAGTTGGAGTTCTTCTTCTATACCTATTATTCTCGGGTTTGGTCTTTTCATAGTGTCCCAGATTTCCTGGATGTTTTGTGTTAAGAATTTATTTAATTTTTCATTTTCTTTTACCAGTGAATTTATTTCCTCTATAGTATGTTCAACATTTGAAATTCTGTCTTCCATCTTTTGTATTCTGCTGATTATGTTTGCATCAGTAGTTTGTGTTTGCTTACCTGGATTGTCCATTTTCAGAATTCCCTCAGTTTGTGTTTTCTTTATTGCCTCTATTTCAGTTTTCAAGTCTTGAACTGTTTCTTTTACCTGTTTGATTGCTTTTTCTTTGTTTTCTTGAGTTTCTTTAAGAGATTTGTTAATTTCTTCCATCTTTTTTTGTCTTTTCCTCCAGTTCTTTAAGGAATTTTTTATTTTTTATTTAACGGTTTCTATCTTTATAAAGTTATATTTAAGATCATTTTCTTCTGCTTCTTCTGGGTTTAGGATGATCAGGTCTTACTGTTGTATGACCACTGGGTTCTGGTGTTACCATGTTGCTTTTTTAGATTGTTGAATAAATTTTTGCATTGGCACCTACCCATCTCTTCCTCCAGCTGTTGCCGGCAGTGTCTTTGCCTCTTGGTCCATTCCTTATGGTTACTGTCTGTGTCTCAGGGAGATGCTCTTAGTCTAAGTCTACTCTGTGCAGTTGCTGTTTGTGTCTCAGGGAGCTGCTGAGGTCTCTCTTGGCTGCTTTCTTGATTCGCTCTGTGCAGTTGCAGACTGATTCAGAATTCCTCTGAGCTTGCAGGGGATGGGTGGGTTCAGGGGTGGACTAGGCCTTGTAGCTTTTAGGGTCTGATGGATGGGTGGGGATGTTGGAGTAGCCTATCTGCAGGAATCTTGCCTGCTGACTGGCTAGTGAAGCTGAGGCAGGTGGGTGAGGGATCTGGGGTTCTGCTCCATTACCGAGGGCCTAGAGAATGGGGTGCCCAGCTGGCTGGTCCACTGTGTGCAGTTGCAGCCTGACTCCATTTTCTTTTTAGTTAAACAGTGGTGGACTTTGAGCATGTCCTCAGCTAGAGATCAACTTTTTTTTTTTTTAAATTTACTCTTCCTCATTAATCTTGCGTATTACACATTGTAAATTGTTTCCAGTGTTCCAAGAATGAACTGACCATAAGATGCTTTGTGGATGTTAACTGACTGACTGTTGGAGGGGGCTGCTTGTTGGTTCCAGGCTGCCCGGCTAGCTTAAACCCAAAATAATCACACAGAAACTATATTATTTAAATCACTGCTTCCCATTGGCTCTAGTTTCTTCTCGGCTAACTCTTACATATTAATCGAACCCATCTCTATTAATCTGTGCATCACCACGAGGTTGTGGCCTACCAGTAAAGTTTCAGCACATCTGTCTCTGGTGGTGGCTCCATGGTTTCTCTCTGATTCTGCCCTTCTTTTTTCCAGCATTTAGTTCTGTCTTCCCCGCCTACCAAAGTTCTGCCCTGTTATAGGTCCAAAGCAGTTTTTTTTTGTTCATTAATGGTAATCACAGCATACAGAGGAAAATCCTGATGGAGGAAGGTCATTGGTTAAAAAATAAAGAAACTGCCTTGGCCCATTTTATTGGTTAGAACATAGGTGGGTGGAGTAGACAGAACAGAATGCTGGGAGGAAGAGGAAGTGAGCTCAGAGGCCATGCTCCCCTCTCCCGGGCAGACGCCATGAAGCAAGCTGCCAGGTCAGACACGATGAATCTTTCCTGGTAAGACTGATGCTACACAGATTATTAGAGATGGGTTGATCGGGATATGAGAATTAGCCTGTAAGGGCTAGAGTTAATGGGCCAAGCAGTGTTTAAAAGAATACAGTTTGTGTGTTGTTATTTTGGGTAAAGCTAGCTGGTGGCAGGAGCTGGGTGGCGGAACACAGCCCACAGCTCCTACTACAAAATCCCACATCAACTGACCATAAACCCATAACTGTACCTTTCCCATGACCATAACAAGAACTGCCAAATTCCATCGTTAATCACTTGCTCACTTGGTATAAAGAGACTGCTCTGCCTCTAGTCTGTCATTTTCATTCTCCTTCTATGGGAGACTGAAAATACGGCCCAGCCATTAGTAAATTTTTACTTTGTGACATCTTGGTTTTGCTCCTGTTTTTGACACTGTGGCAACTCAGTGGTTAAGAGTAAGGGCTGCTCTTCCAGAGGACCTGGGTTTGATTCTTAGCTCCTTCATTGGGTGGCTCACAATCACATACAACTCCAAGGTATCAGACACCCTCTGACACACGCATGGCATGTGTGTGTGCACACATGCACACACACACTAAAATAAAAATAAATCTTAAAAAGAAATATGTTTGTAAATTAATACTGAATTTGCAAACTAGTTTCTTTAAAGAATTGATTTTGTTGGCTGTGTTCTTGTAAAACTTTTTAGCTGTTGTCTGCTAGCAGTCTGTTGTGGTATTTGTTTTTGATGGTTGAGGGTTTTGGTTTCTTGTTCATTTGTTTTTAGACAGTGTCTCACTGTGCAACTCTGGCTGTCCTAGAACTTGATATGTAGACCAGGCTGGCCTAAAACTCAGAGATCCTCCTACCTCTGCTTCCCAAATCCTGGGATTAAAGGAGCATGGCACCACACCCAGCTGGTGGCTGTGTTTTTGGAAAGCTTTATGAGGAAATGTTGTCCACTAATATTTTGCATCAATGAAACTTCTAACAAAAGGACCTGAGTATTACTTTTCAGGTGCTTGGACTTCACCTAAAGGACAGACAAAAGGAATATTCAAGAATCAACTCCAGGTAGGGTTGATTTAAGATACACTTCTTTGCTGGGCATTATGGTGCACACCTTTAATCCCACTACTTGGTAGGCAGAGGCAGGCAGATCTCTGTGTGTTTGAAGCTAGCCTGGTCTACACAGTGAGTTCTAGGATAGCTACATGCCTCAAAAAAATGATCCACTTCTATAACTCCTCATTACTTAAAATTGGCTATAAATGGTTTTATTGGCAGGAGATCCTTGGCATATATCATTGTACCAGATCTTTTCTTTTTTGACACCAAACAGTCCACAAACCACGACACAAAGACTTAGTATTAATTTTGAATGCACAGCCTAGCTTAGGTAGTTTCTGGCTAGCTCTTTTAGCTTAAATTAACCCATTTCTCTTTATCTACCTTTTGACTTGGGGCTTATTACCTTTCTTTTTTCTGTATATCTCACTTTCACTGCTTCACTGTTTGTCTGTCTGTCTGGCATTTGCCTGACTTCTTGCCCTTGGCATTTTCCTCATTCTTCTTCTCCTATTCTTCCCTTTCTTTCTCCCGAGCCTAGATTTCTCCTATTTATTATAAATAGGAGGTTCCATATTTATAAATCTCAGAAGGGGGTGACTCCATTAGAGATCCAGCTGTCCCTAGTTCTCTGGTGGGAGGCAGGAGGAGAGGGAGTCTTGTATTAGCAGGCAGGACTCCAAGGAGACTCTAAGGAGTAGCATCTCTAACTGATAGGCACCCATTATATGGGTGGCCTGCTCAAATCCCAGAGACTAGCAATCTGAGGTCTATAAACTTCCTTAGGGAAGGGAGAATGATGTCTGCTATTCTTCCCAAGTCTGGACACCTGGGCAATCTGTTAGGTTGGAGATTCACAGTAGAAGGGCTGCCATCTTTCCTATGGCAGCAGAAGAAAGAGGCTACACATGGTACAGATAGCCTGCAGTCCCAAACTTAACAAAACAAATTGTCCTTTGAATTATTTCTTTTAATCATGGTGAAAAAATTAACACAGTGGTCTCAAATACATATCAAATACAACTGGAAGACAAGATTGCCAAGGTTCTGTGGCTCCTGTGAAATCTGCTCTAAAGTAAGGAAACAATTTCCCCATGAACAGCAGCTGACACTTTCCATGGCTGAGCTTGATCATGTGCCACAGTTCACTTTGTGAGAATGGAGGCCGGGGAGAGACATGGCTAGGAGAGAAAAGGAGATCCAGAGAAAGGAGTGAATGTTCCTCAGCATTCTTTCAGCTAGGAGGTTCTACAAGGCTGTCCAATGAAGCCAAATGACAGGCGTGAAAAACCGGCACTGTTTCAACTTCCACCTGTAACTAGATAACAGACAGCGATGGCACATTGTTCTTTCAGCTTCCCATTTAATATGCCAAGTCCAAGAAATACAAGTTGTCATAACACTCTCTCAGAAGCTTCAGAATTGGCTGAAAGGGTGAATGGAAATAAATGGTGGCTGTTGCTCAAAGGTAAGTGGCTTACAAAGCCGTAGCCCGCCACTTCCCAGGCACTACCTCAAACTCTGTTGGAGTTTCCATGGAGAAGCAGCTGCCAATTTCAACCCCATGGGCTACAGGTGGCTACCAGAACTTCTCCTAGGACCTGAGTCCCTTCCATGGCTTGGCCACCCCAGGTTCAGCTGGCTCTGGCTCTAGCTCTGGAGCATCCAGCTGATCTTAGGCTGTGGAAGAATGACTGGTGGGGTACCAGGTCTACTATGATTTTGCTAAAAGCATCTCTATACTCACAGATCAGTGCAGCTCCCAGACTACATCAAGTAAATTCCTTTGTGCATTGGATGGAACCTCACAAGAGCTGCAGGTACAGAGCGTAAGTGTTTACGGAGTGCTCAGGAGTGCTCAGCCACAAATGGGTCATCCATATCATAGCCACTCCTGTGGAAGAGGGGAATGGAAAAACTGGGAAAGCCAGAGGTCAAGGAGGACTGGACACAACAGCACCACTGAACCTATGAACTCATAGTAGCTGTTGTTCCCTTCCAAGACCTGTACAAGATCAAACCAGTCAGTATCCTAGAATGGTTCACAAGCCCCAGCCATCATTGAGGAGACATTGGCAGGTGGCTATGGGGAAGGGAGAGTCACTGTTTCAAACGAGTGTGGCTCCTGATAGGTTGATCTGATCCAGTGGATGACCTCACCCATGAGTACACGGGCAACAAAAACTGGGCTCAGTGGGTTATTTTTAAAAAAGAGACAGTAAACAAAGATGGGAAGAAACAGGGTGGATCTGCGAGAGTCTGGGAGAGGAGTGGGGGAGAAAATGTCCAATATATTGTACACATGTATAAAATTATCAAAGAATAAAAATTAATTATTAAAAATAATTTAAAAAATTAATTAAAAAAAGAAGCACAATATGGGAGGCTGGAGAGATGTGCGGCAAGAAAGAGCAAGTATGGCTCTTCTGGAGGAGCTTGATTTCCAGTTCCAGAGGATCTGACAGCTTCTTCTGTCCTCTTCAGGCACCCATATGCATGATACACACACCCAGACACGCTTACATATAAATAAATCTTTTTAAAGACAGGGTTTTACTATATAGACTACACTATAGATCACTCTATAGATCAGCATGGAGCTTATAGAGGTTCACCTGTCTCTGACTGCTAATGCTAGGATTAAAGGTGTGTATTACCTCACCTGGTCAAAAATAAATCTTTAAAGCAAATGAATAAAGCAGCAGCAAAATACCATGGTTAACCATGAGGTGGTGACAAGTAAGCCCTGGCATTTGGAGGCAGAGGCAAGTGGACCTCTGTGAGTTCTAGGCCAGCCTGGTCTACTTAAAGACCTCCAGGTCTCATCTCAAAAAACAAAAATAAAAACAATAAATGATGACTAGAAGCCAGGTGGTGGTGGTGCACGTCTTTAATTCCAGCACGTGGGAGGCAGAGGCAAGTGGATCTCTGTGAGTTCGAGGCCAGCCTGGTCTACAAGAGTTAGTTCTAGGACAGCTAGGGCTGTTACACAGAGATACCCTATCTTGAAAAACCAAATAAATAAATAAATAAAAATAAAAAAAATAAAAAATGATGACTGGAGAGATGGGTCAGCAGATAAAGGTGCTTGTCCCTAACTCTGACGACCTGAGTTCAATCCTGGGGACCCACACATTAGAAGGAGAGAATCAGCTCCCTCACACTGCCCTCTGAACTCCACACATACACTTTCATGGCACATACATGCCCCCCATGTATATACAAATAAACGTAAAAACAAGAAGTAAATATGTTTTCTAGCACATTAATCTCCCAATTTATTTGAGCACCTACACACACACACACACACACATACACACAGATAGATAGATAGATAGATAGATAGATAGATAAAGAGAGAGAGAGGAGAAAATAAATAAATAAATAACTAAACCCTTTAAACCCTTTCAAAGGGAAATCTGGAATCAGGGACCACAGAAAGAATATGATGGAGAGATACAATGGGAAACCATGCTGTGTCTAAAAATCAGGGAATGCTGGAGGCTCTCTTGGTAGAAGCCAGGAGATGTGAAATAGTTCCCGCTCACAACCTTCAGAAGGAACAAGGTTAGGTTAATACTTTAACTTTAGACATCTGGCCTCTGGGACTATGACAGTGAAGTCTGTGTTGGTTTAAACCACATAGCTTATAGTCCCAGAAAGCTCACAGAGCCTTCTCCCAGTGACGACAAGCACAGTGATGTAAGATACAATAGCACAGGTTGAGGAAAAAATGAACAACGGTTTAATCTCTAGGACCCTAGACAACAGAGGTGTGGATCCATTCCCATAGGAATGAGCTGTGTTCCCTAAGACGGCTGGAAAGATGTTTGTTCACAAACAACAAGCCTCTCTGTAACATGCAGTCTGTGCTTGTGTACATGCACACTCCACACACACCACTCCATTTCCATGTTTGCAGTGAGTTTCAATGCAATCCTTTGCTGCAGTCTGAAGTGGAGCAGGTACTGGGCTTGCCAGTTTTGACGTCTGTTCATATTTCAGGACATTTGTCCTAGGGACACATGACTGCTGAGACTCTTCCAGGGAGTGCTTCTTATGACAAGTCTGAAAGGCAGACAGCGAGTTCCTGCAGCCCTGTATTTTAGAGGCTGTTCTGAAGGGTCCGTGAGAGCAGGCTTTCCCCTGGGGGTTCAGCAGCTGGGACAGGAGTGGAGACCGGTGCTGCTTGGGTGGGGGGCGGGTCTTCATGCAGAACAGTGTGGAGTTCAACAGAGGTTCTTTATGTCAAACGTTTGTCAGGATCCAGTTTTATAAATAAAGCTAAACCAACAAAACAATAGATGATTGTATGTCAACTGTTTTCCATTTGATGAGGCCAAGCAGGAAGACAGTAGGAAGGGATTGCTCGTATCTTTATCTTTCTACTCTCGTTTCTCAGAAAACTTAACTAACTTTTGACTGGGGGTGCTGGTGCACACACTTAATACCAGCACATGGGAGGGAGGCAGAGATAGGTGGGATCTCCGTGAGTACAAGGCCAGTCTGGTCTCTATAGTGAGTTCCATGCCGGTCAGATGCTGTCTCAAAAGTAAACAAATCAATTTCTGACTGTCAAAGTCATTACCTTCCCTCCCCTCTACCAGGTCCTCCATTACTTCATGATTCATTAATACTTCTATCAAGAGGAAGTCTGGGAAATGACAACTGATATGGAAGGTTTTGTGAGCGTGCTAATAAGCTTTAACTGTCAACCTGACAGCCCTGATACCCGAGAAGGGTGTCTCAATTAAGGGCTTGCCCATATAGATTGTCTGCGGGAGCCGACAGTTCTGGGCTGCCTAAGGCAGCTAGGCAGGAGCCTGCTTACTGAAGCAGTGTCCTCCATGGCTTCCCTCAATGGTAGACTGTGACCTGAAGAGTAAGCTGAAGTAAACTTTTCCTTTCTCTAGACTGCATTTGCTCAGGGCACTTTATCATAGCACCAGAAGCAATCTAGAAAAGAAAGACTTGGAATGGTCTGCAAACTGACTGTGGATTCAGACCATTATGCCATCCTCCTCTCCTTACCCATCGTTCTCGTGAAAAGCTGACACTTTGGGGAAGTGGACTTCTTAAACAGAGTATGAAAAGCATTACTCATAAAGGAAAAAAATCTACTAACTGGAACTATGCTAACATTACAAACTTCTGTTCATAAAGAGACGCTTTAGAGCAAATAAAACCATCTTACACACTGGAGGATGTATGGAGTGTCTACCTATCCAACATAGGCTTAACCAAAAGTAACTATAGAACTCCTGGAAATCGGTGAAAACAAGAAAAAAGAGAATATGAGCCAACAGGAATTTCACACAATGGGAAACAAATATGGTCATGAACATATGAAGAGATATTCAACTCTTCATATAGGTTACCTGGTAAATGTAAATCTAAATGACACTAAGATTCCATTTTAGCCAGGCATGGTGAAGCAGACCTTTAATTCTAGCAGTTGGGAGGCAGAGGCAGGTGGATTTCTGTGAGTTTGAGGCCAGCCCAGTCTACAGAGTGAGACCTTGTCTCAAAAAGAAATAAAAAGATGTATTTTAAAAGCTTTTTTGGTAAATATTGAGAAATCTGTCAACTGCTAGAAAAGACAGGGATCAAAAGAACGTCATACATTTGGGGGCAGCTTTTGACAACAAGGGGGGCTCCCGTGCAAAGCGGAGCATTAATACGTCCAGAAACTCTGCTTCTAGGCAGATGCCAAGCTCCTGGCATGCAGAGGGCACAGACAATAACATGCCCACAGGAGCAGAGCCCATTATTAGACGAGCCAAGTCACTGCGGTGGGATGGTTAATGGGGCATTACTCGGAAGTGAAAGAAGGGACCGCACAGCCCAGACTGGGGCTGAATCTCAGCAATGTACAGTTAAATAAAAATCAAACCCAGAGAAGCCACACATCATAACATCATAATCTCTTTCTACAAAGTTAACAATGAACAGATGATGAACACACCCCTTAGATGTATGTTATTCTTTCTTTTTTGAGGGAGAGTCTTACCGTATAGCTCATGTTGGCTTTAATCTCATAATCCTTCTGTCTCAGACTCCCGAATGCAGGATTATGATTATGAACCTTTTTCTCCCTTCCTTCCTTCCTTCCTTCCTTCCTTCCTTCCTTCCTTCCTTCCTTTCTTTCTTTTTTGAGACAGGGTTTGTCTGTGTAGTCCTGGCTGTACTAGAACTAGGCTGGCTTCAAACTCAGAGATCTGCCTTCTTCTAACTCCTGATTACTGGGGCTAAGGGTGTGCACCCCCACACCTGGTATACTTAGCCATTCTTAAGGAAATTTTAAAAATAAAATCTAGAAGCTAGAAAATAATACAAGCTACTAAATTCAAGATCAGAGTTATCATTAAACAGGAAGAAAAGATGGGGTATGTAGAGATAAAATACGATTAAGAGTCTGATTTCTATTTGGTGGTAGGCCCTAGGGTATTATTTATTTTTAAATTTAGTAGATGAATAAATAAAGGATGAACAGCTATATCCCAGTGGGGACTGTGTCATAACTCAAGAACATAAACAAGTGCACTATATAATATAGGAAAATGCAACTAGAGCTGGGTAGGCCATCTGCACCTGAAACTGCGGCTTCCAGGGCCCTGCCTGCAGCTTCAGGTACTATGCATCCCTCACTTGCAACTGCAAAAATAAAATGAGCTCACTTCCGTGGAAAACTGGCTAAAGAACTACAGCTCTTCCCCAACTTATGCTGTGAAGCAAGTTCACTAACATGTACTGGGTGAGAGCCAGAGAGGGCAGGGCAGAGATCTAAGTCGGTATCACTGGCGTAGAGAGAAAGGCAGAAGTCCTTCCATTTCTCCCCATTCCTCCCCTCCCTCCCTGTATTTACTGTAAGAGCCGTTATGTAGACTTAGATGACAGGGAGACGAGCAGCAACTGTGGCCAGCAGTGTCAGAGCCTGGGCAGGACAAGGAGGATGTATCACAGGGAGCAGCCCGTCACAGGATGCCCAGACCCGAGGAAGGTGTGCCTGGCGCACGGCAGCCGTGGAGGGCGCAGGCTCACTCTGACACACAGTCCCAGAGAGGGCGACAGTCATAAGTAAATCCTGAGCTTGCACTGGACATGTGGGTTTTCCCAGTCTGTTGTTCTCCCAAATAGCGTAATAACTTTTGGAAAGTTATTTTATGCACACTTTGCTAAATTATTCTCTAATAGTTTGGAGAGAGATATACCTTTGTGCCAATTTCACAGTTTTTCTATAAACTTGAAATTGTTCCAGAGTAAAGACTCTGAAATGGGAGGAAAGGCAAATGTCTACGATTATTTGCACATACATAGACAGCTCTTGGAAGGGCACGGAGACTATTCTGGAAAGGGGACTGGGTGGGCAGTTTACTGTAGGCCCTGTGCATATCCTGAGAGTAAGACATGAGAAATGATTATCAGAAGGGTCCCAAAACTTAAAAGAAGCCCAATCTATCAAAAAAAAATTCAACATTTGGTATAAACCTGAAATTTTAGTTATGATGAGAATAGAAACCACAGCCTATTTCTTCTGACTTAAGAGATGCAGGCTCCTTCCTGCTGAGCTCTCTGTAGGCAGCGAGCCAGAAATCCCACCTAGAAATGTCTCCTGTTCGTACTTTGATCAAATGTTCTCTCACTTCCAGTTGTAACAGATATTGGCGAATAGTCCTTCACTAGCAATATGTAAGAATGCCTTTAGCCATGGGGCTGGGGATGTAGCTCAGTGACAGAGTGCTTGCCTTGCGTGTACAAAGCCATGGGGTTTGATCCAGCACTGAACCCCCGCCCCCAAACAAAAACAAAACTAAAAACAAAATCCAACAACCTAAGCCACGTGTGGCAGGTGGTTCAAGCCACACTCAGAACTCAGGAAGTAGAGGGGGTAGGATCAGGAGTTCAGGGCTATCCGTTGCTACAATTTCAAGGCCATCCCAGGCTACCCTTGTCTCAAACACTCAATTCCAAAACATTGAACTTGTTTTGTGTGTTCTGAAATGAAGGCAGAAGTAACCCCGAGCCAGGCCAACCTCCCAGCCCAGAGATAGTGCAGTTTCTTACCTGTTGCCTGTGTGTATAACGTCTTCTCATCAATACTCTGAACAGTACAGGAAATAAAAAGTTTCCTTCCTTCAGTCTTACTAAGTTGGCTGGTTACCACCACAACAGAACAAAGGGGAATGGGTCTGCAAAAGGGAGAAAAAAAAACATTTTTTTTTTTTTTTGGTTAAATCTGTGTAACACTGGCTGACCACCAGGTGCACAACAGGGTGGATACACACCGATGCTAGAGAGTACTGGCTGTCTCAGCTGGAACATCCCTTAAGGGCTCTGACACCAACAGTGTCTCCTGTCCCTCCTGCTTCCTTTCTCCCACACTCCTGCCTGCAGGGCGTTCTAGGGCATAAGCTCCCAGTCTGCCCTTCTGGGCTCCAGTCCACAGGCCAGGATTCCAGCTGTTTGGGCAGACTTTCCATTCGGAGATCCAGAGCCTAGTCTGATGCTAGTGGCAGAAAGCAGTGAGAACAGTCCTTGCCAGTGTCTGTTATCCTCAGAATTTCTTGGGCCAGTTAGATGACTCAGTAGTAGGTAAAGAATCTTGCAGCCAAGCCTGAGTTCAATCCCTGGGCCTGTATGGTGGAGGGAGACCCTGAAAGTTGGCCTCTGACCTCCACATTCATGCTATGATATACATGTACCCCACCCTAGACATAATAAATACATACATATAATTAAAATTTTTCTTATCGACTTCTTTTTAGAGTACTTGCTGGCCAACAACCTTATTATTCTAAGCCAGTGTTCCGTAGCTGAGCTGTCCAATGTGGTAGTCACATGTGGCTACTGACCACTTGAAATGTGGCTAGTATAAATGAGAAACTGAATCTTACAATTTATTTCATTTTAATTAACTTATATTTAGACTTCGATAGCTATATGTGACAGTGGCTAGTCTTTTGGGAATCCTGGAGGTGGAGCACCACAATGAGAAAGAACTTTCTTTGAAGGTCAGAGTTCTGTTGGTTGATGCAAAACATAGAACATGAAAATGTCCTCTGTTCTACAGCACCACCATGTGGATGACACAAGGAAGTTGTCACTGTGATTGCGGCCCAGCCTTCCCTCCCATCACCTTTTAGTGGAAGGTGCCATTCCACTAGCTCTCCTGACCCCGCTGATGGAGATGCCAGGCTTTGCTCTTCTATTGGTGTCTATTCAACATCTGCCAAGGTCCTGGGGACATCTGGTGTTCTTACCTGTCCAGCATCTCTTTTTCTTTTTTAAAATTTCTTTTTAAGATCTTAAAATTATGCTTGTTTAACTGTGTGACAGTATGTGCAGGTGAGTGCAGTTCCCCAAAGAGGCCAGAAGAGGATACTAGATCCCCCCCCCCCCCACCTGGTTAGCGATAGTAACTACTTAATGCGGGTGCTGGGAACTGAACTCAGATCCTCTGCAATAGCAGTAAGTGCTCTCAACCTCTGACCCACCTACCCAGTCCCCCTTTAAAATGTCTATTTATTTATCTACTTATTGTGTGTGTGTGTATGTAAATATGTAAGGGCACACATGGATGTTTCATGAGGATTGCTTGATAGTGAGGGAGGTCAGAGGACAACTTTAGGAGTTGTTTCTCTCCTGCCTTGCTAGGGTAGGATCTCCTCCAGGCTGGTTGGCCTATGCACTGCCCAGTGAGTCTGTCTCTGCCTCCTGCTTTAATGGAGAAGTTCTGGAATGAAGGACTCCTGCCATGCAAACCTGTTTTCTCTGTACCTACTACTACTACTTCTTCTTCTTCTTCTTCTTCTTCTTCTTCTTCTTCTTCTTCTTCTTCTTCTTCTTCTTCTTCTTCTTCTTCTTCTTCTTTCTTTTTTTTTTGTGTACAGTTGATTTTTGCTGATCTGTTTTCTTCTGGTTGTTTTTGTCTCGTGTATTTTCCTTTATTTAAAACGTTTCTGTGCCAGGCTAGGCACAGAGGTGCACAACTTTGATCCCAGCACTCAGGAGGCAGGGGTTGGAGGATCTTTGTGAGTTTGAGGCCAGCCTGGTTTATGTATGGCGTTCTGGGCCAGCCTGGTCTATGTATGGTGTTCTGGGCCAGCCAGGGCTAGTTACAAAGACCCTGTCTCAACAAACAAACAAACAACTTAAAAAACTTTTTTTCTGTATTTTTTTAAATGTTTCATATGCTTCTCAGCTTTTTACATTAATTTAAATCTTATAACCTGTGTCTGGACTGATGTTTGGTCAGTCAGTGCGCTGATTTATTTCTGGTACTATCTTACTTTGCTTTTTCTTTGATTCACATTTTTTTTTCTTGTTTTAAAAATTGAGTTATTTTCCTATTTGTTTGTACTTTTCTATTGCTTTCTGTATTAGTTATCACTCACTTTAATTTTTGCCCTACTGAAAAATACAAGGAAGGCATTGCTTGCCTTCTCCCCAGCTCTGTCTCGTTTTTAGTGTTTCAGCTTCTTGCTGCTCTCCAGAAGCCCCATGTCCTGCACACGGACCATATTTTTCCATAACCTCTCTTAATTTTTGGTTCAATGAAAACAACTTGACTTTGCCCTCTGAACTTTGGCATGCTGGACTCACGGTTCTGAGCTGGCCTAGTATGCTGCGGAGCCTCTTCTGTTGCTGTAGGTTTATTGCTAGGTAATGGCGCCCTCTTGCTTCCGGAAACAACTTTCCTACGTGTGTTCTTCTGTCTCTGGTGCTTTTTAGAACTGTATAACTAACTTCTCTATAATAATATAATGACTTATCCTTATATATAATGACTTATATATAATGTCATTTATCCTAATTGATATTTATTGTATTTTTTAAACCAATTTTTTCTACTGTTTCTTATTAGAGTTTTGATCTATTCCCATTATATCTCAACTCCTGTTCTCTCTATACTGGATTCAGAAATCTCTCCCTCCCCTTACTCTTAAAATGATTCCAAACCACCACTCAACATATTAAAATGCCAGCTCTGAACACATCAGTAGTCCTAACAGCCTTCTAGAAAAACTGTTCTCATCTCTTATTGGATGAGCCATCTGAGGGTCAGAGAGTATCCAGTGCTGTATCAAACTGAATCCATGTCAATCTGACTGGATTCTGCTTCTCCTTTTTATTTACACTTGGTGTATCTGCCATTGGTTTAACTGCAGTGGACATGTTAATAAAATTGTGGGATATACTTGATGTCTGTCTGACAGCGGAGTGGGTGAGTATCGCTGATCACCACCACGGAGCACACAAGCCTGCTGTGTGGAATCCGGAACAAATCTCAACAGAGGAGGACTGTCTGTAGTGAGGAGAGATTTGAGGCTTCACTGGGCCCTGAGACGATAAAGGACATGAGTGGATTTTCAGGGCAAACACAGGCAGGATTTAATTGTACATTTTAGAGAACCAAGCTTGCTGAGTGTAAGGCCAACTGCTATGCGTTCATCTGAATTGCTGAAAGGTAGAGAAAGAACAAATGTGACCTAAACTCCCAGGGGACAAAAGAACAGCTAGGGATGCCCCCACCCATTCCTGTTTCTCTCAAAGAGAAGTAACTGTGGTGGACGAGCATTAAAGAGCGACTTCCCAGGTGCTAAGGATTCACTGGCATAGCCTTCGTGTGGCGGTTAGAGATGGACATGCCACAGGGGATGCAGCTATATCAGGAAAATGGACAGAAAGCTCAGGCTGTGGTTTTGACTTTCTTCTTCCTTCTTTTCTTGTGGGGGGGAAGGGAGGGGAGAGTGGTTTGAGACTCAGTTTATCTGTATGGCCTGGTGGCCTTGAACTCACTCTGAGACCAGGCTGGTCTCAAACTCAGAGACCTCTGCCTCTGCTCTCTGAGCTCTAGGATTAAAGGTGTGTGCCATCTCTGCCCGACCTGACTTTCTAAACAGATTCAAAGAAAAGGTTTTGAGCTCCACGGGCATTGTGACTGCAGGTTCATTTCCTTAGTTCTACGTTTCTGGTCACTTTCAGTTGCATTAACTAAGCCCCTTTGTTCTTTAAATAATCCTGCCTTCACATCAAAGTTATATTGAATTGATGTGGGAGTGATTTCTTATTAATAAAGAAACTGCCTCGGCCCTCATAGGACAGAAAATTAGGTAGGCGGAGTAGACAGAGGAGAATGTTGGGAAAAAGAAGCTGAGTGAGTGAGTCGCCATGATGCTCCCACTCCAGACAGACGCAGGTTAAGATCCTCTCTGGTAAGCCAGCTCATGGGCTACACAGAATATTAGAAATGGGTTAGAACAATATGTAAGAGCTAGCCAATAAGAAACTGGACCTAGCCGGGCCAGGCAGTGTTTGAAAGAATACAGTTTCCATGTAATTATTTCTGGGTATAAGCTAGCCATGCGGGCGGCCGGGTGCCGGGGACGCAGCCCTGCCGCTCCTATTTCAACAGATGGCGCCCAACGTGGGGCTAAATCCACTTAAAAACCTGAGAAGCCTTAAAAATAAGGGAAACAGAGTTTAACACAGATTTTTGCTGTTTTGTTGGTGACATGCTGTAGAGAGATTCCTGATTCAGCAACAGCAGCAGAGAAAAAAAGCTGCGTCATTTTAAAGCGCGGCTTCCTGGTGCTATGCTGCCAGCGTGAACTCTGGCTTTAAAGCATTTCAAGGCTTTTATGGGACTGGATGTTTCTGTTCCCACTTGGGATCGGAGGAGATTGCTCTGAGACCTGCCGATGGCTCAGCGTTCCCTGCCTACACCTGGGCAGATGGCGGAATCAGGCTTAGGCAGGCGGAAGAGCATGGCGGATTCCTGCTGCCATACAGAGACGCGTTTTCAGACTGCGCAGTGCTCTGCGTGTCAGATTTGGCTGTAACTTGGATAAAAAGAGTTTCTGTGCTGCACACTCAGTCTCAAAATTAAATTGCTGATTGCGGCTCCAATGTAAACTGCTGTTTGCCTGTAACTGTGCTCAGCTCAAAAGCACCAAATGACTCTGAGGCAGGAGCGGCTGCTCCTTGCTGAACTGTGCTGATCTCAGGCAGGAACTACCGTAATTACCTTAAAACCGTGCAGTTAAGGTTTAGACTGGGCAGGACACAGGCAGTACCGTATTACCTATACATGGTGCAACTTAAGTTTTTAAGAAATGCTTAACATTTTAAGAAATGCTCCTGGAAAAAAAAAAAAAAATTACAGATTCACAGTAAAACAGATTCAGACACCGTTGGATGAATGTACGTAGGCTTGGGGAAAAAAAGAGAATATAAAGAATAAAGTTAATGTCTTAAAAAGAAAAAGGGTAAAGTCTTTAAAGAGACAGAGTACAGAAGTACAGATAGTTATAGATTAAGAGAAATAAAGAAAAATAAGCCACGTAAAAATGAAAAATTCACAGAGAGTCTGGATTATGTACATTGTGTTTTCTTTAAAATTTTTGACTGTGAAGGAGCTAAGTACAAAGAGACATTTTATTATATGGGCTGCTAAGCTGAACCTGCACATATGTTCTAAAGGTATCTTGACTTCAAAATTTGGATCTAAGGATATGATGCTTTGGAGAGGGTCTTCTTTTGTTTCCACAGAGGATGTGACCCTATGGATTGCATCTATCCCGGTATGGTATGATAGACCACGCCCTCCTGAAAGGTTGCTGTGAACACCCTCAAAAAATTACTTCACTCAACTGCCAACCGAGATGAACCTGACACACAGGTTACACCCTAAATGATCTGATTAACAGTGCCCCCATTCAGCAGGAAGCAGTTTGGAGAGAAAAAACTACGCCCATGTTCCCAAATATTGTTTATAAATGTTCTTTTACATTTAAAGGGGGATATGATATAGATATGAATAATTTGCATTGGTATGGATTTTAAGGTCAATTTTGTTATATGTATATGTATTTTTGAACTTGATTAAGGTATTGTGATTATGTAGTTCACTTAAAATGTAATGTATAATTAGGAAATATAGGTTGTTAATGGATAATCATTGCTAATAGTTAAGCTTGTAGTCATGTTAGTTAGATTTTCTAGATATATAGAGATATATTTCAATTAGATAGGCATTCTTCATATCTTTCAAAGACTGCAGAATATGGCATTTAAAATATTTTAATAACTTAGGACTTTTCATGACAAGGAGACACGTCTGCTCCTGGCAGCACCAGCTACTTCAAGAGGAAGATGGGCATCGAAGAGGATCCTTATGGAGTTGGATAGTCATTTGGGCAAGAAACTGCTCTTGCCTGGACTGTTGCATAAACTGGACACAGAGAACCCTCAGAGAGAGGACTGCTGAACTTGCCTAAAGGTGAGATGGTCTTTCGGGGTTCCTGATTCATGAAAGAGTCTACAAGACATTCTACAGAACACAGCAGAAAGTGACTGAACTGTCTTTAAAATTTCCTGCTTCATGGAAATGTATCTGGATACCATGGGCCTGTAGGCCGAAGATGGATGCCCCAACGGTACAGAGGAACTTTGGGTGACTGTCCAGGCAGCGAGATGTCTCTGTCATTTCTAGAGTTTTCTTATTTCTTGTTTACTTAGATAATATTATATCCTTCTGGAGTCTTTGATGGAGTTGAAGAATAAATAGTTATAGTTTTCCTTAGTTATGATAAGAGATAAAATAGATATAAATATTGTAACTGTAATTCTTACTTGATAACTGTTTTGTTATATGTAATTTTACTATGCTAAAGTTAAAGCCTTTCTTTTTTGTTTAAACGGAAAAAGGGGAAATGATGTGGGAATGATTTCTTACTAATAAAGAAACTGCCTTGGCCCATTTTATTGGATAGAAAATTAGGTAGGCGGAGTATACAGAAGAGAATTCTGGGAGAAAGAAGGTTAGAGGAAGAGTCGCCATGATGCTCCCACTCCAGACAGACGCAGGTTAAGATCCTCTCTGGTAAGCCAGCTCATGGGCTACACAGAATATTAGAAATGGGTTAGAACAATATGTAAGAGCTAGCCAATAAGAAACTGGACCTAGCCGGGCCAGGCAGTGTTTGAAAGAATACAGTTTCCGTGTAATTATTTCTGGGCATAAGCTAGCCATGCGGGCGGCCGGGTGCCGGGGACGCAGCCCTGCCACCGCTCCTATTTCAACATTGAATTCCACAGTAAATCTAATTAATAATCTTTACTTTCTTTTTCCTTTCATTTTCTTGGCATCTCACATGGTCGTGTGCGTCTGGTTATCCCATGAGGACAGTCTTTGAGGATCTAAGTTTGTTGTTGCTTTTGCTGATAATCTTTAAAACTTTTAAAAAAAAGGACTTTCATCTTTTATTTCTGTTCATATGTCTATACAGGTGTATGCCCATGTATGTAAAGGTGCCTGTGGAGGCCATGGGTGTAACTGTTGAGCTGTCTCTCCAGCCCGATACTCACTTGTTGAATTAGGAGCAGTGGGGCTGCGTCCCCGGCACCCGGCCGCCCGCATGGCTAGCTTATGCCCCGAAATAATTAAACGGAAACTGTATTTTTAAACACTGCCTGGCCCGGCTAGTTCCAGCTTCTTATTGGCTAGCTCTTACATATTGTTCTAACCCATTTCTAATAATCTATGTAGCCCATGAGCTGGCTTACCAGGGAGGATCTTAACCTGCGTCTGTCTGGAGCGGGAGAATCATGGCGACTCCTTGACTCAGCTTCTTTCTCCCAGCATTCTCTCTGTTTACTCCACCCACCTATGTTCTAACCAATAAAATGGGCCAAGGCAGTTTCTTTATTATAATTAACCAATGTCCTTCCTCCATCACTCACTCTTATGTATGTATGTACGTATGTACATATGTATATATGTATGTATGTATGTACATATGTATTTGATGTAGAATCTGCTTATGCTGAAGAATATCCTTGAGTATTTATTTTCTGCCACATAGAATCGGGAAGTCCAGTGGTGAGCTTCTGGCCTGATATGTCATGAAGAGGTTATAGGCTCAGACACCTCCCCTTTCAGTACCATCAGTTTTTAACTGTTCTATCCTCAATGTATTTAGAGACAACGAAATAGTTCAGACAGATTGGCTGGCTGGAAACCGAGATGGCTAAGGTGAGGTTTTGCTTCTTAAAAGTGAAAAGGTTGTAACCCTCATAAAGTTCCAGTGTCATTGTTTTGTTTTTTCCTTGTAGAATTAAAAAGGCAATTCTGAGACATATGTGGGAACAGAACCAGACCCATTAACGCAATCTTGAGAAAGAAGAAAGCTGAGTCAAATATTACTTGATCTCAGGATACCTTACAAGGCCAGATAATTAAAACACAGTCCTGGCATATAAGTCAAAGGAACAGAACACTGGGTTCAGACACAAACCTACTCACATACAGTCTATGTTCCTGTGTGGTGAGCATATCTGAGTGTGAGAGACTGCATGGAGAAAATGGGGGCCATTCTCCATTTTATTCAGGGTCTTACTGAACCTAGTGGTCACTGACTTGCTTAGACTATCTGGTCAGCAAGCCCCAGGGGTGCCCCCACATCCTCCTCCCCACACTGGATCGCAGTCATGTGGTGCTGTGCCTAACTTCTTCTTACAGTGGGTGCTGGGGTTCTGAACTCAGACCCTCTGCACACACAGCGAGAACTTTTCCAACTGAGTAACCACCTAACCTCACAGTCAGGTGACCTCTGACAAGGGTGTCAAGAAAACACAATGGGTAAGATACAATCTCTTTAACAAATAGGAAAACTGGATATCCGCAAGAGAACAGAAGTAGACCCACATCTGTGGGGGCCTGAATGGCTGAGGACATCCTTTCCTGGCTGTTTTCAGATGATAAATTTCAATCTTGCCTAACTTTAAGTTGAAGTTACCATTATTGGCCACTAGAGAAGAAGAAATGAAAATAACATTTCTGATGGAGGTGGGTCTTGTATCTTATCTGTTGCTTTTATTGGTTAACTAATAAAGAAACTGCCTTGGCCCTCATAGGACAGAAAATTAGGTAGGTGGAGTAAACAGAAGAGAATGCTGGGAGGAAGAAGCTGAGTCAGGGAGTTGCCATGAGTCTCCCACTCCAGACAGACGCAGGTTAAGATCTTCTCTGGTAAGCCACCTTGTGGGCTACACAGATTATTAGAAATGGTTTAGATTAATATGTAAGAGCTAGCCAGTAAGAGGCTATAGATAACGGGCCAGGCAGTGTTTAAAAGAATACAGTTTCTGTGTAATTATTTCGGGCATAAGCTAACCATGCGGGCGGCCGGGTGGCAGAACGTAGCCACCTACGTTCTATTATAACACATTTCTGTTTTTGTTTGAGGGAAGGTAAGGGACAGGAGGAACTACAGAGGAAGGCAAGCGGCTCTGTCTTTTTTCCAATTGAACCTCTGGGCTTGGCAAACTACAGCCCACTGGCTCCTCTTCTTTCTAAGTTAGTTTTACTGGAACACAGTTATTCTTATACACTATCTATAGCTGTTCCTGTACTTTCATGGCTGGGTTGAAAAGCTGTGTCACACACTACACAGACCACAAATATAAAATATTAACAGAAAATGTCTACTGACCTCTGAAATAAACTTTTCTATAGGACGATACTAGTCTAATATACCTAAGTATTATCTATAGAAAAATGACTTAACATCTGTGAAGCACGGCTTCCAAAAGCTAGCACTCAGGTAACACGGCTTTTGTGATATGTAAAGGGGGGATGTTTAGTAACTTATGTACTCTATGTTTGTGGTGGTGACCCCTAAGCTTCCCTGAGACTTCATATTTTGAAGCCTTTGTTCTTACACTGTTTTTGACCTTCAGCTCATTCTCTATTCCTTGCTAGATGCTGTTCTGTTGTCTGGTGTGGGAGTGTAGCTGGATGGTGACAATCATGCTGAACTTTGCTTCTGACGCATATCAAATTCATCTTATTTCCACTCCATTTCTCTGTGTAAAGTGAGGAGAACCCTTTCTCTTTTTCTAAATATGTAGGGGATATTTGGGCTCCATCCAGATCTTACTGAGTGAGATGCTCAGCTGGCCGGGGCACTTGCTGCTGAGCCTGATGGCTGTGTTTAATCTGTGGGGTCCACATGCTAGAAGGAGACAGCTGACTCTTACAGGTTGCCCTCTGATTCTATACACACAACATGGCATGTACCCTTTCTCACATATATACAAATTAATAAAAAATAAAAATAAATTATTTCCTGGGTGATGCTTTACTCAAGCATAGAGAGCCAGGGCAGTCCTCACCCTATAACTGGCATAGATGCCAGTTACTGATGGAAGGAATGATTCTGAAGCATGACTCTCTCTTCCCAGAATTTCTTTGTGAGTTTGGTAGAAGCTACTCTTTGTAGAACTTTGAGAGTTGAGGCTTGGTGGCTTCCTCACTATCCTGCTTCTCCATCTCCCTTGCTAGTCCTTCGGGAGCACTTCCTGGATAGTAACAGACATACACCTTGACTCAGGATCTGCTGCTGGAGAATCTGACTTAAGAACATAAGAACTATCATGGACTTACTTTTTATAGTCAATGTTGAGGTTGGCAGTCATGGCAATTCCCTCAGCAATCGCACACATGCCAGTAGTAACATCAATGATGGTTGCAATGGCACCTCCATGAACAAATCTAGCCACAACAGCAGCAGAAGAGAAAGTTTCAGAAGGTCAGGAAATAGCCTCTCAAAATGTAAATTATTCAAGTATGTAAACATATCTATGTATGTATATGTATATGTACACACACATCTCCTTACTTTATTCATAGCAGAAAGGACACTTGTAATAAAACTGGAGCTTGGTACTGATCATATTATAGAACGAAAAGCTAAACTTTAATTAGGAAACATTTAAAATTTAGAAAGTGGGGCTCAAGAGTTCAGAGCACATAGTCTTGCAGAGCACCCAAACTCAGTTACCAGCATCCACAATGGGTGCCTCACAACTACCTGCAACTCCAGCTCAGGAGGACCGGACACCTCCGGATTCCTTTGGTACTGGCACTCACACACACACACACACACACACACACACACACACACACACACACAGTTAGTTTAAAGTAATAATAAAAGGAATGTTTAAATTTTAGGAAGTGCAGAGAAATAGAAGGAAGAAACCTTTCAGCCCTTAATACTACCATCAAGTCATGGCAAAAACATTGTAAACATATTCATCATACTCTGCTGTTCTATAATATATTATATGCATCATTTAATACTATGTTAAAATTTTGAAATTTAACCAACATAGATAATATTCAACTAGTGTGTTATAAGCATCTTTCTATACCAATAAATATATATTTATATTGCCATTTTAATGTTGTCTTTGTAGTCCCTGAATATGTGAGAATAAAACTCTTTCTGCTCCATGCTGCTAGGATAGTTCTTACCCAGGTACCCCTTGCAGATGAAGACCTCCTTGAAACAAACAAACCATCTTCTTCTCCACTTTATTATAGAACATCACATATTCAAACCCCAGGCCTTCTTCTAAGCTTCTACTGAACTGTTGGGCCTTTGACACTTGTTCTTCATTCATAAACCTGGGATCTGAAAAGAAAATAAGGGTATGGGACAGGAGGGCAAAAAACAGATAGAAAAACGCCATGACAGAACTAAGCACCCGTGCCCTGCTAAAATCATATGTGGGTAGATAACTGATTGAAATACCAAAGAAAGGAATGGAAAGGTCACAGAAACAGTGGCTAGAGATGCAGTTTAATTGGCAGAGTGCTTGCCTAGCAGGCTCAAAGCCCTGGGTTCCCAAGCCCCAGCACCACATGAAACGGTGTGTGGTAGTGCGTGGCTATAATGTTGGAACTTGGGAGATAGAAGCAGAAAGATTAGAGGTTCAAGGCCATTCTTGGCTACGTGGTGAGTTTGAGGCCAGTCTGGACTGCATAAACCTTCTCTCAAAACAAACTAAAACTAAAACAAACAAACAAAATTAACAGAATATAACAGAACACAAACTTTCTGGGACAGCAAAAAAAACCCATATATGCAAACATACATGGGCAGAGTAAAAAAACCAAAGTACCTACATACACACGACAATTAGTGACTATGGCAGGAAGCTGAGCGAAGCAGTGAATTCTTCTCGGCTCAAGTGTGGTTTAAATGGAATTTAGCAAGAATGAATAATCCGACAGAAAGGAAATGGTTTTCCTGGCAGATGTGAATTTACCCTGCTATCCTGAATTAGCAACAGAGATAGTTTAGCCTAATAAATCATATTTGTGTCAGAACTATTGTGGCTCCTGAAATCAACTTAAGAGTTTAACATTTCTGGTCAAGATTATCAAATTGTAAGGTAACTTATAAACATGGAAAAAATAAGTAAAACACATTTGTTAAGAGAATTTGAGCGTCTACCCCTGTTTAACTGAGGCAGAATCTGCTATTTGACAAGATTCCCAGGGTTTCACATTTGGGTTAATGCCTCAGACTGAAGAGTGCTGCCGGCTGTAAAGGAACACCGGGAGATTGGCACTCTTGGTGGGAGGAGGGTTCTGATGGAGGCCAACTTTACACTATAAAATGAATAATGCCCACCAAATATGGCATGCAGATCAGTAACAGTTTCCACGCATATATCATTCCCGCAAAGCTGAGCAGGTAGAAGCCAGGCTGCATCCAGTCAAGGGTATCCAATGAATCGTGTGATGTCGGAACAACTGTAGTAAAAACAACAACACTACTTTTATAGTGCTAGCGATTAGAGCCAGGGCTCTGGGCACACTAGCCAAGTCATCTAGCAGTTAATCCTGTGGACTGGGGTGGGACTGGTTTCAGTTAGAACAGGGTCTCACCGTGTAGCCCAGGATGGCCTCAAACGCTCATCCTCCTGTCTGAGCCACCTGAGTATCAAAACGATAGGCATCCTCTGCCATACCCAGCATGGACATTTACTTTTAAGTAATTTGTAATAGTTGAAATTTAATAATGCAACTTACTTAAGAGTTAACTTTTCCCTTTATTGATAAAAGAATAATTCTTGGCTCTCAGCTGAAGAAACAGAAATCTGAAAATGACCAACTATTCTTGGTTAATTTGACTTTTGTTTCATTTATTCCTTCAGCCATGAGAACACCAAGGTATGGGAGGGTAAAGTATTTTGCCCAAACTCACACAGATTTCTATGCTGTGTAGAACCCCAGAATTTCAACCTAAACATGTGAGACTAAGTGTGGTGGTTAGTATTTCTGTCAATCTGACACAAGCTAACGTCATTCGGAAAGAGGAACCTTAACGACGGAGGGGCAGCCTCCATCATTCTGCCCATAGTCGAGCTTGAGAGATATCTTGTTGATTAGTGATTGGTTGGGGAGGATCCAGCTCACTGGGGGCGGTGGCACCTCTGGGTCCTGGGTGGTATAAGAAAACAGGCTGAACAAGCCATGTAGAGTAAGTCGTCAGGAAACAGCCTTCCTCTGTTGTTTCTGCTTGAGTTCTTGCTTCCCTTCATAATTGGCTTGTAAACAGTAAACATAAAATAGACCCTTTCCTTTTCAATTTGATTTAAGTCATGGCGTTTACAGCAACAGAAAGCAAGCCAGGACCTGAAGTTCCAATGATCATATTTTCAGTGGTTCCTAAGGCCATGAGACTGAAGGGGTGTACAATGATAGAGAGTATTATGTACTGAGAAATGGGTGCACCCACGAAAGTCTGGTGGCGGAGTGTTGGAGTAGTCCCGGGAGACTAGGATGAGTACACAGCTGTGGCAGGTCTGCCTGTTTCTGAGAAAGGTGTGGCAGGGAGCAATGTCACAAGCAGGCCAAGGGAAGGGAGTACGGCACAACTACCTTTATTCATGGTCAGTTCATTCATGCAGGCTAGAAGCAGATCAAGCTCGGGTACAGGAAGGAGGGGACAAGAAGTGAGGAGAACTTGGAAATGCCCTTCTGCTGGCTTCCACTTTTATTTAGTGAAACCTGCTGAGAGTGAGAGGGGGAGGAACTAGAGGTGTGAGTGGAAAGGAGGCAGGACACAGGCAGCCAGAAGAGCCCAGTCAGTAGACTAGGAAAACAGGGACAGGCTGCCAGGAAACATTAAGGGCTAATTAGAAGTCATCAAATATTGTGTAAAACTCTCAGAGAATTAATTAAAATAGTTATTTAATACAGAGCGTGTTAAAAATAAAACCAAACAAACAACCCAGAATGATGGGAAGTGTAATTTGTGAGTGTTAGGCATGAGGTAGTCTTTGGGCCTGAAGTCTGAGAGATCAGAGGATGTGCTGGCTAGTTCATGTCAGCTAGAGTCATCAGACAGGAGGGCGCCTCAGTTGAGGAAATGCCTCTGTAAGGCATTTTCTTAATTAGTGACTGATGGGGGAGGGTCCAGCATCTCATGGATGATGCCACCCTTAGCCTGGTGTTCTATAGGAAAGCAGGTTGAGCAAGCCATGGGGAGCAAGCCAATAAGCAGCACTCCTCCATGGTCTCTGCTCCTGCCTCCAAGTTCCAGTCCCACTTGAGTTCCTGTCCTGACTTCCTTCAGTGATGGACTATAGTATGGACGTAGAAGGCAAATAAACCCTTTCCTCCCCAACTTGCTTTTGGTCATGGCGTTTCATCATAGCAATAGTAATCCTAACTAAGGCAAAGCATAATTCAAGTGCTCTGATCTTATCAAAGGGAAGAGCCCAGATTTTGAAGTAAAGAGAAAAGAGATTGGTGATGTCAGCTTCAAGATTCTAGGTTGGGAGGATTTTTTTTTTTATGGTTTTTCGAGACAGGGTTTCTCATGTAACAGTTCTAGCTGTCCTAGAACCAGCTCTTGTAGACTAGGCTGGCCTCAAATTCAGAGATCCACCCGCCTCTACCTCCCAAGTGCTGGGATTAAAGGCATGCGCCACCACTGCTTGTCTTAAAATTAAGATCTTTTGTTTGTTTGTTTGTTTCTGTTTTTTCGAGACAGGGTTTCTCTGTGTAGCTTTTTGAGCCTGTCCTGGAACTAGCTCTGTAGACCAGTCTTGTCTCGAACTCACAGAGATCCGCCTATGTCTCCCAAGTGCTGGGATTAAAGGCGTGCGCCACCATCACTTGGGATCATCTTATTTTTGATATGTTTTATTTTTCTCCCACAATTCACAAAGTTTTGTGAGATTTCTGGCCTATGAAAGTAGGGACTATAGAACCCACTGTACTATTGCTTTTTTTTCTTTTCCCTCTTCCTAATCTCCTTCCCATTTCCCTTACTTTTTCTTTCTCTCTTCTCAATCCCTCCTTGCTCTGTTTCCTGACACTCCTTTCTTTCTTCCTCCCCACTCCGAAATGGGGTCTTACTATGTAGCCACTGCTGGTCATGAACAGGACATTGTGACCCAAGCTGGCTTTGAGCTTATGCTCTTTCTGCCTCAGCCTACTGAGAGGATTATACACATGGAAAAATTAACATGTCTGGCTCTTCCTTCTCTTAAGTAATAATTAGTGCTTCAATCTGTTACACTTTACATTGATGTTCAAATATTATTTATGGGAAAGTGGCTGTTCTTACCAACAAAACGGGTTTGGAAGTCTTTAAGGGTTTGAGTAGGATTTTGTCTGTATGAGGGCAAACGTTTCCAGGAGCCATCTTCACACTTCTTCATGAACTGGTCAAAGAGGAGTCTTAGGTCCTTGCTCCAGCTGGGGTTTGGGAGACCATAGTCCTTGGGAATGACTTTCTCAGAGGAAAATAACCTCTAAAAGACAAAAAGGAATAGGAGGTATGTGCTATTTCATATTTCTACAACCTCCTAAGACTACCGTGCTGCTTTTCTTACTGCTAGAAGATGATCACTTCAAAATGGCTGGGAACTTCAGAGCTCATTAGACCTCCACCCCTTCACAGAAATGACAGAATGACAGAGGGTCAACGGTTTTCCCAACTTCTCTCAGCTAGTTACTGGTAGAGATAGTATTAAGCCCAGGTGAGCCAGTCATCAGAAATAGAGAGATGGACAGGTGAGATATACATGGGGTGGTAGTTTGAATGTAATTGGTCCCCATAATCTCATAGGGAGTGCACTCTTAGGAGGTGTGGCCCTGTTGAAGGAAATGTGTCACTGTAGGGGTGGGCTTTAAGAGAGATGGACAGGTGAGATATACATGGGGTGTTAGTTTGAATGTAATTGGCCCCCATAATCTCATAGGGAGTGCACTATTAGGAGGTGTGGCCTTGTTGGAGTAGGTGTGGCCTTGTTGGAGGAAATGTGTCACCATATTTGGGGGTAGGCTTTAAGGTTTCCTATGCTCAGGATACCGCCCAGTGTCCAGATCATTTTCTGTTGCCTGCAAGATGTAGGACTCTCGGCAACTCTGCCAGTATCATGTATGCTTACACATCACCATGTTCCTGACCATGATGATAATGGTCGTAAGTGAGCCACACCAATTAAATGTTTTCCTTTATAATAGTCGCGGTGGCCATGGTGTTTCTTCATAGCAATAGAGACCCTAACTATGACACACAGGAAGCTGGAACACAAGGGAATGCTAGTATTTGGCTTTTTGACCTGAATATTGATAAGCAGAGACTAGCCATTTGGAAAGAGTAGCATAAAAATAAAACCAACCAACCAAATAGCAACAACAAAATCAATGTGTGGAAACGTAAGTTTTTATTTACTCTATGCAATAGGAACTATTGTCCACATTGTACAGATGATAAAATTAAGCTAGGCACAGTGTAAGAGAAGGAGCAGAAGGACACGGAGGTATAGGCAAAGCCTCAATGCTAAGCTAACTGGTTTGAGTCCCATCTGCAGCACTCTCTGATTATTTAAGCAGGGAGTGACATGCTCAGATTTGGCCATAATAGGAAAGAGAATGGTAATGTTCAAGATTGCATGGAGGATTCTACTTGGAGGTTATTGGGGTAACTCAGCAAGAATTATTAGATCATAAAGCAGAACTCAGAGACTACTTCCATAAAGCAAATGAAGGAATAGGATAAACACTATACCAATCCCTGGTGTATGAATGGCACCATGGAGTAAATGACAGTTAATTACAAGAAAGAATACAAGAGGGACAAGGAGAAAGCTCAGAGACAGAGGCTGGTGTCATGGTAACCATGACTGTCACTCATGCTATTTCTCTGGAGCACTGAGCATTGCCACCATTCCAGCCAACATCCAAGATGTAGAGGACCAGGAAGACAGAGTGTGATCTATGAAGGAGCACAAAACAGATGCTCATAGGGAGCAGACAGGGGAGGCCAGCAGAAATCTCAGGACAGTTAACATTAAAGAAGGCATCAACCATGTGGCATTCTCCTTCTAGTCACCGTTATCAATCCATCTTGATTAATGTATGATTGACTTGGACCACACCCCTGACATCAAGACACCATGCTTACTCTCTGGTGGAAGAACTGACTTCCGCTGATGCCTTAGTTGGCTCCAGTCCGGATTCAATAGGAAGAACAGAGGGAGCCTGTCCCCAGCGCTCTATAAAACCAAACACTGGATTAGTGAGGTGACTCACTGGGTAAAGGTGTCTGCACCAAGCCTGATGACCTAAATTAGATCCCTGGAACCTATATAGGGGGAGGAGAGAACTAACAAAGTTGTCCATAAAGTTGTCCCCCGACTTCTATTAAAAAATAAAATGTAAACAAAACAAAACAACAACAACCCTTCCATGGAGATGGAAGTACTTGATTTTGTGGTACTAGAGAAACGAGAAAACAAACAGAAATAACATTTTGCTTGTAGCTCAGGATAAGTAACTTCATTTTCTATGCCTCTTTGACCGGCTTATCCCTTCAGAACCCAGCTTAGATAATCTAGGAAAGACAGAAAAACCGGGAAAGGCAGAAAAAAACTCTGCCCATTATTTCTCCCTGTAAATAAAATTGTGGGAAAATATTAATGCATTTCCTGCAAGTTCTTTTCACGCACTGCTCTGCATCCTGGTTTACACTGCCAAGGTAGTTCACTTTACATTTTTCCTGGCAAGCCTCTGGCAGCAAAAACCTTGCATAGTTCCAAAATTGTAAACGTCATTCAGCAAATTTTTTCCCTCTTTTTATACTGCTCATGCCCACTGAAGTTGCTATCTGTTTGTTGGGGAACATTATTTTAAGGTGTGTGACTGTTGTTTATGCTGCATTTGTTTATGCAAATGTAAAGCTGTGGTTCTTTGCCTGCCTGTAACACCTGATGATCCCAATAAAGCGCTAAATATTCAATAGCGAGACAAGGGGGGGGGGCTGGCAGGCAGAGAGTATAAATAGGAGACCTCTGGATGCAGAGAAGGAGCAATGAGAGACCAAGGGAAGGAGGACGTCAGGGACCAGCCACCTAGCCAGTCACGGAGTAAGAAGCCCACGCGAGAGGTAGAATAATTAGTTAAGGAAAGCTGGGAAGAAATAAGCCAAGCTAAGGCCAGGCATTTATAACTAAGAATAAGTGTCCATGTGTGATTTATTTGGGAGTTGGGTGGTGGACCACCAGAAGAGTCAAAAAGCTAAGAGAGTAATAAATCACGTTCTATCTATTCTTTTACTTTTCACTGAGAAAAGTTTTAAAGGAGTGGAAAGATGGCAAAAGCCAGAGGATCCAGGACTTTGCCCTGAGGTTGTGTTTCTTAGTATATAGCAGTAATGTCGCCCCAACATGACTGCCCAATGTGAGCTGAACAAGGATGACAGCAATAGACATGCTAAACTACACAGAGACCAGCCCAAGAGGCTTCAACCCTCCATAGAGAACTACAGGCAACTGAGTAAAGCTGGGATTGGGAGGATGAGGCGGTCCTCCCCAGGGAAGAGCACACCAATTGGTTGTCCAGTCCCAAACAGTCAGTGCTGAAACATGCGTACTAGTAATATTATATGGACTCGACAGTTATATCTGCGATTATGTATGCAGATATAAATACATATAAGCATACAAGAACAACTGATGATAAAAGAGGTGAATTTAAAGGAGAGGGAAGAGGGTATATTGTGGTGATATTTAGTTTGTCATCGAACAAATAAAGCTTGCTTGAAGATCAGAGGGCAAAGCTAGCCATACTAGTTAGCCATAGAGGTCAGGCAGTGGTGGCACACACCTTTAATCCCAGCACTGGGGAGACAGAGGCAGACTGATCTGTAAGTTCAAGGCCACCCTGGACTACACAAAATTGAATCAGTCTAAAAGAGAAACAGAGGTCTTGATCCCAAGACTCGGGAATCCCGTGCCTTTAATCCCAGCACTGGGGAGGTGGAGACAGGAGTGATGTGGCTGGGCTGAGAGAGGAACATAAGGCGGAAAGAGACAGGAGTTTAGAGCATTCAGTCTGATGACTTGTAGAGACAGAATACCCCATTAGGTCTGAGAATTTCATAGAGACAGGAACTAATGGCTGGCTACTCTGCTTCTTTGTTCTTTCAGCTTTCATCCACCCCCCCCCCCATATCTGACTCTGGGTTTTTATTATTAAGACCAATTAGAATTCATCCTATATCATATGAGAGGGCTTACAGCGTAAAATGAAAGGGAGAAATGTATTTAAAATACAATCACAAAATAAACAAAAATTTTATTTCGTTTTGTTTTTGAGACAGGGTCCTGCCTCCCAAATGTGGAATCACAGGTATGTACAACTATGTCCAGCCTGAGAGTCTTATTATTTATATATAAGATCAGGTCTCACTATGAAGCCCTGGATGGCCTGGAATTCATTATGTAGATCTGGCTGGTTTGAGCTCACAGAGATCTGCCTGCCTCTGCCTCCCTGGTGCTAGGATTAAAGCTGTGCATCACTCCATACTAGTTCTTTGCAGGAAACTGTTCTCTTCTTCCATCGTGGGACCAAACTCATGTCTAGAGGATTGTGAGCAGGTACCTTTACCCAACTTGCATTTTGCAAGCACAGTACCCCCACCCTGTCTCAGATGTCTCTCTTATTGATTTACTTCGGGATAGGTCTCACTATATGTAACCTAGCCTGGCCTGGTACTCTATGTGTAGACCAGGCTGACCTTGAACTCAGAGAGCCACCTGTCTCTGTTTCCTGAGCGCTGGTATTAAAGGTGTGTGTCATTATTCCTGGCACATTTTCATCTCTTTAAACATTTAACATTTCTTGGTTCTAGTAACTTTCAAGTGTCTTTCTTTTCCTGTATAAACTATATAGTAGGGGTTTGGGGCGATGGCTTGGAGATGGCTCTGTGGGTGAGAGGTGTTTGTCTGCAAACACGAGGACTTGAGTGTAAATCCCCGCACCCACAGAAGCTGGCCATGGCTGAATGTGCCTGTAACCCCAGCACTGAGAGTGTGGAGACAGGTAGATCCCCAAGAGCTTGGTGGCCAGACAGCCTAGCCAAAATATCCGGTTTCTAGTTCAATGAAAGCCTCTGTCTTAAGGCAAAAGTAAGGTGCAGAGTGATAAAGGAGGGCTACCTGACAGCCTGCCCTGGGCTCTGTACGCCTGTGGTGAGTGTGCCACACAACTCTATAATAGGGCTTGGAGATACAGCTCAGTGGTAGGACACCGATTTGACCCTCCCCCCAAGAACATACCTCTACATAATAAACCACTGTAAACTGTAACCACCACCCACCTGTGCTGTGGTGTTTATACTCATGTGACTATATTTTGATATTGGTTATTCAGCTTCAATATTCCTTCCACCCTTACTTATCTCTCCCCTTTCTAGTCTCTAGCAATCAGTACTTTCTGCTTCTATGACATTAGGTTTTTTTAATTCCCAGAGTTCTTCAAATAAAAGTTTCCTTAATATACTCTTAATCTGAGAAATAAATTTCTCTGTGTTGCCATTTGAAATGATTTAGTATTCACTTTTCTGTGTTCTTAGTCTTATTACCACATGTGTGTGTAGACGTATGGTATATGTGCATGTGTCTGCTTGGGTGTGCTTGACATACATGTGAAGGAAATCTCATGTCCTGCTCTGTTATACCTTTGAGATAGGATCTTTCATTGAACTTGGAACTAGGCTGGTGGCCAGAAAGCTCTGGGGATCCTACTATCTCTACCTGCCACAGTGTTACCCACTCAAATGGCCACGCTCAGTTCCTTTCTGTGTACGTGTCTGTGTGAGTGTAGGCAATGTGTGTGCAGGTACCTGTGGATACCAGAAGACGGTGTTGGTGCAGCTGGAGCTGCAGGCAGTTGTGAGCCGTCCCATGAGGTGCTCTGCAAGAGCAGGGTGACTGAATGAGAATGGACCCTACAGACTCATATATTTTAATATTTGGTTCCCAGTTGGTAAAGCTATTTGGGAAAGATTAGGAGGTACGGTTTTATTGGAGGCGGTGTGTCAATGGGGGAGGACTCTGTGACTTTAAAGCTCACATCATTCCCAGTTAACTCTCTTTGCCTCCTACTTGCAGTAAGGAAATAAGGTCTCAGCTACTGCTGCAGCACGATGCCTGCCTGCAGCCATGCCTCCTACCATGATGGTTATGAACTCGCTCTCCAGAGCTATAAACCTTAAATATATGCCTTTTTCTATAAGGGGCCTTAGTCATGGTGTCTTCAAAGTGTCTTGGCTCCACTCAGATCTCTTAAATAGGAAACCCCAGCTTGGAACAGTTTTAATATCCTTTTATAGGCTAGTGAAATACAGTTAATTGAAGTCTTTTAGTAATCAGAAGAACTCCTGGGCTCTCCTACCAATGTAAATTTTTTTTTTTTGAGACAGTGTCTCACTATGTAGCTGTTCTGTTTGAGACAGTGTCTCACTTTGTATACCAGGCTGGCATAGACCAGGCTGGCCTGGAATGCACAGAGCTCTGCCTGCTTCTGCTTCCTAAATGCTGGAATCAAGGGTGTATTCCACCATACCCAGTCTTTTAACTTTTAAAGATAATTCAAAAAATTTTCTTGAGTTCTATAATGTGGCCTGTTTGTATACCAGAGACAGGAAAGACAAAAAGAAAAGATCTAGGCCCTGCCTTCAGGTGTTAGGAGCCGCAGATCTGGAAATATTACTACAGACAGAGAGACAAGTGCTTTCAGGGAATACTTAAAAGCAAATAAGCAAACAACACACATCAACAACAACAAAAACAAAACACCCAGAGTGATTTCTTGCAGTTAAAGCTCGTGAAGGTGAGAACTAGGGTTACACTAAGCAAAGACACAGAGGCTAAAAAGACTACAGAACACACTAGATTGACAAAACAAGCGGATCACACCACAGGTCTTAAATTTAACCTTCTAGGTCAATCAATGGTTTAAAGAATTAGTGTGAAAGGTGATTTTAGGAAGCACAAGGACAAAGACTGATGTATATTTAAATATTATGTATAACATAATATGTAATTACAGTAATAATAAAATCCTTTCTGTATTTATATCACAGAAGAACATGAGTAGCACGTGAGGCAACACACAGAAAATTTAAAACTATTTTTCTTCTTTTTTTAAGTAAAAGACAATCATGTAAAAATTTCACGAAGGCGATACTTGAGTGTTGAAATGCCTTTTTCCATGATGAGCCTTCAGCAAAGGAACAACATTGGTTTTCAGAAAGTTTCATCAAGGGAAAAAACAATGAGAAGAAAAGGGAAAGCAGCCAAAAATCGTTAGAGGTCTAGGTCAGAAGGTCCACAGCAGAATTAGGTACGGAGGAATAAGAAGAAAAGGTTCAAGTGACAGTCAGCACCAGAACCCAGGGAAACGGGAGTTACTGACTTCAGGAAACAGAAAGTACTCCAGAGTTGTGGCTTTGATGGCATGGTTAGAAGAAAAAGGTGTTTGTGAGGGTGGAAGTGTGGGTCAGAGAGAATGGGTCTGAGGGGTGCTGAGTTACCTTAGATGGACAAAACCACTCAGTTTTCAGTTCAAAGAGGCGAGACCTAAGAGCTACTTGCAGTAAATGCACTTGTAAACCTACTGCACAGTTGTGACTAAAGGATGAATCCAAGGGTCATTACCCTTTGTTCTCAGTAGAGGAAAGGTCATGCTTGATCTTTAGTTACAGATTTATCAAGGTTGGACTTGTAAGAAAAGTTATGGCCTTTTATGCCTCCTTAAAGATGTCGAGCCTATAAATACTAACACTTAATTGTTTACAGCACAGACTGCCAGGCACCAACCTGTAACTAAAGAAACTAATTCACCTTTGTGGTTGTATAATTAGCACAGTGCATTTTCCTTTCTAGTGGACAAGATGGTACCTGATTAATAATCTGCATTCATTATTCTCTTAAAATTGTGTGTACGTGTGTGTCCGTGTCCACCACTGAGCTACACCTTCAGCGCCCACTTTCAATTCAGCAGGAAGCTGCAGCAGCTTGAGAGAGATGCCACAGCCATCTAACAATCAAAGTTCGCTTTCGGTTCTTGCTCAGTAGAGAGCTGTTCCCTGTTGTCCCTCAGTCATTTATTTTTAACAAAAATTCAGGCATTTAAATTTAGCAAACTGACCCCATTCTTCCAAACTAGACCATAAAATCCTTAGGAGGAATTTTTTTTTTTTTACCTTTTTCCTTACCTAACTGTAATATGTCTTACTTCTTATCAATGGCCAATTATGCCTGTAGGGCCCAGCCATGACAGGCTCAACAGAGACCACTCAGACACCACCCAGGAACAGACCATCCAAAGGATGGTCCCAACCATTGCAGATAGGATTATCTGATGTCCCTTAGTACAGCACATACCTATCCCCTTTTCACCAGGGCACCCCTAGACAAATGTCAGTCAATCACGGGTGCTCAACCTTAGAAATCCCTCACCTCAAACTCTGCTATTATAAAAACCCCACCCCGCTGGGGAAGAAACAGAAATCTTTAATAAATAAATAAATAAAATAAATATTAAAAAAAACCCACCCCAATTGACCTCGGGGGTTCTCTGCTCGTGCCAATGCGCTGGACATGGAGAGTCGGCGTTCGAACTTGAATAAGAATAAAGGCTCTTTGGTTTTACAAATGGGACTCGGTCTCCTTGTTGGTTTTGGGGGGACTCTGCGGATTTGAGCATAACAATGCCTGGAATATTGTTGGAGCTCAACAAGTACTGACTGCATCAGTGAAACAAAGTAGGGATATAAATAAGGGCAGGGGATTATTTAAGACTTACATTCCAGGCATGCTATACGCTTCCGCTTCCCTTGCATTATCTCATTTAACCTTATAACATCCTCTAAGATGTTGAAAATGGGCTAGAGAGGGCATAATTGATTATCTGACAGTGGGAAGCCTTTTCCCCTGTTGGTTATAATGAATCAGAGACCATCGGGATTAGATCCTGGAAAGGGTAAGTGCTCTTCTCCAGCTGTCTATACAATGGAAAAAAGAGAGCATCTTCAACAAATTGTGCTGGCAAAACTGGATGTCAATCTGTAGAAGAATGAAAATAGACCCATATCTATCACCATGCACAAAACTCAAGTCCAAGTGGATTAAAGACCTCAATATCAGTCCAAACACACTGAACCTGATTGAAGAGAAAGTGGGAAGTACTCTACAACACGTGGGCACAGGAGACCACTTCCTACGTATAACCCCAGCAGCACAGACAGTAAGGGCCTCATTGAATAAATGGGACCTCCTGAGACTGAGAAGCTTCTGTAAAGCAAAGGACACTGTTGCTAAGACAGAAAGGCAACCCACTGACTGGGAGAAGATCTTCACCAACCCCGCAACTGACAAAGGTCTGATCTCCAAAATATATAAAGAACTCAAGAAACTAGACCGTAAAAGGCTAATCAACCCAATTATAAAATGGGGCACTGAGTTGAACAGAGATCTCTCAACAGAAGAAGTTCAAATGGCCAAAAGACACCTAAGGTCATGCTCAACTTCCTTAGCGATCAGGGAAATGCAAATCAAGACAACTTTAAGATACCATCTTACACCTGTCAGAATGGCGAAAATCAAAAACACCAATGATAGCCTTTGCTGGAGAGGTTGTGGAGAAAGGGGTACACTCATCCATTGCTGGTGGGAATGCAAACTTGTGCAACCACTCTGGAAAGCAGTGTGGAGGTTTCTCAGGAAATTTGGGATCAACCTACCCATGGACCCAGCAATACCACTCTTGGGAATATACCCAAGAGAGGCCTTATCACACAACAAACGTATATGCTCTACTATGTTTATAGCAGCATTGTTTGTAATAGCCAGAACCTGGAAACAACCTAGATGCCCTTCAATTGAAGAATGGATGATGAAAGTATGAAATATATACATATTAGAGTACTACTCAGCAGTAAAAAACAAGGTGCACCCACACACTGAGACAATGGGGATGTCTTATCGGGAACTCACCAGCGGTCTATAATGGCTGGCTCTTTCACGGCTTTTCTGGACGATCTTGCTAACTATTATTATTATTTCAGTAGCAGTGGCGGTCCTATCCCTGCTGACCTATCTCAACCTCGAGTTACGTTCCCTTCCCGATCCTCCCGATTTGAGTCTCAGGCTGAGGAGCCGGTGCCCCGTTACAGCCGAGGACCGGCTGTCTCTCCCGCTCGCACCATCACCGGGGCGACCCGGGACTCACCCACACTGCTCCGGGCCTCCTCGCAGGCGGGACACCAAGAGCGCGCAGGCGCGTAGCGCAGCTTCTTAGCATCGCTCAGGCCAGGGCAGGACGCCGCTGTGTCCTCTCAGCCAGAAAGAGCCGCAGAACCACACACGCCGACACGCCGGCTCCCGACTAGTAACTGTGGAGGCGGGTGGAGGGCGGAGCCGCGCGCCGCCGGAGCGCCTCCCCGAGCCCGGGCGGACCGACTTCCCGCCGCCCGCCGTTGGTTCCGGGACACTTTGTGCCGGGCTCCCAGTCGCGGTTCCCTCTGGCAGGGACTCCTGCACTAGCGCCGCGCGTTTGCTGACGCCTTTAGTTCGAGTCCCCAGGCAATTAGCGCTCCACCCTGCGAAAGGCTCAGCACCTCGGGCAGACAGGAGTGAATGACCTTTGGGAGCCCGTTGCTGGTGTGGAAGTACGGTCTTCCTTCCGGTGCAGGGCATTTGCACGTTTAAAATTGTCAGTCCCTTTCTCCATAACCTCTCCAGCAAAGGCTATCATTGGTGTTTTACTCAGCAGTAAAAAACAAGGACTTCTTGAAGTTTGCAGGCAAATGGATGGAAATAGAAAACTATCCTGAGTGAGGTAAGCCAGACCCAAAAAGAGGAACATGGGATGTACTCACTCATATTTGGTTTCTAGCCATAAATAAAGGACATTGAGCCTATAATTCGGGTTCTTAGAGAAGCTAAATAAGAAGGAGAACCCAAAGAAAAACATATAGGCATCCTCCTGAATATTAACCTTCATCAGGCGATGAAAGGAGACAGAGACAGAGACCCAAATTGGAGCACCGGACTGAAATCTCAAGGTCCAAATCAGGAGCACCAGGAGAGAGAGCACGAGCAAGGAACTCAGGACCGCGAGGGGGGCACCCGCACACTGAGACAATGGAGATGTTCTATCGGGAACTCACCAAGGCCAGCTGGCCTGGGTCTGAAAAAGCCTGGGTTAAAACCGGTCTCGCTGAACATAGTGGACAATGAGGACTACTGAGACCCCAAGAACAATGGCAATGGGTTTTTGATTCTACTGCATGTATTGGCTTTGTGGGAGCCTAGGCAGTTTGGATGCTCACCTTACTAGACCTGGATGGAGGTGGGTGGTCCTTGGACTTCCCACAGGGCAGGGAACCCTGATTGCTCTTTGGGCTGACGAGGGAGGGGGACTTGATTGGGGGAGGGGGAGGGAAAGGGGAGGCGGCGGTGGGGAAGAGACAGAAATCTTTAATTAATTAATAAAGAAATAAATAAATTAAAAAAAATTGTCAGTTCCTCCGGCCGGTGGTGGCGCGCGCCTTTAATCCGGGTACTTAGAAGGCAGAGACGGGCGGGTCTCTGGATCCGAGGCCAGCTCGGTCAACAGAGCGAGTTCCAGGACAGCCAGGGATACACAGAGAAGCTCTATCTAGTCTCAAAATACAAAAACAAAACAAACAAAAAACAACCAAACAAAAGAACAGCAACAAAAAAAAGTCAGTCCCTTCTATTTAATATACACACTCTTCAGTTGCACTCTGTGTGTGTGTGTGTGTGTGTGTGTGTGTGTCCCCGCGCGGATCTGTGTACTGAAAAGAATGTGTTTCAACTTTTACTTTTGCAAGAACCGTCTCTTTCAAAGAGAGTGCACTGGACTGATTTAATAGTTAGCCTGAACTGTCTGATGGGAGCCTCTTTAAAGACTATCCAATGATTCACTGATGTGTTGTTCATTCTGTGCTGGGGATTGCTAGACAAACAGAAATCTCACAAGGGAACAAGGAAACAAGGGGAGCAGTTCAGCAAGGCAATTCTTTTTGTTGAAAGAATGCACCAAGACCCACCCATGGCTAGCAAGCTACACAGGGACAGGTGGCAGAAACCACCCTCCCCCAATTGCCTGGAGTCTGTCATGATTGGCTTAATTTTTTTTTTTTTTTATTTTCGAGACAGGGTTTCTCCGTATTGGTTCATATCCTGGAACTAGCTCTTGTAGACCAGGCTGGCCTCGAACTCACAGAGATCCGCCTGCCTCTGCCTCCCAAGTGCTGGGATTAAAGGCGTGTGCCACCACCGCCCGGCGATTGGCTTAATTTTAAAACAATATTTATGGAGAAAATGGAAGGGGTTGGCTCTTTAAGACAAGTTGCTTAAGTTCAGAGAAGGTGGCAGTCTATGTAAACAAATATTTTATCCGGTTGAGGGTAGTCTACACAGCACTTGGGAGGCAGAGGTAGGAGGATCCCTGAGTTCTAGTCTAGCATGGTCTACATAGTAAATTCAGCCCAGCCAAGGCTACCTAGTGAGATTCTGTCTCAAAAACCAAAAATGAAGAAGTGAACAAGAATCTGCATAGAGCTGGAGAGCTGTTTCAGGGATGGGTTAAAAGCACCGCTCTTTCAGAGGACCCAGATTCGATTCTGAGCACCCATGTGACAGCTCATACTTGTTTGCGATTCCTGTTTCAGGCAATCTGATGCCTCTTTTTCGTCTCTATGACACCAGGCATGAGTGTGGTGCACAGACAAAAACACCCATATAAATAAAATAATTGTTTCTCTACTCTCTTTCACAGTGGATAGTTATATGCCTTAAAATTCACTAATTGGAGCATTTAATCTGTTTATCCCACCAAGCCTCTTTTACCTAAGACACTCATTTTTTTTATAAGAATCATGATGCAGTTTATTAACAACATATGATTGGGAACAATACACACATATGTCTTAATTTTCATTTTACAAGTGCACAGTAATGGGTCTCATAAAACTGCCACACAAAAATGAGATTATAGCAGGGCACTCATTTTCACAAGCCCACACTAAGCTGAGTCAGTATGATGCTCCTTCATCTGCTTGGTGGAGATGCTGGTGTAAACGGAACATCTCCAAAGAACTCACTTTGTACAGAACTCAGGAGCTAATAAGAATGTAAGTGGAAGAATTATTTGTAATTATGAAAGTCACAATCCTCAAAATTTCAACTTATTATACAGCAGTTATTTGTTCTGCCTGCTCATTTAAAATAAGAGAGTTTGTAGGATTCTGACAGCCTCTCCTGTACACTGTCTTTCATTTCACCTGGGCTAGACCACCCTCTGGTGACTGGAAGGGCTGGAATTTGCATTATGATGCTAAACATTGCTGATCCCAATGGGGTTGGAAGCTTGGAAATCTTGTTTGTTTGCTTTTAAGCAGTATCTCATCAGGAGACTGGATGCTTTGGAATGAACTATGTAGACCAGATGGGTCTCTAAGTCACAGACATCTTCCTCTATCTCCCTAGTGCTGGGATTAAAAATATGTGGCATAATGCTTGGCTTGGAAACTGCTTTTAAAAGCAAATATATCTAGAGATAGTAACTATAAGTTATCCATTTCCAAATTTCTAAATACAGAATGTCATTTCTATTAAGTTTTGCTAGGCAAGAAACCAGAGGCTAGGATTATTGGGGAACCTAAACATACTATCAGAAGGTTATAGGATGGTCACACTGCTGTTAAAATGATAAAATGACTACAGTGGTGGCAAGATGCTCATTTTTATCTGGAAGTTTTCTCTTTTGTTGGAGGCTAGGGTCAAAGATGCCTGATTTGAAGGCTCCTAATGAACTAGAGTTGGTTACTTACCACAATTCCAGATGAGAGAGAGAGAGAGAGAGAGAGAGAGAGAGAGGTTTGCAAGTTATCCCAGAAATTTGTAGCACTCTTAGACTCTTAGACTCTGGTCTGGTGGATCCTGGTCGATTGCAGCTTCGGTGTCAGTGTAGCCTCCCCTTTCTTGGTAAGGTCTTTCCTGGGCAAGGTGTTTACAATGTGATATGATTGCTTTATGTGCAGGATCATTTAATCCCTGTTAGACCTTCACTAAGTTTTCCTTTAGGCATATTCTCATAGTTGTAATTCAATCGAAATTTGTAAGATGCCTGTTTCCTTCAGGAAACCATGGTGTTTTTTTTTTTCTTCAATGTTCCATGGCTTCCTTCTGTATCTGCAGTACCCAGCACAGATCATAGACACTTGAAAGCAGTTGCTGAGAGAAAAAGGAAGCCCTACCCAAGGTAGGGTCTCACTTGATCTAGGTTGACTTTCAACACATGGTATAGCCAGGGGTGTTCTTCAACTGTGGTGGCATTTTGCTTGCATTTTAATAAATAAAGCTTGCCTGAAGATCAGAGAGTAAAACAGCCCCACTGGTCAGCCTTACAGACTAGGCAATGGTAACACACACTTTTAATCCCAGTAGCTGTAAGTCCCTGTGTCTGCCAAACCTTGACCCCTCCCCTGAAGAGGGTCAAGACAGCCCACCAAAATCTTGACTACTCTCCTAGTCTATTTAAACTGCTCCCCTGGAAAGTTCCCTTGTGCCCCCCCTCCCTCTTGCGTTCACAGCTTCCTGGTTCCCCCTTGGGGCCACCCTAAAGCATAGAAATCCCATTAAACTTGGATATTTTTTATTTTGGCTTGTTGTGATTTGGCTTGATTGTGATTTTTGTGTCAGTAGAGTGCTTGCATTAGGAAAATTCCTAACATCTGGAGGCCCCACTGGGGTAGGGCTGCCTTTCCGCATGTCCATAGGCCACGTGCCGAAGCCCCCTAGTCCATAATCCAAGCTCTCCACACCACGCTAAAACTGCAAAAACTGGCTCCCGGACTACAGCAGCTGCGTCTTGGTGAGTCCCTTTTTCTTGTCTATGCTATAGGGTTTTGGGGACCCATTCGTACTTATTTTTGTTGATTATCGGACTCTTGTCGAAGCCACGGCCCACTCCAAGAGTTCGATCTCAGCAGCTAGGCTGGGCCTGGCTGAGATGGATTTTGTTTGCTCCAGGGACGCCTAGCATTCAATTTCTATGACCCCGTTAGGCCTAAGAGCTATTTTGGCACATGTGCTGTAATAGACTTAGACCATGCAGCTGGGCATAGATTCTAAAATGGGCACTTGCAGTTTAAAGCCAGATCCGCTGTCACCCCGGGATGCCTCTTACAAAATCTTTATAAATTGGGCCTGTCTGATACAATCTGTTCTGAACGGCTAATTTTCCTATGTACTAAGATTTGGCCTCCTATCTTGACAATGGGACATGTTGGCCACCAGAAGGAAGCCTTGACCTTACTGTCCTCCGGGACCTAGAAAATTTTTGTGGCCGTAAGGACAAATGGCCTAAATGGTCATGTGGCACAATATTGCACTACACCTCCTTCGAGGTTATGCCGTCTGCCAGCAACCTGGGCACTGGAAATCACAATGCCCCTGTGTGGGCTTGTCCTCTATGCCACGCCATGGAGGTCACTCACCAACATCGGCAAGGAAAACTGTGCCAGCCTTCGAACTTCTCAGCCTTGCAGAGGATTGAAGCTGCCCAGACTTGGTATATCCCATAACCTTATCCGAGCCTAGGGTAAAGCTACAGATAGCAGGTAAGTCCATTACTTTTATTTTGGACATGGGAGCTACCTATTCTGTTCTAATATCTCACTCGGGCCTTATGCTCCCCTCACCACTTTCAGTTATGAGGGTAGATGGGACCCCTTCCTCCCCACTTAAAACTTTGCCACTGCCCTGCATTCTTGCAGGACAATTTTTCTCTCATTCTTTCTTAGTGATACCTGCTTGCCCAGCACCCTTACTGGGTCGAGATATCCTTAGCTGCTTCAGGGCCACACTCACTTTAGCCCCCACACACGCTCTTGAGTCACACTTTCTTCTCACTTTAACAGCTGCACAGGTTCCTACCCCAGACTGTTCTGTCCCTACACTCCCTTATCCAGTAAATCCCCAAGTATGGGACACTTCTACTCCTGTGATTGCTACTCACCACCAGCTAGTCCTAGTTCACCTTAACAACCCTTCATCCTTCCCTTCCAGACCCCAGTTTCCTATTTCTGAAACCCACTGCCTAGGCCTTAAGCCTATTATCACCGTCTCCTTCCTCAAGGACTTTCAATTCCTATCGACTCACCCTGCAACACTCCAATTCTTCCTGTGCTTAAGCCCTCTGGCGCTTACCATCCGGTTCAAGACCTCGGCCTCATAAATGAGGCAGTCATTCCAGTTCACCCAGTGGTTAACAACCCTTACAATCTCCTGTCTAATGTCCCTCCTGCCACCTCCTACTTTACAGTTCTAGACCTAAAAGATGCCTTCTTTACTGTCCCTTTACACCCTGACTCATACTTCCTCTATGCCTTGACGTGAGAGAACCCTGACTCCCGGTCCTCCAGACAGCTCACATGGACTATTCTCTCTCAAGGTTTTCGAGACAGCCCCTATTTCTTTGGCCAAGCTCTGGCTCCAGATCTCTCAAACTTTGACACTCTCCTCAGTACGTGGATGACCAACTTCTCTGCAGTTCTACAGTGTCTGTCCCAACAGGCCACCTCTGTGTTCCTTAACTTCCTCAAATCCCTGGGATATCAAGTTTCACCAAATAAGGCTCAGCTATGCTCTCCTACAGTGGTATATTTGGGTGTTCAACCTAGCCTGGGGTTTAAGACCCTCACCTCTGACAGGGTTCAGGTATTGCGGGATTTACAGCCTCCAACCACAGGGGATCAGATCCTCTCATTTTTGGGTCTGTTGGGGTTCTTTCACCATTGGATCCCTAACTTTTCTATTACACCCAAGCCTCTGTACCAGGCAGCTAAAGAGACACCCAAGGAACCTTCTCACCCACCCGGCCATCGTCCATCGCCACTTCTCTCTACTGTGAGATGCCTTCTAACAGCTCCTGCCCTTGCTCTTCCAGACCTCACAAAGCCTTACCATCTCCATACAGATGAGAGGTCAGGAGTGGCCACAGGAATTCTAACCCAATAGGCTGGGCCTTCGAATTGGGCTGTCACCTTTTTATCCAAACAGCTGGATGTCACCGTCTATTGATGGCAACCATGCTGCTGGCAGCAGCAGCTGAACTCACTTGGGAGGCTCTCAAGATCGCCTTGTCTGGACCAATCACGGTATATTCTACCCATCGCTTCTCAGACCTTCTGAGACACTCCTCTCTCTCTCCCTCCTTGGGTCTTCATGAGTCCAGACTTTTCACTTACTGTTTCTAGAAAACCCCCAAATTACTTTGGCTTCCAGTCCTGCCCTAAACCCTGCAACTCTCCTTTCTGTTCCCTTCCCCTCTGGTACCTCCTCTCACTCTCGCCCAGAGGCTGTAGAGGCTTTAACCTCAGCTGGGTGGCTGGGTCTTCTGGACCAGCCACCTACAGATCCCCAACTCACCCTGTTAGTTGATGGAAGTTCCCTTATAGATAAATCAGGAAACTGACAGGCAGCGTATGCAGTGGTCACTTCCACTGATATAGTCCAAGCAACCCGCCTGCCAATGGGAACCTCCTTACAAAAGGCTTGACTAGGGCACTCCAGATAGCCAAGGGCCAATGGGCTAATATCTACAATGGCTCTAAATATGCCTTCTTGATAGTCCACTCTCATTCTGCACTCTGGAAGGAAAGGGGCTTTCTTATTACCAAGGTCACTCCCATAGTTAATGGACCCCTTATATCCAACATTTTGCAGGCCCTCCAAGCTCCCTGCAGAAGTAGCCATTATTCACTGTTGGGGACATCAGTCCTCTAAGGACCCAGTGGCCTTAGGCAATGCCAAGGCTGACTCAGTGGCCTGGGGGCTGGCCTCCAGCTCCTTGGACTCCACAGAACATATTTTGTTCTTAACTCCATCCTATCAGCTCTGTTACCAACCAAAAGAGAGGGATAAGCTTATAAAAGGGGGGGGGGGCACAAAAACAAAGGATGGATGGTTCTATTTAAATAACCGTCACATCCTTCCTCAAGACCAGGCATTGTCAGTCATTTCAGACATCCACCAGACCTTACACATAGGCCCCAAAGCTTTGTTCCACTTCTTGGAGCCTCTTTTTGACCCCACTCTTCTCCGAGATTCTAATTTACAGGTTCACTCCTCCTGCCAGATGTGTGCTCAGGCCAACCCACAGGGGGCTCTCCACATACATCAGTCTCTACACCAGCTTCGCGGACACCAACTGGGTAGAGATTGGCAGGTTGATTTCACTCATATGCCTACTCATAAAAAAACTCCATTATCTCTTAACACTTGTGGACACTTTTACAGGATGGATAGAAGCATTTCCGATCTCCAGGGATACAGCAGATATGGTGGCTCAGGTATTCCCGGACCACATCATTCCTCGGCTTGGTGTCCCACAAACCATCCAGACAGATAATGGGCCAGCCTTCACTTCCAGGATCATGGAGCTAGTGTCAGAAGCTCTCAACATCTCCTAGAAATTTCACACTCCCTACCATCCACAATCCTCAGGAAAGGTGGAGAGGGCCAATGGACTCATCAAACAATACCTAACGAAGCTCTCCATTGAACTCAGGTTATCTTGGCCCTCCTTTCTCCCCATTGCCCTTACTCACCTCAGGGCCACCTCATGTTCCCCTATGGGCCTGAGCCCTTTTGAGCTGTTTTATGGCAGGCCCTTTCTCCTTAACCATCACTTCCCAGTCCAAACTCCTCCACTGGCGGTGCACCTACCCTACCTCTCCCTTTTAAGGTCCCTTCTCCCATTCACACACTGACAGTTGGACTGCCCCCACACCAGTGGACCCTAATGCTCCTAAATGTGCCCCGCTCTCTCCAGGGGACAGATATTCCTCAAACAGTTAACTTCTAGGTCTCTCGAACCTCGATGGACAGAACCTCACATGGTAATCCTCACCACCCCCTTAGCTGCCAAGCTCCTGGGATACCCATGTTGTGTTGTAATAGGAGCGGCGGGGCTATGTCCCCGGCACCCAGCCACCCACACGGCTAGCTTATGCCCCGAAATAATTACACGGAAACTGTATTCTTTTGAACACTGCCTGGCCCATTAGTTCCAGCCTCTTATTGGCTAGCTCTTACATATTGATCTAACCCATTTCTAATATTCTGTGTAGCACCACGAGCTGGCTTACCAGGAAAGATCTTAACCTGCGTCTGTCTGGAGTGGGAGAATCATGGTGACTCCTGACTCGGCTTTCTTTCTCCCAGCATTCTGTTCTGTCTACTCTGCCTACCTAATTTTCTGTCCTATCAGGGCCAAGCAGTTTTCTTAATTAACCAATGAGAGCAACAGATAAATACAAGACCCACCTCCATCAATGTTGGTACCATTTCTTCAAGCTCAAGTGGGCACCTACTCAAGACACTTGGTCTGTCCAGCAGACAGGACCTTCCACCCTTCAGTTTTCCAGGATGCAACAATGAAGGGCCTACCTGCTCCTCATCCTGGCACACTCATCTCTGGTGATACAAACACAATGGGTAAAAACAATATTTTTTTTTCCTAGACACCTGCCTTTTCCTCTCCTCCCCCCAGTGGTCACGTTCGTGGCTTCCCAGTTCTCCCTTGGAGTCACCCAAGAGTGCAGGAATCCATTAAACCTGAATATTCTTTAATTTGGCTTGTTGTGATTTGACTTGATTGGGATTTTTGCTTCGGCAGAAAGCTTCTGTTAGGAAAATTCCTAATAGTAGCCACACTGGTTGCCACAGAAACTGGACAGTGCATGCCTTTAATCCCAGTGGTGCACGCTTTTAATCCCAGAATTAGAGAGGATTATAAAATGAGAGAAACAGCTCTCAGACATAGTCTCATTCTGTGATTCCTGGAGGAAGGATCGCCATTTCAGATTGAGGATGAGGTAAGAGCCAGTGGCTGGCTGTTTTGCTTTTTGGATCTTCAGGTTTAACCTCAATTTCTCTGAATCTGCTGTAAACACTTTGAAGATGGATTTTGGTCATTAAACTTGGTCCTTCCTTGTGTGATCATAATGCCCTTCTCTACCCTACATTCAAAGGTAGTTATAGCATGAAAGAAATGAGGGGGAGATGTTTGGAAGGAGGGCTAGTATCTTTTCTCTCTAGACTTTCTGTAACTTATGGTTTTAACTCTCATTTTTAAATCATTAGTCAAAGTTCTCTTCATTAATCACTAGGCTAATTATGTGAGGTGTCCATTATCATCTCCAATTTACAGCTGAAGCACTGGGGGAAAGTATCATCATGCTATCATCAAATGGAGGATTTCATGGGTATTTTAATGCTTCCTTATAAAATTTCCTCTTAATTGTTTCTGATTACAGGATGTTGGTGTCTTAGTCACTGTTCTATTGCTGTGAAGAGACACTATGACCACAGGAACTTTTACAAAAGAAAGCATTTAATTGGGGCATGATCACGATTGCAGAGGTTTAGTCCTTTATCGGCATGGTAGGAAGCAAGGCAGGCAGGCATGGTGCTGGAGAGACAGCAGAGAGTTCTATATCTGGATCTGTAGGCAGTAGAGAGAGAGAGAGAGTGACACTGAGCCTGGCTTCAGCATTTGAAACCCCAAAGCCCACCCCCAGTGACAAAGCCTCCGATAAGGCCACTCCTCCTAATCCCTGTCAAGTAGTGCCACTCCCAAATGACCAAGCATTCAAATATATGAGCCTATGGGGGCCATTCTTATTCAAACCACCACAGTTAGCTTTATAATTATGGGCATTGCTTTTGTTGAACTTAGAGCTAAATAGCACTGTAGGATTTGTTATGTAGACATCTGATTAATGGGCCAATGAAACTATTGCATGAAGATTCTGGCAATGAGTGAAGTGTCAGGAATACATAAGTAGCACTCTTCACAGAAGTTTTACTTAAGAAACTTTGGTTTAGCCAGGTGGTGGTGGCACATACCTTTAATCCCAGCACTTGGGAGGCAGAGGCAGTCAGATCCTGCAGTTCAAGGCCAGCCTAGTCTATAAGAGCTAGTTCCAGGTTAGGCTCCAGTGAAATCCTGTCTTGAAAAAAAGAAAAAACAAACAAAAAAGAAACTTGGTTTGGTCAGCCTTGGTAGTGAAGAGATAGAGGCATACTGATCTCTGTGAGTTCAAGATTAGCTTGGTCTACAAAGTAATTTCTGGCCAGCCAGGAATACATACTGAGACCCTGTCTCAAAAAAAAGTGCTGATGCCATGTAACTCATACAGGCAAAAGACATCCATGGGTCAGCCTGGGTCCTCACAGTCTGGGCTGGCTGAAGGCATCCACAGGCCCACTCAGTGTCTTGTGGTGCCAGGTGCATGGTTGGGTGCCATTATGATGAGTATGTGGGAGAGAAGGAGGTGGAACAGTTTGTGTGCTCTGGTAAGAGGCAATTCTGAAGAAGCAAGGGCAGTGAGATATGGCCTGCTTGCCACCTGTGTCCAGGGTGATGTCCAGGCCAGGTCTGTGTACATGGTCCTACTGCAGCCAGGATCTATGTTGACATCTATGCCATATAGTATCACTAAGGCCATGCTGATGCCACCTGGGACCATGTTGTTATCTGAGTGAACTGTGCTGCTACATTGGGCCATGGTGACATTTGGGTCAGGGGTCCTGCCAGGGACCTTGTCTGGGTCATGTGGCCTTGTAGCAACCAGGGTCTGGGTTGATGTTCATGGCTTCTGTTACCACCAAGTGCTGTACAGATGCCCAGGGTCTGGTCAGCCACCTTAGACCATGCTGGTGTCCCAGGACCTTGCTGTTGCTGGGGCCACACTGTTCTTGGTAACTTTTGTTGCCACTGGAGCCATAGTGATATCTAGGCTTGAGCTACTGCCAAGGGCTTTGTCTGGGTCCTTGTTCCTGCTGCAGCCAGGGTCTGTGTTGAGGTCCATGGTCCATGTTACCACAGGTTGTGGGTCATAGGAATCATGTGTGTTGAAATCTAAGAGCTATACCACTGTTCGACACCTCATTGGCCCTAGGATAACTGGCTCTGGTCCTCGCTGGACACTGTAGCAGGACAGTTGCTTCTGCCCCTCATGGAAGAGCTGGCCTTCACACTTGGGAGAGATAGCTTACCATGGTCATGGGAGAATTGGCCTAGGAGAGCTGGTTCTGGCTCTTGGCCAAGAAGGGGGGCAGTTCCAGTGGCCCAGATAAACTGGTTCAGCTACAACCCAGACCTACATTCTGGGCCTTGGGTTAGTTCGCCCTAACATCTACCCCACCTATGACCTGCTGGAGCACGTGAAGCGACTGGTCCTGAAGAATGATAGTTTCAGGATTTCCATGACTTGGGGAAAGAGCAGGATATCTGAGAGGAGTTTAGGTGAGAGTACCAGAGGTAATTAATGGTAATAATGGTGTACCAGAGGCCTTGAACCAGAACAACGACTCATTGCAATGAATATTTTATAGATGTGGCTGATTGGATAAAAGGGTACACTGCATGACATACTGTAGCTCCCAATACCTCTAGGATGAATGAAGAGGTGTTAAAAAGACAGAGGAGTAAAGTGTTTTTGGGGGGGATGACACAGAGGTGAGGGGATGTTATAGAGGAACTTGGAGGTGAGGGGGATTTGGGTGCATAATGTGAAATTCCTAAAAAATTAATAAAGAATTATGTTATAAAAATAAATAAATAAAAAATTATATCCTCATTCACTGTTGGTGTGACTGCAAATTGGCACAGCTACTCTGGAAATCAGTGGATGAATTCTCAAAAAGCTAAAAATAAATCTATTGTATGACTCAGTTTAGCCACTCCTTGGGTTTATGCCCAAAGTACTTGACATCCTACTCCAGAGATACTTGCTCAGTCATGGGCAGTATTGCTCTAGTCACATAATCTAGGAAATAGAAGCAACCTAAATGCCTTTTAACTGATGCATTCTTAGTGAATAATGAAAACATTGATATACAAACATCTTGGAGTATTATTCAACTGTAAAGAAAAATGAAATAATGAAAGTTGCAGGTGAATGGATAGGACTAGAAAATATAATATTGAATAAGCATCCTAGTCACTCTTCTTTTGCTGTGAAGAAGCAATGATCTTCTTATAAAAGGCAACTCTCATAAAAGAAAGCATTTAATTGGGGCTTGCTTACAGTTTCAGAGGGTTAGTCCATTATCATCATGGTGGAGAACATGCTGGCTTTCAGGTCAAACATGGTGCTAGAGAAGTAGCTGAGAGCCTTATGTCCTGATCCACAGTTAGCAAGAAGAGAGAGAACTTGGGATGGGTTTTTGAAAACTCAAAGCCTACCCCCAATGACATACTTTCTCCAATAAGGTCACACTTCCTAATCCTTCTAATCCCTTAAAAGAGTTCCACTCCCTGGTGACTAAGCATTCAAATATATGAGCCCATGGGGACAATTCTTATTCAAACAACTGCAGCAGGTAACCCAAGCCAAGAATGACAAGTGTTATATGTTCTCTTTCATCTGTGGTTTCTTGCCCCAGATGTTCAGATATATGATGTGGGATTCCCTTCTGTATTCTGTGAATATGTTTTATTATCATTGGTCAATAAAGAAACTGCTTCAGCCTATGGCAGGACAGAATAAAATCAGGTGGTAAATCTGAACAGAGATATATAGAGAGAGTAGGAGGAATCAAGGAAATACCATGCAGCTGATGAAGAGAAGACACTGGAACCTTACCAATAGGTTACAGCCTCATGGTGATACATAGATTATTGGAAATGGGTAAATTTAAGATGTAAGAGTTAGTTAATAAGAAGCCTGAACTAAAAGGCCAAACAGAGCTTTAATTAATACAATTTCTATGTGATTATTTGGGTCTGGGCAGCTGAAGAAATGAATGAGCAATCTCCAATTACAGATATGGATATAATACCTGGGGAAGCAAAAGAAACCATGTTGGTGGCATTTGAGAACAGGAAATAGCAAGATAGAGGTGACATGAAGGGACAAATGTGGGGCTTTATTTGGGGGATGAAGGTTAATATTGAAGGAGAAGCAAGGAGGAGAAATAAATAAGGTTCGATGTTATTTTATATTTACATAAAATTATATACAATCTATATAAGTGCATGTATGTACACATGTATATAGTTTAAATGAAGTTATGCCATTTGGAGTGATTATAATTCACCTAAGACCTGTACAACACCTAACAAAACTCCAGTATCACTTGGTCAGTCCAAAGAGGCTCCCCTGTAGCTACTCTTTCTCTGTCCTGCCTGCCAGCTCCCAAATCATGGCACAGAGATTTATTATCAGCTGATAGCTTAAGCTTGTTTTAAACTAGCTCTTATAACCTAAATTAACCCATCATATTAGTATATGTGCGATCCTGAGGCTAGTTTATGTCATCTATGTACTGCCATTCTCCTTGCCCTGAGTCTCATGGCATTTCTTTGGGTTCCCCCCTTCTTCCCAGCATCCTCTCTGCCTGGAAATCCTGCCTAGCTATTGGCCATTCAGCTTTTTATTAAACCACTGGCAGTGACTTATTTTTACACAGTGTAATAAAATATTTCACAACACTCCCTAAAGAATATAGGCTATTACTGATGCTGTTGGTGTGCCTCCCAGAATTTGAAGGTAAGTGTCTACTGCTGAAGATACCATGAACTTCACACACAGAATTTGGAGGGACTATTTGAAATTTTAAAAATTTAAAATATAATTTCATCACTTTTCCCTTCTTATCAAGTGACTAAACTCAGAAGATGACACATATGTGTATATATATATATGTGTATGTACATTAAAGTAAATATATATGTATATATAAATTAAAGTAAAAGGGGCCATGAATTTGAGAGGGAGTGAGGTGGGAGTCAGGGTGGGGACATAGAAGGGTTGAAACGAGGAGAGGGAGGGAGAAATGATGTAATTATATCTTAGTTCTAAAAATTTGAAGTAAAATTTATATCATAAACCAAATGGATTTAAAAATATCTATAGAATATTCTATCCAGTAGTGACAAAATGCAATTTCTTTTAAAAACTATTTAGTTATTTATTTGTTTGTTTATTTATTATGTATGCAATATTCTGTCTGTGTGCATACCTGCAGGCCAGAAGAGGGCACCAAACCCTATTACAGATGGTTGTGAGCCACCATGTGGTTGCTGGGAATTGAACTCAGGACCTTTGGAAGAGCAGGCAATGCTCTTAATCTCTGAGCCATCTCTCCAGCCCTGAAAGCTCCTTTTTTTATAAACACAGGAAGTTATACAAAGCAGACATATTAAACCACAAAATAAGTCTTCTTTTGCTTGTTTTTCAAGACAGGGTTTCTCTGTGTAGTTTTGGCTGTCTTAGAACTTGTTCTGTAGATAAGGTTGGCCTTGAACTCACAACAGTCTGCCTGCCTCTGCCTCTTGAGTGCTGGGATTAAAATGTGTGAGGCAACTGCCCTTCACAGAGCAAATCCTAACAAATTAAAAGAAAAACTGTAGTAACTGGGAATCTCAGTCAGTAAAGAGCTTGCATTTCTAGTTACAGATGCCTAGGGCAATAAAGGCACTAAAATTTTTATGAAATGGCATGAGATGGACTTTGGCAGTTGGGTTGGGTCCAAGGAATCCCATGGAGGGTGTGAGACAGACATGCCATGCAGACAGAGCTTATGTGGAGGGTTTTATTGGTGGGGAGGGAGAAAAGAGAGAGAGAGAGAGAGAGAGAGAGAGAGAGAGAGAGAGAGAGAGAGAGAGAGAGAAAGTGAGCAGAATGTGATTTCGTGGGGAGAGAGGAAGAGAAAGAAAAAGTGTAATCAGAGACTATTTTTTTGTTCCCGGCTGCCCAGACCTGAATAATACACACACTCTATTCATTACAACAATGTTTGGCTTAATTATTTATACATCTTAAATGAGGTATACAAACATAATACCTTAAACAAAAGCAGAACTATGTATACAAACTGTAATAAAATTGACCTTAAATTTGAATCAATAAATCAAGATTCATACCAATGCAAGGTATTCACCTCTATATCATATCTCCCCTCCTTTTTTTAGAAAGAGACTTAACCATTTATACCCAACTCCTTTTAAATGAAAACAAACATTTATAAACAATCATTTTGGGAATTTGGGTATAGTATTCTCCAAATTGCTTCCTTCTGTTTATTGGGCAAAGTATTTTTAGGATTCATGGAGACCTTTCAGGGGCTCTTGTTCCATCAAACCACATTAGCCTGGCAAGAATCCATAGGTTCTCATCTTTTGTGGAAACAAAAGCAGAACCTCTTTTCCAAAGTAACATATCCCTAGACCCAAATTTTGAAGTCAAGATACCTTTATGTTGGTTTAACTTAGCAGTCTCTGAATCAAATGTCTCTCTGCAGCCAAAAAATTCAAAGAAATCACAATAATATACATAATCCAAAATCTCTTTGTATTTTCCATCTTTACATGGCTTATTTTTCTTTACTTCTTTAATCTATGACTGTCTGTACTCTTTTATGTTATTTTTACTGTCTCTTCAAAGACTTTGTTTTATTTTTGAAAACTATTTCTATCCTCTTTTTCTTCTCTCTCCCAAGCCTATGTACATTTTAAAAACACACTATGATCTGTTCACAGGTTTATTTCTTCCTGAATCTGTCTTTATTGCATATCTGTCTGTAATCATTTTCTGATCAGGAGTGCTTTAAAAAATGGTAAGCAGCTTGGTCACAGGGGCCCTGGATGCTGGCTCAACCTCTCTTGGCCATTCAACATGGTAGAAGTATGTTTATTGCCAGCTCTGCAAACCACGCTCACTCACTGCCCCAGCTTCAGGGACACAGCGGGTATATGTCACCATTAAGCAACTGGTAGCACTGTGCTAACAAACCCTAAGGGCTCTGTAGCAGAACCTCCTGAAAGAGCTGCTGCCAGTACAAACCAGGAAGCCATTTCTTAATGGAGCTGCACCTCTCTTGCAGCCTGCAAACAGAGCCTATCTGAAGAAAATGCAACTACTAAAAAGCTGTGCTTGGCTCCCATTTTTATGGATCTAGATGCCCTCTTTTTTTCTTAAGTTTTTTTTTTAAGGTCTTATGTGGATCTGTGCCCCAGATGGTGGGCACCATTATGTAATTGGAGACTGCTCTTTCATTCCTGGCTGCCCAGACCCAAATAATCATACAGAAACTATATTAACTACAACATTGTTTGACCTGTTAGCCCAGGCTTCTTATTAACTAAGACTTACATCTTAAATTAACCCATTTCTATTAATCTATGTATTGCCACAATGTTGTGGCTTACTGGTAAGTTTCTGGCACCTGTCTCCTTTGGCAGCTACAAGATGTCTGCCTGACCCTACCTTCTTTCTCCCTGAATTCAGTTTTTTGTCCTGCCTAGTTCTCTTCTGCTCTGCCATAGGCCAAAGCAGCTTCTTTATTAACTAATGGTAATAAAGCATATTTATAGTATACAGAGGGGAATCCCATATCAAGAAAGAAGAGAAAGGAGTAGGCAGAGTTCTGCCATCTAAAGGGATGAAATGAGACCACACAGCAGACTAAGGTACTGCCTGCCATGCAGGCAGGAATGATACACTCTGCCAAGTCCCCAAGGGGCAAGGATAGGTGTGCCTGGACGCTAATGAAAATCACTTTAAAGTAGTTTGTTTTTAATTGGTCATTTAAAGTACTTCAACAAAAGTATATGGCTAAAGAACACAACTTTGTTAAAATAGGGAAAAGATACCTGTGGTGGTTTGAATGAAAACGGCCCCCAAAGGAGTGGGGCCATTATTAGGAGGTGTGGCCTTGTTGGAGGAAGTGTGTCACTGCAGAGGCAGGCTTTGAGGTCTCTTTCACTCAAGCTTCTCTCAGTGTGACTTCCAGTTGCCTGCAAGATATAGGACTCTCAGCTACAGCACCACACCTGCCTGCACGCTGCCAGGCTCCCTGTCATGATGTTAACGGACTGAACCTTTGAAAGTGTAAATGTTTTCCTTTATAAGAGTTGCCTTGGTTACGGTGTCTCTTCACAGCAATAGAAACCCTAACTAAGACAATCTCCAGAGCTTTGAGAAAATCATCAGAGAGTATAAATTTAAAAACAGAACAAAACATCAAGTCTTGCCCCTCCAAGCTATACATTTTGTAAATGTCATCAAGGACAGAACTTTAGCCTCCACAAAGCCTTGATGCTTCAGACATAAGAATTAGGTTTTAATTTTACATTGATGAATTAAATTTTCATCAGAGGAAAAGCCTCTTAGATAAGTTTACATTTTAAAATAATCTTATAATGCTTTGAAAATAGTATTGAAGACCATGAATTTTTTTCAGATTTGGGATTCAATGGGGACATGGAGTTGTTATGGCCAGTAAGAGATTTATTACGAGAGTTACTAACACTATAAATAGACAGACAGAAGCTCAGGAGGGGCTCTGATGAGAGCTCAGGCCTTGGGAACTGGGGGGGGGGGATCCCTTCTTACAGGCCTCAGCAGAAGCTGGAGGTTTCCTGACAGGTAGTTGATTTAGTCCACAGCAGGGATCTTCACTGTGGAGAGGGAATGTGCCACTCTGAGGGTGTAGGGGGTGAGGAAGAACTTCATACCTAGTCGTGAGTAGTATCATTATCCTGGCAGCCCTTCGATGTCTTGGAGTCTGATTCTGTAAATTGCCTTGGGGAAGTGAGAAGGGTGCTTTCCATTCTCCCGGAATTCAGGCACCTGGGAAGTCTGTTAGGAGGGACAGAAATTCACAAACAATTTCATTGTAGCAGGATTAGCATTTCCTTTACAGGGGCTGTAAGAAAGAGGGGTGGCAAGTGGGTGCAGCTGAATTAGCTCCCAGTTCAAAACCTAACAGATCATAAACAGATTTATTACCTGGTGTGTAAGTGTATCTCACACGCATGATAGCCCCTTCTAACTAGAGCTATGAGGCTGTTAAAGGACTTTAGCCTAAACATAAATTTAAATGTCAAAAGCCACACACAACTAGAAGAAAATATAGGCATTAAATTTCTGTCTTTTAAAGTCAGCTCTTTTTCTATTTTACTAAAAGTAAATTGACTGTTGCTTTTGTTTCAGACTTGGTCTCGTTATGTATTTCTGAGTGTCCTGGAACTCCTGTGTTGAACAGGGTTGGTTTCCTTGAACTCACTGAGGTCTGCCTGTCTCTGCTTGTCAGGTCCTGGGATTAAAGACTACACCACCACACCTGGTATAATCAAAGGAAGTGTAATTGCTGTTGTTATTCCTTGGAAACTACAGCTCCCAGACTTCTCCTGGATTACCGTCACCTGTGTGCGCGCTGGCCGCGCCCAGGTGAGGGTCATTCCTCCCAGATAACCTTGCGCCCCCCGTTAAAAGCGAGGGTCCACGAGGTTTCGCCCCCTCTTGGCCCCCTACCCTTGTGTGTCTCGCACGTCCCATCCCTTATTGTGTTCCCCTCTCCCCATTAAAGTGCACCCACGTGGGAGCCGCGTGTCCTGTCTCTTCCTTTTGCGTCTCGTCCATCCTGTGTTTGTCCACACACCCACGCCGCCGCCGTTTTTAAAGGAATAATATTGGTGCCGTCGACTCGGGGACTACTTCGTGCCGGATTCTCCACCCGAGGTCCGGGCTCCGGGCCTCTGGCGCCTCCGCCTCCCGGAGTCCGGGACCTCACGCCGGACACAAAGTCAGAACCGGGACCCGCAACCACCACCGCTCACCGCGGGCTTCTCCTTCCTTGGTACGCCTGGGGACATCCGGCCAGCTTCCCCTGGCAAATCTGGGTTGGAGTTGTCCCTCCCCCCCTCCCTTCTCCTGGTCTTCTGCCCCTGTCGGATTTGGTTCCGACGCCACTGAGAGTTTGGTGCTCTCAGCCGTTCTCTCCAGGGTTTGGTGCCCTGGCCTTTTTTTTCCTTCTGTCTTCCTTCCTCTCTTTCACGTTCCGGCTGTACGGTCAGCCCCAAATCGGCGGTCAGCCCCAAATCGGTGTAACTGTCTCCTTCCGGCCAGGTTTGATTCCCGTCGGTTGCCGCCACTTACTGGCTCCTCCCGGCCAGGTTTCTTCCCTGTCGGTTGTCGGATTCGGGACAGTTAGTCTGCCACCCGCGGCCTTCTGATTTCTTGGGACGCCAGTAATCAGAACTGCCGTTTTCTTGGCACCTCTGTGTGCCTCTGGCTGTTGGCACCATTATTCCGTCATGGGTTCAAAGCCATCCAAGACAATTCCTCCTGGTTCACCTCTGGGTCAACTCCTGGAGTCTCTAAAACCCCACGCCCTCATTCCGTCCATTAAAATGGATAAACTCGTCCGTCTTTGCTCCAAGACGTGGCCCCGTTATAAATTGGAGGGCAATCTCCGCTGGCCTCCTCAGGGCTCATTTGACCCCGATGTCTTACGTGAGTTAGCTAATTTTTGTCATCGCTCAACAAAATGGAAAGAGTTAATGTATATTATGGGATTTTTTTACATGGCTCTAAAGACTGATCCGTCTACAGTTTCTCACTGCTCACCCGCTCACATGTTCCTGGCACTGTCCTCACAAGATCCTCCTTCCCAACAGGTACTCTCTTCTCTGGCTACCGCCATGGACCCGGCGGACGAGCCTCCTCCCCCCAGGCCTCGTGGGACCGCCCCTTCCCGCCCCCCTCGGCCGCGCGACATCTTACCCGCCCCTCTTCCTTCTACAGATCCTAAGTCTTCACCCCGCGCGCCCCGTTCTAACATTTCCAGGTCCTCATCTCGTTCCCCGCCGATGCGCAGACATTTTAACATTTCTGCCCGCAGGCCTCCCTCTCGTTCACCGTCTCCGCACAGACATTTTCCCAGGTCCAGGTCTCTTTCCCCGAGGAGCTTCCGCTGCGTCCGCTCTCGCCGCCCTCGCCGCCGTTCTGGTTCTCTGTCCAGTTCCAACCCACCCTCACCTCATTCTTCCCGAGGGCGTAACCAAACAGTTTCTTTCGGCCACAGACAGCAGGAAGGACTTTCAGACTCCTCCCAGTCTCCCTCCCCCCCTGCTGATTCCTCCTCCTCGCGGCGCAAACCGCCCTCAGGCACTAAATCCACCCGTAGTCTGGCTCCCACCTTCACCCTGCCCCTCACTCGTTAGCGGGCCTCAGCGGGGACAAACCCAGGTCAAATTAAGCCAGCTACAGTTCTGCCCTTGAGGGAGGTGGCCGGCACGGAGGGCCTAGTAAAGGTTCATGTACCATTTTCCTTATCAGAGCTTTCTCAGGTTTCAAAATTGCTCGGGTCATACACTGCTGATCCTACCAATTTCATAAGGGAATTTCAATTTCTGGCTCAGTCCTATGATTTAAATTTTCACGACGTACAAACCATCCTTTTCAATAACTTGCTCCCCGAGGAACGCAGACGTGTCTGGGAACAGGCGAGGCAGTACGCCGACGAGGTACACCAAACTCTCGCCTCCCACCCTCCCGGGGCGGAGGCGGTGCCTGACCGAGAGCCCCACTGGGATTATAATTCCCCCGCCGGCATTCTGGCCAGGGATCAATTCTTAACCTGTCTTATGGTGGGACTCCGTAAGGCCGCCCTTAAACCTGTAGATTATTCCAAACTCTCAGAAATTTTTCAGGATACTAAGGAAAATCCTTCTGCATTTCTTGACCGGCTAACCAAAGCTATGTTGCAGTTCACAAACATGGATCCAGAATCTACCGAGGGCAGACAACTCTTAATGTCTCACTTCATCAACCAATCCTACCCAGACATCAAGGGTAAACTCAGACGCTTGGAAAAGGGTCCCCAGACTCCACAGGCACAGCTCCTGGAGGCGGCTTTCAAAGTTTACCACGTGAGAAACGACAAAGCCAAGAATCACTGTCACGTGATTACTGCACCCGCCCGACCAGCTGAGGCGACGGACTTCACCGCCCACCCTGTTCGCGCTGCCCCTCCGCCCCCCGGACCCTGTTTCAAATGTGGTAAGGCGGGTCACTGGGCAAAGGGTTGCCCCAATCCTCATCGTAACCCACGGGGCCCCTGCCCTAAATGTCATCGGGAGGGCCACTGGTCTGTGGACTGCCCCCGTGTGTTCAGTAATGCTGGGGCAACGGGCCCAGAGGCTCCTCAGGCCGACTTGCTGGGCCTGGCCCTGGAGGACTGAAGGTACCCGGGCTCCATCAACAACCCGACCGCCACGCCCATCTGCAACCAGGAGCCACGGGTATTGATAACCGTGTCGGGTCGTCTCATCTCATTTCTCTTGGACACCGGAGCAACATACTCGGTTCTAAGGGAATTTTGGGGACCAACCTCCCCCTCAAGCTCCCCTATTGTTGGGGTGGGAGGACAGCCTTATCTACCTCACCAAACTCCGCCTCTCAACTGCGTATTTAGAGGTATTTTTCTCAGCCATTCATTCCTGGTTCTACCAACCTGCCCAGTTCCACTCTTGGGAAGGGATCTTCTGACCAAGCTGGGAGCTTTCATTTCTTTCGCGCCCCCAACCCGTTTCATTCCAGATTCGTCGGTGACGCAGCTGCTGCTTCTCCTGACCCCGCGATCTCCTGACACTAATATGTCTTTTCCTCTTCCAGCCTCCCAAGTGAACCCTCTCGTGTGGGACACCCAAAATCCCGCTGTCGCTGAACACCATTCCCCTGTTGTTATTCAGTTAAAAAACCCCACCGGATACGTCACCCAGGCTCAGTATCCCCTCTCTTCCCAAAGCCTCAAAGGGTTAAAACCTATAGTCTCTGACCTTCTGAGAAAAGGGCTGCTTCGCCCCACCTCTTCCCCCTTTAACACTCCAATATTGGCTGTCAAAAAATCTAACGGAACTTATCGTTTGGTTCAGGACCTCCGGCTCATTAACTCTGCTGTGGTACCTCTACACCCGGTCGTGCCTAATCCTCTCACTTTGTTGTCCACCATTCCTTCAGGGACCTCCCACTTCTCCGTCTTGGACCTCAAGGATGCCTTTTTCTCTATTCCCCTCAGCCCTCAATCTCAAAACATCTTTGCTTTCACCTGGACAGATCCTGATACTAATTTTTCTACACAGCTCACCTGGACCGTTCTCCCTCAGGGATTCCGGGACAGCCCACACCTCTTTGGCCAGGCTCTGGCCTCTGATCTGCTTTCTCTGCCTCTCCCTAAATCAAAGCTTATACTCTATGTCGATGACATCCTGCTGTGTAGCCCATCTTTGGAGACCAGCAGGACTGACACTGCCGCCTTATTAAATTTTTTATCCAAAAAGGGCTACAGAGTCTCACCAGGCAAAGTTCAATTGTCCACGACTCAGGTAACATATTTGGGATTGACCATAACCCCAACACAAAAGGCTATTACTCTGGACAGAAAAAGACTAATTCAATCTCTTGCAGTTCCTTCCACCAAAGAAGAGGTTTTATCATTCCTGGGAGTGGCTGGTTTCCTGCGTTCCTGGATACCCTCCTTCTCCCTCCTTGCTCGCCCGTTATATGAAGCAGCTCTCGGCTCTCTACATGAGCCCCTTCTTCACCCCATCACAAAACCTTTCCGGAGACTCCAGCAGGCCCTGATCCAAGCCCCAGCCCTCCATCTTCCGGATTTAACCCGCCCCTTTTCTCTTTACGTAGCAGAGAAAGAGGGCTATGCCCTGGGAGTCCTAGGACACCAACTGGGACCCTCCTTTGCACCTGTAGCTTACCTATCAAAGAAGATGGACCTTACCACCCGGGGCTGGGCACCCTGCATACGTGCTTTGGCAGCTGCTGAACTTCTTATTCGTGAGTCAAAAAAGCTAACCTTTGGAGCACCTACTACAGTTTTCTCTCACCATAACCTGTCTAACCTCTTAACCTACAAAGGTCTACAAACCTTACCCCCTTCTCGAGTTCTTTCCCTTCAGGTGGCGCTGATGGAAGATACGAGCATCAATTTCCAATCTTGCCAACCTCTCAATATTTCAAATCTTCTACCTCAACCTAATGCTAATGATTCCCCATCTCACTCCTGCATTGAGGTCCTAGAGGACCTACTACCCCACCCCTCACATATACAGGAGGGCAGTCTGTCCCAGGCTACTCACACCTGGTACACAGACGGCAGCTCCTTTCTATGTGACGGGACGCGCAAAGCAGGTTATGCCATAGTGTCAGATACAGAGATAATCGAGGCCAGGGCACTACCTGCCCTTACAACAAATCAACAAGCCGAACTGATAGCTCTCACCCGAGCTTTTCAGTTAGCCGCGGGACAGTCTTTAAATGTTTACACAGATTCCAAATATGCCTTTCATATTCTGTTGTCTCATGCAGCCATCTGGAAGGAGCGCGGACTTCTCACGGCGAAGGGAGGATCCATTACCAACTCAGAGCATATTATGAACTTACTAAAAGCTTCTTATCTCCCTAAAGCTATAGGAATTATTCACTGCCGGTCTCATCAATCTGACAGTTCCATTGTCTCCAAGGGAAACAACCGAGCGGACAGAGCAGCTAAGATGGCAGCACTCCAGAATACAGGCCTGCCTCGGCTACCTCAGGGAGTATTTACAGTACAGCCCACAGTCCCACAGGCATCTCCCAACACCCGACAGATCCTGTCCTACCTGCACCAGCTTTTTCATCCCAATGAAAAAGCCCTACTTCATTTTGTAAAAACACATGTCAAACCCACACCTGACGATATCAGGTTTTTAAAAGCCACCACTGCTTCCTGTCAGATCTGCCAAAAGTCAGATCCCAGGACCAAATATCGCAGCTTCCCTTTTCCTACCCACCAAGCCAGAGGTTCTCTCCCGGGAGCCGACTGGCAACTGGATTTTACTCATATGCCCACAGTCAGGAAAATTAAATATCTCCTGGTTCTGGTGGATACAATGTCTGGATGGGTTGAAGCTTTCCCCACCTCTAACAAGAGAGCCCAGACAGTCTCTGACATTCTTCTCCGAGAGATTATCCCTAGGTTTGGATTCCCAGCCTCTCTCCAGTCAGATAACGGTCCAGAGTTTACGTCACAGATCTGTCAAACCCTGTCCAAGGCACTCGGAATCCCCTGGAACTTTCATATCCCCTACCATCCACAGTCTTCAGGTAAGGTAGAACGAACTAACCGCTCTCTAAAGACAGCCCTTATGAAGATGTCACAGGAACTTCACCTCGATTGGGTAAGACTTCTGCCCCTTGCTCTTCTCAGGCTCCGGGCCCTCCCCAAGGGTCCCCTCTTCATTTCACCTTTTGAACTTATGTATGGGCGGCCAGTTTTAACACCCGGCCTCTCACCAGAAACCTCCCCCCTGCCCGATCACCTGCTCACCCCTCTTCTTTCACACCTACGTTCACTTCTATGGGACTTTGCGGATCACGCTCTACCTCAGCCCTGCACTGACGCATGTTTTCCACCAATTAAAATAGGTGATGAGGTATTGCTCTCACCCCCAGGTCAACGCCCCTCACCTCTTGCCCCTAAATGGCAGGGACCCTTTAGAGTAATTCTTTTAACTCCCACAGCTGCTAAGCTAAAAGGGGTTCCCCACTGGATCCATCTGACACACCTCAAGCCCTTTATTTCCACAGCTCAAAATAATCCTTCATACACGGTAACCCAGACGGGACCCTGTTCCCTTAAGTTCCAAAAGACACCTGGCTTAGCCCCTCCTACCCCATCTGCCACCTAATTCTCCTGCGTTAATACATCTTTCCTTCTCCAAAATTCTAAATAACTATTCAGCTGCCATTACAGATCATCAAATACGAAGCCAAGGGCTCCAGCGGTAAGCAGATTTTTAACAAAGCCACTTAACAGGTCAGTTCACCTAAGCAGATTCACAAGCGGCTCAGTAACGGAATAAGTATCATTTAATTTTTTTTCTTTTATCTCCTTCTTTCTTTTATTCCTAGGACTCCTCCCCCACCCCCTAAGTTTCCCCTCTAACCAAACCTTCCAGATCTCTTCTCCCTAATTTCTTTCTCCACTAATGCGATTTTTTGCCTTCCAGCATCCCAGTGACTTCTTCAATCAGCCAGCCCAGCTACTCAGAAGGAAAAACCGGACGGAGGTGACTTCTTCAATCAGCCAGCCCAGAACGCCAGCGGACCAACTGAACATTCCCTGGACCCCTCGACGCCCAAAGTCAGCAGGAAGCAGTCATGAGAGACCGGGCTACGCCCCCATTCCCATTCCCTAAAGACCCCCCCCCCAATTTTAATTTTTTTAATAAACTAAAAAGGTTGGAATGTTATTCCTTGGAAACTACAGCTCCCAGACTTCCCCTGGATTACCGTCACCTGTGTGCGCGCTGGCCGCGCCCAGGTGAGGGTCATTCCTCCCAGATAACCTTGCGCCCCCCGTTAAAAGCGAGGGTCCACGAGGTTTCGCCCCCTCTTGGCCCCCTACCCTTGTGTGTCTCGCACGTCCCATCCCTTATTGTGTTCCCCTCTCCCCATTAAAGTGCACCCACGTGGGAGCCGCGTGTCCTGTCTCTTCCTTTTGCATCTCGTCCATCCTGTGTTTGTCCACACACCCACGCCACCGCCGTTTTTAAAGGAATAATAGCTGTGAATATAAAGCACCAACACACCGACGAACCTTTATAAACAACATTTTGGTTATGATTAACCTAACTGCTTCTAAATCTTTTCTCATGAGATTTATGTTTTAAGCAATTTTATTAATATGTGCTACATAGATAATAATGTATCTTCTTAGGGCATTTTTATACACGAATATAATACATTTCAACCATATTTACTACCTTACCTTCTCTTTCTCCCCTCTTCTAGCTGACCTCCTTTCTTTTCTCAACCAGCTCCTTCTAATTTAATATCATTTTAAATTTTAATTTTTTTTGAGACAGGTTTTCTCTGTAGCTTTTGGTTCCTGTCCTGGAATTAGCTCTTCTAGACCAGGCTGGCCTCGAACTCACAGAGATCCATCTGCCTCTGCCTCCCGAGTGCTGGGATTAAAGGCGTGTGCCACCACCACCCTCATTTTAGATTTTAGATGCACAATGATTTTACTATTTTTTTGATAATGTCATACAAACAAAGAATGTATTTGAGCATATATACCCCATTCCTCTATTTTTAAAAAAGTAGCCCACAGTGTCCATTTTGTGCTGTCTGTTGACTTGTGGGTATGGAGCATAGTTAACCTACCAGGGGCCATAACTCTAAGGAGGCTATCTTTCCTATAACTAGTATCATATAGCAATCATGAAGGGACACTCACAATTATGGTAACACTTATAAATTTATTTCTATACGTCAGATAAATTATGAGTGCCATTAGTAGATATACTCATTATATAGTCATTAAAAATATCTGAAAGATTTAAAAAATAAACAATTTTAGTAACATTTCCTCATGTTGCCTCTGCTAAGTGTTATATGGAATTATGTTACATATAGTACAAAAATATTTTGTTACAAATAAAAAGATGGAGTTTAATGATCCCATGAACAGAGACACTGAATATAACATTGTATTTTTATGGCTAGAGCTAGATTTATCTTAATGATTTTACAGTATAAATGGATAAAAAATTAAATATGAAAACTAATCAAATAACATTATTTATATAAAAATGTACTATCTATTAGCAACTATGCCAATAGAGAAGTAAGCCATCTCAACACTGACAAAATCTTTGCATATTTCATATGTCTAGAGCCCAGAAGTCAAGTAACATTATCTCTACATGTGGACCAATCCTAAAATTAATGTTTTAAATTTAATTTGTCTAGGAAAAAATTATATTTATTCTGAACATTTAAAAAAGCATTAACAATTTAATAATTAAATACTAATATTACAGAATATTTGTTTACACTAGAAAGATGTGTCTCTGCCTAAGGTGCTTTCTAATTGGTTGAATGAAGAGCTAAATGGTCAATAGTGAGGCAGGAGAGAATAGGTGGGATTTCTGGATAGAGAGAGAAGCTGGGAGGAGAAATCTAGGTGTGTGGATTATGCCAGAGCGATGACAGGAGACTCTGAAGAAGTTGGACATACAGTACATAGCAGAGACAACCCAGCCATATGAAAGAATATAGATTAATAGAAACAGATTAATTTGAGTTGTAAGAGCTGGTTGGGGATAAGCCTAAGTTAAAGGTCAAGCTTTCATAATTAATCATAAGTCTCTGTGTTGTTATTTGGAGGCTGGTGATCCAAAAATAGTTGGACAAGAAAGTTTGCTATATTTGATGCCAAACATGACATGTAAACTCAAACAGGGCCTGAGAAAGCTGAAAAAAAAAAATTCCCAAGTAGGCTGAGTCCTTGTGGCATGTAGAGGCATGACTCTTTTAAGAGACCCTGCTACTGAACACTTGAATTGAGTTTATGAGTGGTGGCCATGGGTGGCATACTACATGGCAGAAGAAAACTAGGTAGAAGTACCTCCTGAAGCTAGGAATAGACTGGTTCCAGTTAGGGCCACAGACATGAGGTTCCTCTCTCACCTACCTGAAGGAGGTGGAGCCAGCTGCCAGGTCATGTGCTAAGCAGAGCCACATGTAGATGAAAGTTTCTATCCTGCTGGGTTCCACAGCCATTCAGTCCCAAAGAAACATACAGAGGTTTGTATTAATTACAAATGGTTTGGCCTATTAGCTCAGGCTCATTATTAACTAGTTCTTACAACTTAAATTAACTCATAATTCTTGCCTATGTTTAGCCACATGGCTTGGTACCTTTTCTCAGTCAGGCATTCTTATCTTGCTTCCTCTGCATCTGGCTGGTGACTGCCTCTCTGCCTCTCCTCTTTCCACAATTCTCTTAGTCTAGTTGGCCTGCCTATATTTCCTACCTGGCTACTGACCAATCAGTGTTTTATTAAACTAATATGAGTGACAAATCTTTACAGTGTATAAGAGCATTGTCCCACAGCAGCTACACAGAGGAGAGCCTACTCACTGCTTAGCAGTTTAAGGTTTGGTTCGTGTGATCAAAAAAGCTGCAGATGCACAAAAGTCAGGCCCTGACTGAAAAAAACATCTAAACAGATACACTATGCTTAAAAATGTGCTTAGATACTGAAGAAAGAAAATAAAAAGGATATACATAGTCATAGAAGAATAGATAGTATAAAAATAATAGTTTTTAAAGAGAAAGTAAAGTAATATAAAAGGACAAAGCAATGTAAAGATGGGAAATACATAGGGTGTCTGTATAGTGCTTTGTTGACTTTGATTTTTTTAATTGTTGATAAGCAAAAAACAATAGCTGCTGAGAGAGATTGGACTATTAAACTGTTAAATTAATCCAACCTATATATTTTAAGAATTTCTTAACTTCAGAGTGGAAATCAGAAATATATTGCATTGGGTGAGAGGTTTTGCTTTTGTTTCCAGAGGAAACAAAAAACTATGGATTTTTCCAAAATTAACAAAGACCAGTTCTGATTGGGGAAGATATCCTGAAAATCTTGGCTATAGACATGGAAAAGAAACAAAATCAAAAGTACAAGACAGGTGTAAATCCCAGTCTCTGGTCTCCATCTTTGGAGGCCCCACCCCTGTGCCCCTTGCACCTTGACCCCTTCCTGAGGAGAGTCAGGGTAGCCTGCTAAACCTGACCCCTCCCCAGAAAAGGTCAAGACCATTCTCCCAGCCTACTTAAACTGCTCCCCCAAAAATAAAGACGTGGTTTTCCCTCTTCCCCCTTGGTGGTAGTGTTGCAGCTTTCTGGTTCCCCTCAGGGCCACCTGAGAGGGCAGGAGTCCCATTAAACCTGAATATCTTTTAACTTGTTTTGTTTTGATTTGATTTGATTGGGATTTTTGTGTTAGCAGAGAGCTGTGTTAGGAAATATTCCTAACATCTTGGAGGCCCCACTGGTCAGGGCAGCCTTTCCTGTGGCCTATGGTCATTCATCGAAAGTGCCCCTTGTCCACAACCTGAGCTCTCCACGCCAGGCTAAAACCAGCTCCTGGACTACAGTGTCTGCGTCTTTGTGAGTCACCTTTTCTTGTCCATGCTATAGGGTTTTGGGGAACCCATTTTTGTTTACTTTTGTTGATTATTGGGATCTTGCTGAAGATGTGGACCACACCAAGAGCCAGATCCCAGCAGCTAAGCCGGGCTTTGCTGAGGTGAATTTTGTTTGTTTTCGCATGCCCAGCATCCAATTTCCATGACCCCATTAGGCCTAAGAGCTATTGTGGCTCATGTGCTGTAATAGACTTAGGCCAATTGGTTGGGCATAGACTAAAATGGGTGCTTGCAGTTCAAAGCCAGATCTTCTGTTGCCCCTGGGATGCCTCTTACAAAATCTTTATAAATTGGGGCTGTCTGATACAATCTGTCCTGAACAGCTAATTTCCCTATGCACTAAGATTTGGCCTCAATATGATCTTGACAATGGGACACTTTGGCCACCAAAGGGAAGCCTTGAGCTTATTGTCCTCTGGGACCTAGAAAATTTTTGTCATGGGGTTGAGTGGACAGAACTTTTATTAGATCCATGGTTTTTGGACTCTGCACTCTTGCCCTTCCTTCAGTAACCAGTGTCTCGCAACATGGGTCTTTGATATAGGTATGAATAATTTACATTGATATGGATTTTGCTTTAGTGATTTAAATTTAAGGTCAATTTTGTAATGCATATAGGTTGTTAATGAATAATCATTAATAATAGTTAAGTTTGTAGTCATGTTAGTTAAGATTTTCTAGATGTGAATAGATATATTTTAGATAGGCATTCTTCATATTTTTCAAAGATTATAGAATATGGCATTTTAAATGTTTTAATAACTTAGGACTTTTCATGACAATGAGACACTCTGCTCCTGGCAGCACCAATCTACTTCAAGAGGAAGATGGGCATCGAAGAGGATCCTTATGGAGTTTGATAGCCATTTGGGCAAGAAACTGCTCTTGCCTGGACTATTGCATAAACTGGACACAGAGAACCCGCAGAGAGAGGACTGC
>NW_026068112.1:2257107-2264157 GCF_014885135.2 Alexandromys fortis
AGGTGCGAGAATTAGCCTGTAAGGGTTAGAGTCCATGGGCCAAGCAGTTCTTTAAATGAATACAGTTTGTGTGTTGTTATTTCGGGCATGAGCTAGCCGAGCGGCTGGGGTGTTGGGGACGCAGCCCCGCCGCCGCCCTTATTTCAACAGGTCTTGGTCGCTAAGGTCATGATGCCTCCAAATTCCCAGTCATTTGGGAATTGGGACCCCAATAATTCCAGCTGGACCATGCAGGCAGAGGTTTTGGCCCCTCCCCCACTCCCTAAAATCCTTACTACCCACCCCCCTCCTGTGGAGGAACATTCTCCACATTCCTCTCCTTCCCTCATCTTCACCTACTCCCTCCCTATCCAAACCAGAAATTCAAGGTCGACTTCTACCTCACCCACCTTCCTCCCTGCTCCTCCTACTGCATTTTCCCTCTGAGCACTGGGATAGACCCTTTCAATTCTTAGTTTCCTCCCATACCAGATCCTACCATAACTCTGCTTTTCTCTGACCTCTCCGGAAAGTGGAGGAAGTCAATGAAAGTTCATGTTCCCTTTTCTCTTCCAAAATCTCTCTCAGATAAAAAAGTGGCTAGGTTTCTTTTCTATTAGTCCTTCTGCTTATATTAAAGAGTTTCATTACAGAGGCAGGACATCATGGTTCATTGTCTCCTTCAGGATATAGAAATGTTCTCAGAAAAAGTGGTTAATTTTGACAAACTTCAAGAGATTACACAGCTAGCAGATGAAAATCCAGCCATTTTTAAAAATCAGTTACAAGAGACCATGGTCCAATATACCAGACTAGATCTAGCCTCCCCAGTGGGAGCCATGGTCCTGGCTACCTATTTTATTTCTCAGTCAGCACCATGTTAGGTTGGGAGCATTGGCCCTAGTCCCTGGCTCTATCTCAGCCCCCAGGCCTGTTCTGGACTTCAAATCCCAGCAGGCCTGGTCCTGACCCCTCCCTGAGGGTGGGATCAGGACCACTCCCCAGGGTACTTAAGTGATACCCCAAAAGAAGAACACGTGGTCCCCCTTTCTTCCTCCCAGGGGGTCGTGTTCCTGTGGCTTCCCATTAAACCTGGATATTTCTTAATTTGGCTTGTTTTCATTTGGCTTGATTGGGAATTTTTGCATTGTCAGAGAGCTTGCTTAGGAAATATTCCTAACACACCAGATATTAGAAAAAATTTAAGAAAGACTGAGGAGGGTCCCCAATCCCCTATACAGGAATTGGTGGAAATGGCCTTTAAAGTTTTTAATGCCCAAGAAGAAACAACTGGGTCTTCTCGACAGACAAGGCTACACCAAGCAGTTAATCTGCAAGCTCAGACTTTAGCAGCTGCCCTAAGGTCATGGAAAGGGGGACAAGGGAAGCCAACCACAAAGCTCTACCCTGGTGGAGCCTAGGCTAAGTTAACCTTGCTGGCAAGCTGTTTCAAGTGTGGCCTAAATGGCCATATGGCATGATACTGCACTGAACCTCCTATGAGGCCATGCCCTATCTTCCAGCAACCTGGACACTGGAAATCACAATTCCCCCTGTGGGCTCATCCTCTATGACATGCCATGGAGGTCCAGCCTCACCAACATTGGTAAGTGAGACTGTGCCAGCCTTTGAACCAAGGAACAGATGCCTGGTAACTCCAAGATGGCAGTAAACAGGATGCCTTTCCAGCCACACCTCTCGCTGAGTGTAGACCCACTAACTCCCAGCTCTCCCCTCCCCCATGTCACCCCATGCCCACAGGAAGTAGCCAGATTTGAGTCAATGCCCCTTTTTCCAAAGAGATCCTAAATGTTGTTTATAAATATCACCTCAGCTTCCTGTCACCCCTTATACAAAGGGTCTGGAATGTAAATCCTGGACTCTGGCCTCCATCTTTGGAGGCCCCACCTCTATGCTCCTTGCACCTTGACTCCTCCCTGAGGAGGGTCAAGGTAGCTCACCAAACCTTGACCCTTTCCCAGAAAGGTCAAGACCACTCCCCCAGGCTACTTAAACTGCTCCCCAGAAAATAAAAACATGGTCCCCCCCCCCCCGTGGTTGCATTGCAGTTTCTGGTTCCCCTTGGCGCCACCTGAGAGCATAGGAGTCCAATTCAATATGGATATCTTTTAATTTGATTTGATTTGGATTTTTGTGTTGGCAGAGAGCTCATGTTATAAAATATTCCTAACAATAAATGCTGATCACTTGCTATGAGAAGAGCTGGATGAGACTGGATGAGACATGATCAATCTTATTGGCTACAGAGTCCTCGTGCCTTATTATTATATGCCATATATGCCATCCTTTCCTATGACATGGATAGAGTTTGGGTAATGCAGTACAAACAGACTTATAAAGTTTACAAATGCCTTTTACCTGTCCAAACATAGAACAGAAAAGCATCTTTAGCTGACTTGTGTATACCCCACATTCAATAATTGTGTTAACACACACACACATTGCCTGTTTGTGTATTTTCAGAAAAAAAAGGACCAGACACCAATGAAAACAAGTAGCCCAGGTTATCCAGCCTCTCAGAGTGCCTCTGTTGCAGTTTCTTCAAAATTCTGCATCCAGAACAAATTCAAAGCTGCTAGCTGAGATGGTCAAGTCTCATAGCCTACACTTGTTAGGGCTTCAGATAAACTCTACAATTTCCCATTACACAGAAACTAAACAAAAAATAATACAGCCAGTTTTTCCAGGATCTCTTTTTTTCTCAGGGTCCCCTAAAGATGCTATCACCCCCAGACAACAGGAAGTAATTTTAAGAACACAATGCACACATTCCCAAGAGGTAGAGTAGATGGTTTTGGTCATTTGGTGAATTATAGATGTTTGTCATCATTTAGGGGTTTGGTTGCAAATTGTTACTAATTATGGTAAGGGAGGAAACTAAGCAAGGAAGTTGAATTCAAGGATCTCTTTCTAAAAAAAAAAGGGAAGATGTAAGAATGATAGGATAAAAGGATGGATTATTGTATCTACTTTTAGACTAAAAAGCAACTACTAGTCTCAAATATTTTATATTGCTATGGATTTTTGCATATTGATACACATTTAAGGTTATATTTGTTATAACATTGTAATGTTTTTACTCTTGTTGAAGGTATTTTTCCTATGTAGCTCATTTTAAAATGTAATGTAACATTCTGGTCCTTAAAGCCCATTATTGCAAACTGCTTAAGATTATTAAGAAATATAAACTAATAATTAGTCATCTATAACAATCAAACTTTTAGTTATGTAGGTATGTTTTCAATATCAATCAGAGACATAGTTTAAATAGTCTTCAAATACTTCAGAGACCTACAGAATATGACATTTAAGATATTTGAATAACATAAGGCTTTTCATGACAGTGAGACACGTCTGCTCCTGGCAGCACCAATTTACTTCAAAAAAGGATGATGGACATTGAAGAACCTTCATCTGGGGTTTGCTTTCATTGTGGTAAGGCTAGCAATTTGGGAAAAAAAAACTGTCTTTGCTTTTATTGCTGACAGTATGTTGTCCAAATTGGACAAACAGTATACAAAGGAAAGTGACTGCTGAACTTTGCCAAGACAAGGCAGGTTAGTCTTTAAAAATTCCGGCTTCACAGAAAAATCTGTCAGATATTTTAGGCTTGCAGGCCAAAGATGGATTCCCCAACATTGCAGAGGAACCTTAGGTGAATGTCCAGGATGACAGCTGTCTCTGTTGCTTCTGTAATTTTGGAAGTTGTTTACTTTGTATTCTTTGTTTACTTAGGTAATATTTTATCCTTCTTGGGTCTCTGATTGGGTGTCAAGACTAGATAGTTACACCATTTTCTTTGTTACCAAATTTAAAAAAAACTTTCATAAGAGATATAAAGTTTATAAAGGTTGAGGGACATAAAAAGTTAAGTTGTTTATGTAGAAAAATAAAAATATTAGGACTAAAATAATATTTTTAGGATAGTAATACAAGTTATGATAAAAAGTGGTTTAGGTATAAAATGTTAGATTCATCACAATAGAATAGGTACTACAGTATTTTCTCTAAATATACCAAATACATTTGGACTAAACACTGTGAATGTAATTCTTATTTAACAATTGTTCTTATTATATATAGTTTTCCTATATTAGAGCTAAACCTTTTTCTTCTTATTAGACAAAAGGGGAAATATTTCAGAATATTTGTTTACACTGTAAAGATATATTTCTGTCTAAGATGCCTTCTGATTGGTTAAATAAAGAACAAAATGGTCAATAGTTAGGCAGGATTTCTGGGAGGAGAAATCTAGGTGCACGGAATACACCAGAGGGACCCCAGGAGACTCTGACAAAGTTGGACATACAGTATAGACTCAGCCACATGGTAGAACATAGATGAATAGAAACAGGTAAATTTGAGTTATAAGAGTTAGGTGGGTACAAGCCTAAGCTAAGGCCAAGCTTTCATAATTAATAAGTCCCTGTGTTTTTTGTGGGCTGGTGACCCAAAATAGGCTTACTAGAAAGTTTGCTACATAATTACTTTTTTAAAACATCTAACAAGATTTTTTTATTGAAAAAAGATTTTCATACAATATATTATGATATTTTTCCCCCTCACTCTCATTCCTTCCAGATCGTCCCCACCTTCCTACCCCCAAATTTATATTCTTTTTAATCTTTCCTTTATTTTTCAAATAAACAAAGAAAAAAATAAAAAACAAAAATACCACCCTTCAAGAAACAGAAAAAACCTTTGCAAAAACACAAAACAAACAAGCAAAAGATCAGTAAGACAAAAAGATGCCAAAACAAAGAAAATGAAGCAAAAAGTCCCCAAAAATATCCCCTGGCATTTATGATTCAGAACTAGAGCTTTGCCCAAATGTGACTCTTCAGACAGTGGAGCAACACTAGGTACTGACTATTATTCTTTTAAAAACGGCGGGTGAGGTGTGTAGACGAACACAGGATAGACGAGACATGCGCAAAAGGAGGAGACAAGACACGCGGCTCCCACATGGGTGCACTTTAATGGGGGGGAGGGGGACACGATAAGGGATGGGTGTGTGAGACACACAAGGGTAAAAAGGGCCAGAGAGAGCGAGACCTCATGGAAGCTCGCTTTTTAACGGGAAGCGCAAGGTTATCTGGGAGAAATGACCTGCACCTGTGCACGCCCGCCTGCGCAGGTATTCATAATCCAGGAGGAGTCTGGGAGCTGTAGTTTCCAAAGGAACAACATTCCAACCTTTTGGATTTATTAAAAAAAATTGGGGGGGGGTGTCTTAAGGGGTAGGGAATGGGGGAGTAGCCCGGTCTCTCATGACTGCTTCCTGCTGACTTTGGGCGTCGAGGGGTCCAGGGAGTGTCCGGTGTTCTGTTGGTCTGCTGGCGTTCTGAGATGGCTGATTGAAGAAGTCACCTTCATCCAGTTTTTTTTCTGAGTAGCTGGGTCATCGTTAAGATGCTGGAAGGCAAAAATCTCATTAGTGGAGAAAGAAATTAGGGAGAAGAGATTTGGAAGGTTTGGAAGATTAGAGGGGAAACTTGGGGGTGGGGGTGGGGGAGGAGTTCTAGGAATGAAAAAAGAAGAAAAAAAAATTAAATGATACTTATTTCGTTACTGATCTGCTTGTGTTTTATCTGCTTAGGTGGACTGACCTGTTATGTCAAGTAACTTTGTTAAAAATCTGCTTACTGCCAGAGCCCTTGACTTCGTATTTGATGATCTGTAATGACAGCTGAATGATTATTTAGGAATTTGGAGAAGGAAAGGTGTATTAACACAGGAGGATTAGGTGGCGGATGGGGTAGGGGGGGCTGAGCCTGGTATCCTTTGGAACTTGAGGGAACAGGGTCCTGTCTGGGTTACCGTGTATGAAGGATTATCTTGAGCTGTGGAGATAAATGGTTTAAGGTGTGACAAGTGATCCAATGGAGGATCCCTTTAAGCTTGGCAGCTGTGGAGGTTAGAAGAATTACTCTAAAAGGTCCCTGCCCTTTAGGAGAAAGAGTTGGGGGGCATTGACCTGGGGGTGAGAGTAATACCTCATCTCCTATTTTAATTGGTGGTGGACATGCGTTAGTGCAAGGCTGAGGTAGAGAGTGATCAGCGAAGTCCCACAGAAGTGAACAGGTGATCAGGGAGGGGGGAGATTCCCAGTGAGAGGCCGGGTGTTAAGACCACCCATACATAAGTTCAAAAGGTGAAATGAAAAGGGGGCCCTTTGGGAGAGCCCGAAGCCTGAGAAGAGCGAGGGGCAGAAGTCTTACCCAATCGAGGTGGAGTTCCTGTGACATCTTCATGAGAGCACCCTTTAAAGAGCGATTAGTCCATTCTACCTTACCTGAAGACTGAGGGTGGTACGGTATGTGGAAATTCCAGGGAATTACGAGTGCCTTGGAAAGATTTTGAGAGATCTGTGAAGTAAACTCTGGGCCGTTATCTGACTGAAGAGAGGTTGGGAGTCCAAACCTGGGAATAATCTCTCGGAGAAGAACGTCAGAGACTGTCTGGGCTCTCTTGTTAGAGGTGGGGAAGGCTTCGACCCACCCAGACATTGTATCCACCAGAACCAGGAGATATTTAATTTTCCTGACTGTGGGCATATGAGTAAAATCCAGCTGCCAGTCGGTTCCCGGGAGAGAACCTCTGGCTTGGTGGGTAGGAAAAGGGAAGCTACGATATTTGGTCCTGGGATCTGACTTTTGGCAGATCTGACAGGAAGCAGTGGTGGTTTTTAAAAACCTGATATCGTCAGGTGTGGGTTTGATATGTGTTCTTACAAAATGAAGTAGGGCTTTTTCATTGGGATGAAAAAGCTGGTGTAGGTAGGACAGGATCTGTTGGGTGTGGGCTGTGCTGTAAGTACTCCCCGAGGTAGCTGAGGCAGGCCTGTATTCTGGAGTGCTGCCATCTTAGCTGCTCTGTCGGCTCGGTTGTTTCCCTTGGAGACAATAGAACTGTCAGATTGATGAGACCGGCAGTGAATAATTCCTATAGCTTTGGGGAGATAAGAAGCTTTTAGTAAGTTCATAATATGCTCTGAGTTGGTAATGGATCCTCCCTTCGCCGTGAGAAGTCCGCGCTCCTTCCAGATGG
>NW_026068112.1:2264964-2267603 GCF_014885135.2 Alexandromys fortis
AGAGCTGCTTCATATAGGGGGCGGGCAAGGAGGGAGAAGGAGGGTATCCAGGAATGCAGGAAACCAGCCACTCCCAGGAATGATAAAACCTCTTCTTTGGTGGAAGGAACTGCAAGAGATTGAATTAGTCTTTTTCTGTCCAGAGTGATAGCTTTTTGTGTTGGTGTTATGGTTAATCCCAAATACGTTACCTGAGTGGTGGACAATTGGGCCTTAGAAGGTGAGACTCTGTAGCCCTTTTTGGATAAGAAGTTTAATAAGGCAGCAGTATCAGTCCTGCTGGTTTCCAAAGATGGGCTACACAGCAGGATGTCATCAACATAGAGTATCAGCTTTGATTTAATGAGAGACAGAGAGAGCAGATCAGAGGCCAGAGCCTGGCCAAAGAGGTGTGGACTCTCCCGGAATCCCTGAGGGAGGGCGGTCCAGGTTAGCTGTGTAGAGAAATTAGTATCAGGATCTGTCCAGGTGAAAGCAAAGATGTTTTGAGATTGAGGGCTGAGAGGAATAGAGAAAAAGGCATCTTTGAGGTCCAAGACTGAGAAGTGGGAGGTCCCTGAAGGAATATTAGACAGGAGGGTGAGAGGGTTGGGTACAACTGTATGTAATGGTACCACAGCAGAGTTAATGAGCCGGAGGTCCTGAACCAAATGATAAGTTCCGTTAGATTTTTTGACAGCCAATATTGGGGTGCTAAAGGGGGAAGAGGTGGGACGAAGCAGCCTCTTTCTCAGAAGGTCAGAGATTATAGGTCTTAACCCTCTGAGGCTTTGGGAAGAGAGGGGGTACTGAGCTTGGGTGATGTACCTGGTGGGGTTTTTTAACTGAATAATAACAGGGAATGGTGTTTAGCGACAGCGGGATTCTGGGTGTCCCACACGAGAGGGTCCACTTGGGAGGCTAGATGGGAAAGGCATGTTAGTATCAGAAGATCGCGGGGCCAGGAGAAGAAGCAGCTGCGTCACTGACGAATCTGGAATGAAACAAGTTGGGGGCACGAAAGAAATGAAGGCTCCCAACTTGGTTAGAAGGTCTCTCCCCAAGAGTGGAACTGGGCAGGTTGGTAAAACTAGGAATGAATGAGTGAGAAAAATACCTCTAAATACGCAGTTGAGAGGCGGAGTTTGGTGAGGTAGATAAGGCTGTCCTCCTACCCTGACAATAGGGGAGCTTGAGGGGGAGGTTGGTCCCCAAAATTCACTTAGAACCGAGTATGTTGCTATGGTGTCCAAGAGAAATGAGATGAGACGGCCTGACACAGTTAGGAATACCGTGGCTCCTGGTTGCAGATGGGCATGGCAGTCGGGTTGTTGATGGAGCCCAGGTACCTTCAATCTTCCAGGGCCAGGCCCAGCAGGTCAGCCTGGAGAACCTCTGGGCCCGTTGCCCCCGCATCACCGAATGCACGAGGGCAGTCCATGGACCAGTGGCCCTCCCTGTGACATTTAGGGCAGGGGCCCCGTGGGTTACGATGAGGATTGGGGCACCCCTTCGCCCAGTGACCTGCTTTACCACATTTGAAACAGGGTCCGGGGGGCGGAGGGGCAGCACGAACAGGATGGGTGGTGAGGTCCTTCACCTCGGCTGGCCGGGGGGGGGGGTGCAGTAATCACATGGCAGTGATTCTTGGCTTTGTCGTTTTTCGCGTGGTAAACTTTGAAAGCCACCTCCAGGAGCTGTGCCTGTGGAGTCTGGGGACCCTTTTCCAAGCGTCTGAGCTTACCCTTGATATCTGGGTAGGATTGGTTGATGAAGTGAGACATTAAGAGTTGTCTGCCCTCGGTAGATTCTGGATCCATGTTTGTGAACTGCAACATAGCTTTGGTTAGTCGGTCAAGAAATGCAGAAGGATTTTCCTTAGTATCCTGAAAAATTTCTGCGAGTTTAGAATAGTCTACCGGTTTAAGAGCAGCCTTGCGAAGTCCTACCATGAGGCAGGTTAAGAACTGGTCCCTGGCCAGAATGCCAGTGGGGGAATTATAATCCCAATGGGGTTCTTGATCAGGCACTGCCTCTGCCCCGGGAGGGTGGGAGGCCAGGGTTTGGTGTACCTCATCGGCGTACCGCCTCGCCTGTTCCCAGACTCATCTGCACTCCTCGGGAAGTAAGTTATTAAATAATATTGTATAGGCATCGTGAAATGTAAGATTGTACAATTGTGTCAGATATTGGAACTCCTTTATGAAATTGGTGGGGTCAGCAGTGTATGACCCGAGCAACTTTGAGACCTGAGAGAGCTCTGATAAGGCGAACGGCATGTGGACCTTTATGAGACCCTCAGCGCCGGCCACTTCCCGCAAGGGTAGAACTGTAGCTGGCTTAATTTGACCGGGGCTGTGGCCCGCTAAGGCATGAGGGGTGGAGTGAAGGTCGGGGCCAGATGGCGGGTGGGTTTAGCGCCTGAGGGCGTTTTGCTCCGAGGGGGAGGAGGGGACAGAGAGGAGTCGGAAGACGCTTCCTGCTGCCTGTGACAGAAAGACACTGTTAGCTGCTTGCACGTATGGTTGCGCCTGCGGGAGAAGTGAGGTGAAAGTTGATTGGAGGAGCTGGACTGGGAACCAGAGCGTCGGCGAGAATGGAAACTCCTTGGGGAAAGAGACCTGGATCTGGGAAAATGTTTGCGTGGCGGGGAACGAGAG
>NW_026068112.1:2273909-2275104 GCF_014885135.2 Alexandromys fortis
CACATGGCAGTGATTCTTGGCTTTGTCGTTTTTCGCGTGGTAAACTTTGAAAGCCACCTCCAGGAGCTGTGCCTGTGGAGTCTGGGGACCCTTTTCCAAGCGTCTGAGCTTACCCTTGATATCTGGGTAGGATTGGTTGATGAAGTGAGACATTAAGAGTTGTCTGCCCTCGGTAGATTCTGGATCCATGTTTGTGAACTGCAACATAGCTTTGGTTAGTCGGTCAAGAAATGCAGAAGGATTTTCCTTAGTATCCTGAAAAATTTCTGCGAGTTTAGAATAGTCTACCGGTTTAAGAGCAGCCTTGCGAAGTCCTACCATGAGGCAGGTTAAGAACTGGTCCCTGGCCAGAATGCCAGTGGGGGAATTATAATCCCAATGGGGTTCTTGATCAGGCACTGCCTCTGCCCCGGGAGGGTGGGAGGCCAGGGTTTGGTGTACCTCATCGGCGTACCGCCTCGCCTGTTCCCAGACTCATCTGCACTCCTCGGGAAGTAAGTTATTAAATAATATTGTATAGGCATCGTGAAATGTAAGATTGTACAATTGTGTCAGATATTGGAACTCCTTTATGAAATTGGTGGGGTCAGCAGTGTATGACCCGAGCAACTTTGAGACCTGAGAGAGCTCTGATAAGGCGAACGGCATGTGGACCTTTATGAGACCCTCAGCGCCGGCCACTTCCCGCAAGGGTAGAACTGTAGCTGGCTTAATTTGACCGGGGCTGTGGCCCGCTAAGGCATGAGGGGTGGAGTGAAGGTCGGGGCCAGATGGCGGGTGGGTTTAGCGCCTGAGGGCGTTTTGCTCCGAGGGGGAGGAGGGGACAGAGAGGAGTCGGAAGACGCTTCCTGCTGCCTGTGACAGAAAGACACTGTTAGCTGCTTGCACGTATGGTTGCGCCTGCGGGAGAAGTGAGGTGAAAGTTGATTGGAGGAGCTGGACTGGGAACCAGAGCGTCGGCGAGAATGGAAACTCCTTGGGGAAAGAGACCTGGATCTGGGAAAATGTTTGCGTGGCGGGGAACGAGAGGGAGATCTGCGGGTGGAAAGATTAGAGCGGGGTGGAGATTTAGGCGAGTCCTTTCGGTGTCTAGAATCTGTTGAAGGAAGAGAGGCGGGTGAGATGTTGCGCGGCCGGGAAGGGTGGGAAGGGGCGGTCCCACGAGACCGGGGGTGGGGGCTCGTCCGCCGGGTCC
>NW_026068112.1:2275237-2278545 GCF_014885135.2 Alexandromys fortis
GGCTCGTCCGCCGGGTCCATGGCCATAGCCAGTGAGGAGGGTACCTGCTGGGAAGAAGGATCCTGTGGGGAAGACATCGCCAGAAACATGTGAGCAGGTGAACAATGAGAAGCCGTAGACGGGTCAGTCTTTAGAGCCATGTAGAAAAACGCCATGATATACATCATTTCCTTCCATTTTGCTGAGCGATGCCAAAAATTAGCTAACTCACGTAAGATATCGGGGTCAAATGAGCCCTGAGAAGGCCAGCGGAGATTGCCCTGTAATTTATAACGGGGCCAAGTCTTGGAGCAAAGACGAGCGAGTTTACTCATTTTAATGGAGGGGATGAGAGCATGGGGCTTTAGAGATTCCAAGAGTTGACAGAGAGGGGAAGCAGGGGGTATAGTCTTGGATGGCCTAGAACCCATGGCAAATCGTGGAGCTGACCGCCAGAGGCACACGGAGGGGCGTCTGTGTGAACCAGGAGGCCGTGCTATGGGCGAGATTGGCTCGAACCCAGCAACCGACGGGAACCAAATCTGGCCAGGAGGAGGGCAATCACACCGTTAGGGGCTGACCGTACAGCCGGAATGGTGCCTGCTCCGTTAGCGAGCCCAACGTGAAGGCAGGAAGGAAGGAAGAAAAGGAGGAAGAAAGCCAGGGGCACCAAACCCTGGGGAGAAGAATGGCTGAGAGCACCAAGCTCCCAGTGGCATCAGAACCAAATTTAGCCAGGGGCGCAAGGCCGGGAGAAGGAGAAGGGCGGGGAAGGGTTAGGCAACTCAACCCAGGATGTGCCAGAGAAAGCCGGCCGATCGTTCCCCAGGCGTACCAAGGAAAGAGAAGCCGGCGGGGTAAACTCATGAATTAGGCGGTATCAGTTGGAGATGGCCGTGGTGAGCGGTTGGAGGTGGCTGCAGGTCTCGGTTCTGACTCTGTGTCTGGCGTGAGGCCCCAGACTCCGGGAGGCGCTAGAAGCCCGGAGCCCAGGCCTCGGGTGGAGAATCCGGCACGAAGAAGTCCCCAAGTCGTTACGCATGGCACCAAAATATTATTCTTTTAAAAATGGCGGGTGAGGTGTGTAGACACAGGATAGATGAAACACGCGCAAAAGGAGGAGACAAGACACGCGGCTCCCACGTGGGTGCACTTTAATGGGGGGGGGGGAGGGGGACACGATAAGGGATGGGTGTGTGAGACACACAAGGGTAAAAAGGGCCAGAGAGAGCGAGACCTCGTGGAAGCTCGCTTTTTAACGGGAAGCACAAGGTTATCACCTGTGCATGCCCGCGTGCGCAGGTATTCGTAATCCAGGAGGAGTCTGGGAGCTGTAGTTTCCAAAGGAACAACACTGACAGGTCATCTTCTCTTTCTTTATCCACTCTGCTCAGGTGCATTTGATCACCATTTCAATGTGTTGGTTCCTGAGGAGAAAGCTGGGCTTTTAATAGCTTCCTGCGCTTCCTCCAAGCAAAAATGACTGGTGATAGTCCACCTGTAAAAGAATCTTTGGGTACTCATCTGCGTGTAGCCCCAGTTCTCAGCTTCTAGGTCCCTTGACAAGGGTTTCTCCATATTGTCTCAGCTGAAGGCATCTTTGGTTTAAATTAAAACTGACCCCTTTTCTCTATTCCCTGCCTGGAAAAGTACCGTGGGAAAGCACCCCACCCTGTTCTAGAAACTCTGGTCGAAAGGCTGCAGTTAACTGAAAGTTCTTGGCTGCTATTAAAGTCCTTGCTTGCTTCCTCCTGCAACTGCCAACCAGGATGTAGTTTTTCTGTGTCCTTTGTCTTCAAAAAAATCCCTCCTATATGTGCAACACTGAGAAACCCTGTCTCAAAAAACAAAAAATAAGTAAGCAAACAAAAAAACTAAACAAACAAACAACAACAACAAAAACCTCCAAACAAATCTTCCTGTAACACGCATTTGGGGCTGCTCTGGGAGCAGTGTTTTTCCCTAGGCAGTCACTGACTGGCTTAATTCAGACTCTGAATTTGAACTTTGATTGTGCTGGTCATTAGGTCTCTACTTCAACATGCCTGCAGTAGTTTAAAGGCTAAACAGGATCCAAAGTGAAGAACTTGGATCTCTCTGAAACCATCCATGTTTCAATATAAGCTTCAGAGAAAAGTCAAGGATCTTAGTGACCCTTATATCACTCCTCTTTTTTTTTTCTGTCTTGAATCTTGGATCAATAGGTAACTAGTTTTGGCTATTATATACAACTTTTGAAGAGTTTGAAAGGCTTTCTTTCAAAAAGTGTGTTTTGCTTACCGTTGTTAATTTTCCATAATTGACGGGATCATGTAATCTCTGTGCAGTAATATTCACTCTTGAGGTGGTGTTACGAGGATGCCTGCCATAAACATCATCAGGGAAGAGTGTTTTCCTCACAGGTCAGCAGTCTCAGGGTTTACAGCAGGGAGGGCTGGTGGTAGAGCTCACATATGTTGTACAGAAACAGAGCCAAAAACCCCTCAACGTGGCTTCCTTCTTGCTGTGTTTTATTCCACCCAGACACGCCTTCCCTGGGGTGGCTCTGCCGTTTTCAGTGTGGTGCCTCCCCACTTCCATAATCCTCTCGAAAACTCACTCAGATTCACGTCAAGGGTCTAGTTCATGCAAGGGTCTATTTGTTTCTCCATTCGATTACTTTGATTGACAAGGTTCAGCTTCCCAATACCTTATAGTTTGTTTCTCCACTGGTGACTTCTGTCCTTTTCTAGCTTAGAACTGCCATGCGTACTCTGCTGGGCCTTCAGAATGAGAGGCTGTTCTGGCTTCCCAGGGGTGCAGACAGTCCTGCTTGACATCCTGTCAGACACTGAGAAGCAATGCGATGGCCTGTGCACCTGTGGGCTCATTACATATTTCTCCAAATACAGACCATTGTTTTGTTTGAGTAATTGTGGGTCTGGTCTTTTGGGCTGATGTCTACACACAGAGTGGGCGTTCAATGTGCTGACCACTGTGAGCATTTCCCAGCTCTTGTGCAGGTGCCTTAGAGGCGACTGTAGGTTCTTGCAGTCTTTAATTGCTCCCTTTGTGTGTCCCTGGGTGTAACTCTGACATTTGAGTCACTAAACCAGACCGTCTAACCCATAGTTCACTTTCAGTTTTGAAGCGATTGCTTTGCTTTCTTTGGGAATTCGTCCAGGCAAAGTCACAGAGTTGTAGACCATTTGATTAATATATTCTCACCAAACTGGACTTGAATGGGGTAAGGTGAAAGAGAACAAATTATTTTTCTCATTCTGCTATGTTAAAGAGCCAACAAGCTTAATGCTTTTTTTTTTTTTTTTTTTTTTTTTTTTTTTTTTTTT
>NW_026068112.1:2278567-2288229 GCF_014885135.2 Alexandromys fortis
TTTTTTTTTTTTTTTTTTTTTTTTTTTTTTTTGTAATGCGTTAGTGTACAGGACAAAAAAAAAATCAGAAATTCAGAAGGGAGCCATCAGCAGCATACTGGCGACTGTAGCCACATTCAGCCCATAGACGGCACCAAAAGCCTGACCTGGGCTCCTGCAGGAGGCTCATGAAACACTTCCCTGCTGTCATTCTTCCTCTCCTTCTTTGCATTTTTCTTCTCCATAAGTACTCCTGTGATGTCAATGAGTCCTAGTCTGCAGTTGTGACCCAGCCACAGAAGAATTAAGATGTGACCGCCTCACCAAATAAGGTACCGAGCCACGTGGCTAACATAGACATGAATAATGGGCTAATATAAGTTACAAGAGTTAATAAGAAGTCTGAGCTACTAGGCCAATCAATTTATAACTAATGTAGACTCTGTGTGATTTCTTTGGGACCTAACGACTGTGGGACCAGGTGGGACAGAAACCTCAGTCAACAGAATGGTGTCCAACATCTGCCAGATACTATGGGCTTGTAGGCTGAACATGAATGCCCCAACAGTACAGAAGAACTTTGGGTAACAGTTCCTGTTCACTTATTTAGATTTTCCAGTTCTACATTTCCCTCAGTTTGTGTTTTCTTTATTGCTTTCATTTCAATTTTTAGGTCTTGAACAGTTTTATTTGTTTCCTTTAAGTGTTTGTTTTCTTGGCTTCTTGCCTTTCTTGAAAGGATTTATTCATTTCTTCTATCTCCCCTCGATTTCTTTAAAGGACTTATTGACTTCTTTAAAAAGCTCCATTATCTTCATAAAGTTTGTTTTTAGGATCTTTTTCTTGTGCTTCAGCTGTGTTGGAATATCCATGGCTTGTTCTAGTAGGATAGCTGGACTCTGGTGGTGCCTTATTGCCCTGACTGGTTGATTTAGTTCTCATGTTGGTATGTAGGCCTCTGGGTTTGGGATGATTATAGGCCTAGGTGCTGATTTTTTGGATTTCTTTGTTGGATGGGTGTTTTGGTTCTTGATTTAAGTTTGACCTGTGGTTGAGCAGAGGGTCTCTACCCAAGTTGGGGACTGGAATTTGGTGACAAAAGGGGAGGGAAGACTGGGGATTGTGTCAGGGAAGGACACAGAGAGAGTGGAGGAGGTCTACTGGCAGCTGGCCTACCTGGAATCCTGGGAGCTTACATGGCTTCTGATCCAGTAGGCAATCTGTCCCTGAGTTGGTGCCTGGTATGCTTATGTGGTAAGGGGAGAGAAGATTGGGATACTATTTAGAAGGGGAGCAGGTGAGGTGACTTTTAATGACTGCTTCTATTTCTATAGGGGTTGTAGGTCTGTATAAATTGTGTGTGTGATCTTGATTTAGCTTTGGTAAGTCATACTTATAGAGAAAATTATCCATTTCTTTTAGATTTTTCTACTTGGGTGGAGTATAGGCTTTTAAAGTATGTCCTTATGGCTTTCTGGATTTCCTAGGTGTCTGTTGTTATGTCTCCCTTTTCATTTCCTGTTTGGTTAATTTGGATCTTCTCTATATGTCTTTCAGATGGTTTAGATAAGGGTTTGTTGATCTTACTGATTTTCTCGAAGAACCAACTTTTGTTTCATTGATTGTACCGAAATCCTAAATTTTTCATATCCAGAATTTGCTCAATTTTTGTTTTCTTTATTGATTATATTTCCACGTTCAGGTCTTGAATAGTTTTGTTCATATCCTTCCACTTTTTTTTTTTTTTGGTTTTCCTGTTTTTTTTAAGGATGTATTTATTTCCTCACACTGTTTGTGGGTTTTTTTATTTCATTAAACTAATTTTTGATTTGTACTGTTTGTGTTTTTCTGGATTTCTTTAAGGTATTTATTTGTTCCCTCTTTAAGGACTTCTCTCATCACCAGACCAGGCCCTGTGTTAATGTCTGTATTTTCTCTGCTATCACTGAAGACCACCTGAATGTCTGTGGTCCATGCTGAAGCCTGAAGTTAAGTGATCTCCATGGACTGTGCTGCTACTGGAGGCCAAATTGATCTGAGTGGCCTTCTCTGCTACCTGTGTCCATGGTGATACCCAGGTCTATAATGCCACCAAGAGCCATGTCTGGGTCTATGGTCTTACTGTAGCTGGAGCCTGTGTTGATGTCTTTGTCCCTCAAATGGCAGTGCAGGCCACTCATTAATACGGCCCTTGGCAGTAGTAAAATCCACAGGCATCAACATGGAAGGGTGGTGTTCTGTTGCAACTCTAGGGATGAGACTGCGGGACTGGATTTGGAGAGAAGGAGGGAGTGAGGAAGTTCTTCAGCTGGCTTACCGGTTTCCCAGTTCTGCTCTGCTGGAGTGTTCCTAGTGGATGCCTGCTGATGTTGGAGGCTGGGATGATGGGATGAGATGGGGGAAGAAAGATTCAGGGAGAAGGTACTTGTGAACCAGTGGGGATGGGTCTGACAGGAAAAGGAACAAAGCAGATTTTCTACTACAGAGCAGAGGTCGAGACCAGGAAAGTTGGAACAGGAGGAACAAAAGCAGAGGTGTGGATTTGCCTTCAGCCTACTTGTTTCCCTGGCCATTGGGTTAGCAAAGGGTACCTGCCTGGGTTGGAAACAGGGGACAAAGAAATATATGTGTGAAGAAGGAGGTTGGAAGGGATCTGCACACAGGGGTGCAGGGAAGGTTCCCAGGTGTTCTGCTGAAGAGCTGGGGATGAGACTGGGGGATTGGATCTGAGCAAACAGAAGAAGAGAAGATCTGCAGGTAGCCTACCTGGTTTTCTGGCAGGCACCGCCTAGAGTTGTGGCTTATAACCTATGGGTCATGACTCTTTAGGGAGGTCTAAGGATTCCTTTCAAGGGATAAAATATCAGATATTCACATTATGATTCATAACAGCAGAAAAATTCCAGTTCTGTGTAGCAAGGAAAGAATTTTATAGCTGGGGGTCACCACAACATGAGCAGCTCTACTAAAGAGTCCCAGCATTAGAAAGGGTGAGGGCTATCAGCCATGGCTTTATACAGCAGACAGTAATTAATATTCAAGAAGTCAATCCCCCGAATGAACAGTTCCCTGATGGGGAAACCTCGTCAAGCATGGCTGCAAGGCTACAGACTCCGATTATTGTTTGCTTCTGTCTGTAATTTCACATATGCAAAAACAGCTATGGGAATTTCCCCACTGCCTGTGTGTTTATCTCAGGAATATATTCCATCTTATGGGTATTTATATCTGTGGATTGTCTAGAATATGACTCCTCACTAACCTGCATTGTCTGTTTGATATCTATAATGTTAGCCTACATAGAATTTGATGAGTAAATATGAATACAAAGAAATACTACTTAAGTCAGGGATTGTAAGTCCCTGAGAACTGTTTTTATATCACAGCTCAGGTTGATATAAGAAATTAGTTGCATTGCATCTTCCCCAGCTCTAAGACAACTGTATACCATTAACTGGTTTAATGCTACAAAGTAATTTTAGATTAAGACCACGTGTCTTGCTAACGGATTTTAAGATACACATCCCCAGTAAAAGCAGTCTAGTTCATAGGGACATGCTGAGCTACCTGTAAATACAAAAAAAAAGCTCAATTATTGCTAGGTGGCAAATGCACCCATTCCTGATCTCAATTTGTGAAAATATATTCTGATTAGTTTACAGTATAACTTGACTCTGTAGCCCCTGATGAGAGCTGCAGGTGTTCTTAGACAATCAGAAGTTACATACAGGATAGAAAAATATATTTCAAGATTTAAAATGCCTTTTATGTCACCGTGCCTTGGAAAATGCCAAATGGGCTTGTATCAGGAGATTTAAGGTAAGCCTGAGTACCACCAAAAACATTTATGACAGAATGTCCGAGAAAGCCTGGCAATTCTGCTAATCACAAAATGTTAGTTTAAAATGTTTATTACACTCAGAAATATAGGATAACACAAATTCCTTATTTTTCTTAGACTCCTCAATAGTCTAGCTTTATTACTCTTTTAACCCTTTAATGCCTGATTCTTTATTCCCGACTGCAGCTGCACTTTATGGACAATGAAGAATCTGGGATTTATCACACGTGCATTGTCTGATGCTCTGCTTCTTAGCGTTTCCTGGAAGGTGACCTTAAAATGGAACTCATGTATTCAGCATGAGAGAACAAAGAAAAGCTGGAGCTAGAAGGTGAAAATAGAGAGGAGATTCAGCAGCATGAGAAAACCAAGAGAGATAACATCAGAATGTGTGTTCCCTTTCTAAACCCTCAGATAGAAAAAGTTCCTAAAGCCCCACTGCTCTGTGACATTCTCTTTACACCCAGCTGCAGCCTGAAAGCTGGTCAAACAGGCTGCAATAGTTGAGAGCCGCAGGCCTGGAGAGTACGAAGTATTCATGAATCAATCCCCTGCCACACTTTCAGAACACTCTGCTGGCCTGACCCGAAACCACTTCTCTTTTAGATGGAGTATGATCTCCCCACTTTTGCCTACTCTTCTCAGTTTTCATAAGAGCATGATGGGGCATGTTCTACTCTGCCAATAAGAAGTGCTGAGACAGAGGAGAGGCCTCTGACACTGGTGAGGCAGTGAGGAGTCTGCACAGACATGTACAGCTTAGCAGAGCTGGACGGACTATAACAGAGTTCTGTGAACAGAAACATTACTGGAATCTGTAAGCTGATTAAAAAAAAATTCATGTTATATTTAATCTGGGTAAGAGTACTTCTACTTTAGCAAGAGTGTTAACTGAGGTTTTCTGTCACTCCCCTCCCCCGCAGTCACTCAGTCCCAAAGAAAACCTATGATGGCAGAAAATAAGGCTTATTTAATTAGACTTAGAATATTTGGGTGGTTGTCTTTACTCTCTTTAGTGAAAATACATAACCCATCTTGGCTCTTTTCCTGGAGTTGTGATATCTGTCTCCATTCATGGAGTGTCTGTACCTGTTGACAACTGCCTGGAGAAGCCTGTTGCAGTCTCCCATCTGATGTGGGAATAGTTTCTTATTAATAAAGAAACTGCCTTGGCCCATTTTATTGGATAGAAAATTAGGTAGGCGGAGTATACAGAAGAGAATTCTGGGAGAAAGAAGGTTAGAGGAAGAGTCGCCATGATGCTCCCACTCCAGACAAACGCAGGTTAAGATCCTCTCTGGTAAGCCAGCTCATGGGCTACACAGAATATTAGAAATGGGTTAGAACAATATGTAAGAGCTAGCCAATAAGAAACTGGACCTAGCCGGGCCAGGCAGTGTTTGAAAGAATACAGTTTCCATGTAATTATTTCTGGGTATAAGCTAGCCATGCGGGCGGCCGGGTGCCGGGGACGCAGCCCTGCCGCTCCTATTTCAACAGATGGCGCCCAACGTGGGGCTAAATCCACTTAAAAACCTGAGAAGCCTTAAAAATAAGGGAAACAGAGTTTAACACAGATTTTTGCTGTTTTGTTGGTGACATGCTGTAGAGAGATTCCTGATTCAGCAACAGCAGCAGAGAAAAAAAGCTGCGTCATTTTAAAGCGCGGCTTCCTGGTGCTATGCTGCCAGCGTGAACTCTGGCTTTAAAGCATTTCAAGGCTTTTATGGGACTGGATGTTTCTGTTCCCACTTGGGATCGGAGGAGATTGCTCTGAGACCTGCCGATGGCTCAGCGTTCCCTGCCTACACCTGGGCAGATGGCGGAATCAGGCTTAGGCAGGCGGAAGAGCATGGCGGATTCCTGCTGCCATACAGAGACGCGTTTTCAGACTGCGCAGTGCTCTGCGTGTCAGATTTGGCTGTAACTTGGATAAAAAGAGTTTCTGTGCTGCACACTCAGTCTCAAAATTAAATTGCTGATTGCGGCTCCAATGTAAACTGCTGTTTGCCTGTAACTGTGCTCAGCTCAAAAGCACCAAATGACTCTGAGGCAGGAGCGGCTGCTCCTTGCTGAACTGTGCTGATCTCAGGCAGGAACTACCGTAATTACCTTAAAACCGTGCAGTTAAGGTTTAGACTGGGCAGGACACAGGCAGTACCGTATTACCTATACATGGTGCAACTTAAGTTTTTAAGAAATGCTTAACATTTTAAGAAATGCTCCTGGAAAAAAAAAAAAAAATTACAGATTCACAGTAAAACAGATTCAGACACCGTTGGATGAATGTACGTAGGCTTGGGGAAAAAAAGAGAATATAAAGAATAAAGTTAATGTCTTAAAAAGAAAAAGGGTAAAGTCTTTAAAGAGACAGAGTACAGAAGTACAGATAGTTATAGATTAAGAGAAATAAAGAAAAATAAGCCACGTAAAAATGAAAAATTCACAGAGAGTCTGGATTATGTACATTGTGTTTTCTTTAAAATTTTTGACTGTGAAGGAGCTAAGTACAAAGAGACATTTTATTATATGGGCTGCTAAGCTGAACCTGCACATATGTTCTAAAGGTATCTTGACTTCAAAATTTGGATCTAAGGATATGATGCTTTGGAGAGGGTCTTCTTTTGTTTCCACAGAGGATGTGACCCTATGGATTGCATCTATCCCGGTATGGTATGATAGACCACGCCCTCCTGAAAGGTTGCTGTGAACACCCTCAAAAAATTACTTCACTCAACTGCCAACCGAGATGAACCTGACACACAGGTTACACCCTAAATGATCTGATTAACAGTGCCCCCATTCAGCAGGAAGCAGTTTGGAGAGAAAAAACTACGCCCATGTTCCCAAATATTGTTTATAAATGTTCTTTTACATTTAAAGGGGGATATGATATAGATATGAATAATTTGCATTGGTATGGATTTTAAGGTCAATTTTGTTATATGTATATGTATTTTTGAACTTGATTAAGGTATTGTGATTATGTAGTTCACTTAAAATGTAATGTATAATTAGGAAATATAGGTTGTTAATGGATAATCATTGCTAATAGTTAAGCTTGTAGTCATGTTAGTTAGATTTTCTAGATATATAGAGATATATTTCAATTAGATAGGCATTCTTCATATCTTTCAAAGACTGCAGAATATGGCATTTAAAATATTTTAATAACTTAGGACTTTTCATGACAAGGAGACACGTCTGCTCCTGGCAGCACCAGCTACTTCAAGAGGAAGATGGGCATCGAAGAGGATCCTTATGGAGTTGGATAGTCATTTGGGCAAGAAACTGCTCTTGCCTGGACTGTTGCATAAACTGGACACAGAACCCGCAGAGAGAGGACTACTGGACTTGCCTAAAGGTGAGATGGTCTTTCGGGGTTCCTGATTCATGAAAGAGTCTGCGAGACATTCTGCAGGACACAGCAGAAAATGACTGAACTGTCTTTGAAATTTCCTGCTTCATGGAAATGTCTCTGCATAACATGGGCCTGTAGGCCGAAGATGGATGCCCCAACGGTACAGAGGAACTTTGGGTGACTGTCCAGGCAGCGAGATGTCTCTGTCATTTCTAGAGTTTTCTTATTTCTTGTTACTTAAGTATTATTATATCCTTCTGGAGTCTTTGATGGAGTTGAAGAATGAATAGTTATAGTTTTCCTTAGTTATGGTGAGAGATAAAATAGATATAAATATTGTAACTGTAATTCTTACTTGATAACTGTTTTGTTATATGTAATTTTACTGTTAAAGTTAAAGCCTTTCTTTTTTGTTTAAACAGAAAAAGGGGAAATGATGTGGGAATAGTTTCTTATTAATAAAGAAACTGCCTTGGCCCATTTTATTGGATAGAAAATTAGGTAGGCGGAGTATACAGAAGAGAATTCTGGGAGAAAGAAGGTTAGAGGAAGAGTCGCCATGATGCTCCCACTCCAGACAGACGCAGGTTAAGATCCTCTCTGGTAAGCCAGCTCATGAGCTACACAGAATATTAGAAATGGGTTAGAACAATATGTAAGAGCTAGCCAATAAGAAACTGGACCTAGCCGGGCCAGACAGTGTTTGAAAGAATACAGTTTCCGTGTAATTATTTCGGGCATAACCTAGCCATGCGGGCGGCGGGGTGCTGGGGACGCAGCCCCGCCGTCCCTATTTCAACACCCATCCTCTTTAATCATTGGACAATGTCGCACCAAGATACCCTAAAGGATTTCCTGCCCAACAACCATAATCTTTCTTGCCTTTATTGTGGAAACTCAATCCAAGTTTCTGATGGTGATCTTGATCCATCAGCCCTCCTAACACTGTTATTTCCTTCTCAGCCTGTTGTATTAAGGACATCAGAAGCTCAAAATGGCTTTGAAGAAGTCTGAGCTTCCACTGCATGGAATATTAGTTGTGGCTCCAGACAGGGGCATGGCCCCCACACCACCAATCACCCTGGAACCAAAACTTCCAGACCAGAAGGACCTAAGGTCATGGGAATGGGAAGCAAAGTTTTCCCCCAGGAGTCGCTAGGGGTGATAGTGAGAGGAGCTATTCCCTTTACTACCTCTTAATGCCTGGACCAATGGACATGGGCTAAGGAGAAAACTGCCTCCTGCAGAATCTTGACCCAGCACTAGAGGTTGATGGTACTTCTTTAATCTTTCCTTGTGTCTTGAAATGTCCAGTCCATCTTTCTGTCCTGACAGCTGTTTCAGGAAGTTGGTGAACACAGGAATATCAACTGAACACATCATAATGAGATGCAATAAGCATAGGCACAAACTATCATATCAAGGCTGGGGGAATCGACCAGAAGGAAGAAAAGGTTCCCAAGATCAGACAAAGAGGTCAGAGACTCCCCACTGTCCCACTCTTTAGGAGTCCCACAAGCACTCCCGAACTAAACAACCACAGTATGCATACAGAGGACCTAGTGTTGACCCATGCATCTGTGTGATTGCCTCTTCAGTCGCTGTGAGACCCATTGATTCCCGTTTATCTGACTCTGTGAACCCTTTACTCCCATCAGCTGCTGGAGAAAGCCTAACTGATGACAGCAGGGCTAGGCACCAGTCTCAGAGTGCAGCAATTTCTTAGGTATCGTTTCATTAACATTTGTGTGTGTGTGACTGTGAGGAGCCTGCACAAACTTCCGCAGCTGAACAGGGATGGATGGACTAAACTGGGCCTCTTCTAACAGAAACACCACTGGAATACAAAGAGATTCTACAACTTTTTTCTTTTTACATTTTATTTGGGTAAAATTTTGTCTACATAACTGAACAAGAGTCCTCTGCAAGAGGAACGATTGCTTTTGCCCACTGAATCATCTCTCCTGTCTCCAAAAACTGAGTTTGGAGGAAAAGTGTCTTCATTCTCTTCCCCTTCTCTTGTAAGAACACATTCACGTTTGTTTTCTCCTTTGCTCTGAGCCCTTGATCATATGTTCTGCACAGTCCTCCTATCCAGACAGATTTCTCCAAAGAAACCCTGTTGGGATGTGCTGGGGGCACTAAATAAACTGAATTCCAGTTTCCAAATCTCTGGACAAGAATCAAACCAGTACAGCAACAGAGGAGTGGCTGCGTAGAGTCCATCAGAGTTCATCACGGTTCCTCCCCTACCCTGCCATTCTGTAGCACCAAAAATACAAACCTAGAGATAGATATTGGGGTTCAAACTGACAACCAGAAAAGCAAAGCAGCCAAGTCGCTAGAGACGTTTTTCCTCTATCATGGCTGGATGACCATGGACTAAGCAGACTAAGCCTCTCTCTCTTCCCATTTTACATTACCTCTAGTGCTGGGATTCTCTAGAACAGGGATTGAAGGTGTGAGCCACCACCACCTGGA
>NW_026068112.1:2293666-2351407 GCF_014885135.2 Alexandromys fortis
ACAACCAGAAAAGCAAAGCAGCCAAGTCGCTAGAGACGTTTTTCCTCTATCATGGCTGGATGACCATGGACTAAGCAGACTAAGCCTCTCTCTCTTCCCATTTTACATTACCTCTAGTGCTGGGATTCTCTAGAACAGGGATTGAAGGTGTGAGCCACCACCACCTGGATTAGTTCCTACATTGATCGTGTGTAGCCCAGAGTAGCCTTGACTCACAGAGATCCTTCTGGCTCTCCCTCCCAAATTCTGTGATTAAAGGTGTGACTCACCATTGTCTGACCTCTAGTGGCTTTAGCTTTGTCTCTAGTCTTCAGTCGAGATTTAATTATCAAAATACAAATTTTGATATATACTGCTATACCATTCGACACATAAACAGTATTAAAGCTTGTCTCAGCACATTCAGTGTGAATGCTCCACATACCTCATAGTCTACCTGGTAGCAGCATTGGTAGCAGCACTGGCTGCTGCCTCTGGGATACACATGTAGCTCAAAGTTGATAGGGTTCTAGGTTTGCTTCAGGCCTTTGAGGGGAGACTCCAGTAAAGAACGTTGAGGAGAAGCAAGGGAGCTGTATGCTTCAGCCTCCAAGTAGGGGTATAAATCCACCATTGTCTTCCAACTTGAGGTCTCAGAGACCTCAGAAGCATGAGCTGTAATGAAATCCAGGGCCTGAGTTTTCAATTGCTGTGTGCTATGGAGGTCGGCCAGGAAGAGAGTGTGGGCAGCATTCTCCACAGAGAGGTTCCTGCAGAGGGCCCTCTCACACAGGATCTTCAAACCCTCCAGGCCGTACATATCAGCAGCTGCCAGCACAGTATCTGCCATGCTGTCTAGGTCTGGTTCCTTCCCGGTGTAAATGAAGCCCATCATTGCCTTGAAGACTTCAGGTTCCAGGTCATGAATCTCAACACAGTTGTTTCTTCTTTCCTCCATGTCATGTTCAAACATGGCTCTGAAAACTGGAGAGCGAGCAGCTAAGATGGCCTTGTGAGCCAGGAATTCCTGGCCAGCTACAAACAGGCAGCAGTCTGTGAAGTGGGAATTCTCCCAGAGATCTCCTAGCTCATCTGCCAACATGCACCTTGAAGCCTGAATCTCTGGGTTTGTGCTTTCCTCGGAGATGTTGTGGGAGTCTGGATACAGGAGTCCTCTGCAGAAGAGGGTGAGTTTGTCTTCAGGGAGAAGCCAATACTCATGGTCCAAGAGAAAATCTCTAAGGATGAACATTTTGTAACCCCCTTCAATGCCTGGCAGGAACCTAAAGGATTTTGGACTTGTGACAGTTTCTGTTTTTTCTCCTTTGACATTGATGATCCAGAGCTGAAACTGTGCAATAATGTCACTCTTTGGAGAGCTGAGCAGCTTTAGGTTAACTGACAGGTAATCTGAGCTTTCTTCATCGACCCCGTTCGGATGAACTCTCAAACACCAGTTGTCATTGTCTCCTGTTGAGAAACTTGGACTTATAATGCTGCCCTGCTCTTCCTCTAAAATAAAATGGAAGTTGTCTATGGTCCACTGGCAGTAGAAATTTGAGACACTGAATAGTTTGTAGTCCCAGCTCTGGGCTATGATGTTTTTTGACATTTATCCTGGAGATAGTTTGGAGGCTAAATTGGAAGCAAATGAAGAATTAGGATTTGTTTTCTCTTCACCATGTGGGAGACAACAATAGACAGTATTTAGACTTTTAGTGTCTGTTTCTCTCCTGTTTACTTTTATATGGGTTGGGACCTTGAGTCTCTGAAGTCATCCAGAGACTACACTAGCTTCAGTGTAGCTAGTTTAGATTACCAGGGGCTGCTCTGTCAGTTCATGTTTTCTAGATAGAATCTCAAGTCAATAGATAGCTAATATTTAGTTGAAAATTTGGAACATTTCATACACTCATATCAAAAATGTTGTGCTAAAGTTCTCCGGAGTAACAGAACATAGAGAACGACTTTCTCTTTGTCCGAACAAAGGAGATTCATTAGAATGATTTAGGGCTGCAGTCCTGCTAATCCCACATTGGCTAACTGTGAAGAGAGATTCCAAGAATCCAGTACTTACTCAGTCCAGGAGATTAGACGTGCAGACTGGTCCTCAGTCTATGCTGGAATTCTCTAATGCCAGTGAAGGTATGGACTTGCTGCCAGGTGAGGGCAAACAAGCAAAAAAGTAATAGCTTCCTTCTTCCTTGTTCTTTTATATGCTTCCAGCAGAAGGTGTGGTCCAGTTTAAGGAGTGTTTCCACCTTCTAGATCTGGATTAAAGGTGTATGTTTTCAAGTTTTGGAAAGTACATTAGATGTTAGTGTCTTTCTGCCTCTGAAATCTGCACTAATAGTTAATCTGCGGGCATGTCCTCATACCAGAAAAAGCCACTGTTCATTGCACGAATACAAAACTGAGAGAAACACATAGAAAGACATACAGACAAACACACCCAAATGCAAACACTCACACAGAGACTAAAGAGTCAGAGAGCATGAGAGAGAGGCAGAGAGAGAGAGAGAGAGAGATGAGAAAGAGAAAGAGAGAAAAATGAGATACAGCTTGAACATGGATCTAAACCAATGGAAACTACATGAATGTGTTTGGGATTCCAGTACAGCAACTAGACTTTCTCAGAGTCAGCTTTAATGCACAAAAACCAGATTCTGGGTCAACACACTTCAGCTAACAATAATAGTGAGCCAGAACTGGTAGCACATAATATGTTACTGTATGCTTTGAGAAAGGTTTAATATTTAGAGATATTCCCTGAGCTATGGACTTTGGTAGATTAGGCCTCTGACTTAGTTGTGGTAGGCATTTCTGTTTTTTAGAACAAGTGCTGGGTTTTACACTTTCCACGGTGCTTCCCTTAAAGGGACAGTTGTGCTTATGTATGGTGGTCTGCTAATGTTTGATCTTGTTACACAGGTGGGTGAGTGGGGTTCCCCTCTGTATGCTGTGAATGTCTTTTATTACCATTGGTTAACAAAGAAGCTGCTGTGGCCTATGGTAGGGCAGAATATAGGTACGTGGGAAAAGTATACTGAATGCAGGGACAAAGATAGATGCTATATAGCTACTGAAGGAGAAAGACTCCAGAACATTACCGGTAATCCACAGCATCATGACAATACACAGATTAATAGAAATGGGCTAGTTTAAGATATAAGAGCTAGCTAGGGATATGCCTAAGTCATTGACCAAACTGTGTTGTAATTAACATAGTTTTTGTGTGATTATTAGAGTCTGGGCAGCCAGAAAAGAAAGTGCAGTCTCTACTACCTGCAGGTGAGTCTGTGCAAAATGAGCTTATTGTGCCCTCAGAGGCCAGAAGAGGCTATTTGATCCTCTGGACTTTCCATTGTTGTCAGTTCTCCTATGAACACAGAAAATTGGATTCCAGTCTTCTGGAATGCGGCGAACTCCCTGACCAGCAGGAAAGAACAGCCACCAGACGAGGATTCTTCCCAAATCACGCTTTATTGGAGCCTCTTGGTTATAGGAAGAGCAGAAAGCAAGGGGCCCTGAGCTCTGAGCTGTAGCTGCTTATATAGGGAGTCTGCCTAGCAACCTTTGATACTTTGATACTTTAACTGCTTTTCTGGAGACCCACCTGCAGGAAAGAAAGCAGGGGGAACAGCCTTGTCAATTACAGACCACAAGGAAGTTCCCCTGCCGGTCAGGGGGAGTGTGGGCAAGCGAGGCCAGGGCCAAATGCCATCTTGTAATGGCAGCCATTCAAATCAGCTCCCAGCACTGGAAGGCATCCAGCACGTTTTACTGCTGTACCATTTCTAGATTCTCTCACAGTTACTTTCTTACAGATGATGAAACAGCTCTGCAAGACTAGTTCATTCTCTAAAGTTGGGCAGTCTGATGGAGGAAGGTCATTGGTTAAAAAATAAACTGCTTGGCCCTCATAAGTTAAAACATAGGTGGGAGGAGTAAACAGAACAGAATGCTGGGAGGAAGAGGAAGTGAGCTCAGAGGCCATGCTCCCCTCTCCCGGGCAGACGCCATAAAGCAAGCTGCTCTGAATCTTTCCCGGTATGACTGATGCTACACAGATTATTAGAGATGGGTTGATCGGGATATGAGAATTAACCTGTAAGGGCTAGAGTTAATGGGCCAAACAGTGTTTAAAAGAATACAATTTGTGTGTTGTTATTTCTGGTGTAAAGCTAGTCATGTGGGAGCCGGGTGGGACAAAAGCAGGCCCACAGCTCCTTCAACAGAATGGCGCCCAGATGTGTGGAGAACTGAATCCACTGAAAGCCTGAGAAAGCTTGGGAAAGAGTAAAGCATGTTTTCTTGGTAGCAGCAATTTCTCAGGTCTGTTCTGCTTGCTAGAGGCAAGCAAGCGCTCTCATCTAGGATAGGCTTCCTGACTTGGCTTTAGCTGCAAAACCCTAGGGCTTTTTAAAGAGGTCCTGCCACTGCAGCACGCCGCTCCCGCCAGCAGAAGAGACGACCGCAACAGGATTCTTCTCAGAACACACTTTATTGGAGCACTTACACTTGAGGTTGTAGAGAGGCAAAAGACCCCGTCCCCGTGAAGCAGAAGAATATATACGGTGCCAGACAAAGCCCTGACGTGTCATCAACCCAATGGCTCAGGCCAGAATGGAGTGATCGTGCTTAAATTATGATTGGCCAGATCGGATGGCCAGATCGAAATACTCCCCGCGTTGGGGGGGGCTCGCGGGCGCATGTGCTGTGGGCGCGCATGCGCACAAGTTGCTCACAAGCTGTCAAGTTTGACGTGGAACAGCAAATGGCGCCCAGGCCCCGTGCCCCTGACATGACAGCGCCATGGTGCACGCTACATCTCCGCGCGCTACATCTCCCCCTTTTATATTTTAAAGCAGAAACCCGATCTAGTTCGAGACCTCATGATGTCCCCAACGATCAAGGGTCAGGGTGCGCTGTGCGCGTCATGCTGTGTATCCTCTCATGTGCAATGGCAGCAAGGCCTATGAGGTGCAAGGACTACCAGCACGTTTTAAAAAATAGAGAGAATAGGATGTGCCTGTCCCAGTGCAATGTCTGTAACGACTTGGGGTGCAGAGGCCACATCCAGTTATAGGTCATGCTTGAGGCTAGACAGCCAGACCTGAGGGGAGATGCCATGTTCGAGGGCGGCAAGGGCCTGGACTATAATTGCTTTGTCCCGAGCTTGCCGTGCACGAAATCGGCGCAGAAACCAAAGGCAGAGAAACACGCCAAGGCAACATATGGCACCGAATACGCCAACCCCCACCCACTCCTTAAAGAAAGAAAAAGCGGATTGCAGCCAATCAGTAAATTGTCCAAGGGTCATGGGCTGTATACGAGTATCATTCAAGGTAGCAATCTGCAACAGCTGGTCCTGGATCAGGTTCTCTGCTTCCTTGGACCAGTTGCCAGCAAGGAATTCACCTAGGATCTTTGATTCATTTCTGGAATTATCAAAAGAAAGTGGGGTTATGCACACATGCTTTTGATACGAAATGCAACCCATTTGAACCAAATCAGCCAAATCCTTTAACTGTTTATAATTTACCGGCTCATGAAATCTCTGCCCTGTGTTGGGATCCTGAAAGATGGGGAACACAGTAGCCAACCGGCTCCATGTTCTAGGCTTAATAAAGGAAGCAGAAGTGGCAGGAGGTGCTGATGAGCCATTCCTCGTACCACTAGCTCTGGGTGAATCATATGGCGGGGGCTTAGCATACTCCGGACTATACCGCTCCCGTTCATACTGAGCTGCAGCTTCCTCCAGATCTTCCTCCTCCTCCTCCTCTACATCTAATTGGTCCTCATCCTCGGAGGACTCATCTATAGAAAAATTAGGAAATTCCTCCAAGAGTGGATACCACGTATCCTCCAGCTCCCTGTCTTTCTCTGGAGCTTTCTTTTCCCTTTTCCGAGAGCTTTTGTCGCCCTCCCTTTTCCGAGAGCTTTTGTCGCCCTCCCTTTTCCGAGAGCTTTGGTCGCCCTCCTTAGGCCTATGTTTTTTTGGGTTCTCCTGTCTTTTCTTCCTTGGTATCTAGCTCCGACACACTATCCTGGTAGGCTGAAAGCGCTCTCCGGCCGTCTTTTACTGCTTTGACACATTTCCCGTCCCGCAAACAGGCTCGTACCAGTTTCCATAATGGGTGAGTTCCCGGCCAAAGCTTACCCTCCGCCTTAGCCATCTCAAGGTCCCTACCTAGCTTGTTCCAGCAAAGGAGATTGATGTCCCCCGAGCCTCCGAACCATGGTGATACTCGATCCACATCCTCCAAAAACTTCCTTATGGTACCCTCTGAGATTTTTAGATCTCGGTCCCTAAGAAGCCTCTGGATAGGGCATGAGAAAGGCGTCATGCTGGCTGGTCCAGACGCTACATTTCCCATGCTGTACATTTATTTACTGCCGGTCCCAGCAAATACACCCTTGACCGGTTCTATGACAGCTTGGAAAAAAGGCAGCGGACAGGCACCAAGATGACCATACCCCGAATGACAGGGGCTCCCAAAGCGGATCCACTCCTCCACTCAGCACGTCAGAAGCAATACTCACGGAGAACTCACCCGCGCCGCCGCTCCGTGCGTCTGAGTTCTGAATCCTCCCCCTTCTGCAGGGGTCTCTGCCTGATGCCTTGATGGAAGTCCCGGGGTTCGGCACCACTTGCAGCACGCCGCTCCCGCCAGCAGAAGAGACGACCGCAACAGGATTCTTCTCAGAACACACTTTATTGGAGCACTTACACTTGAGGTTGTAGAGAGGCAAAAGACCCCGTCCCCATGAAGCAGAAGAATATATACGGTGCCAGACAAAGCCCTGACGTGTCATCAACCCAATGGCTCAGGCCAGAATGGAGTGATCGTGCCAGATTATGATTGGCCAGATCGGATGGCCAGATCGAAAGACTCCCCACGTTGGGGGGGAGCTCACGCGCATGCGCACAAGTTGTCTGCCAAGTTTGACGTGGAACAGCAAATGGCGCCCAGGCTCCCTGCCCACGACATGACAGCGCCATGGCGCACGCTACATCTCCGCGCGCTATATCTCTGCGCGCTACACTGCCACGAAACACTTAAACAGTGTTGATGAAAAGCTGAATGCATGTTTTTTGGTTTTCAGCTGTAGCAGGAAAAAAGCTGTGCCGTTTTAAAATGCCGGTTTTCTGGGCCGTCCTGCCAGGGTAAACTCTGACTCTTTTAGGCAGGCAGTCCAACTGATTGTGGTCTGTGAGCAGAATGCTGCAGCTTGCTTGCTGGCAGGGACCTTGGAACGCCATAGAGTTGTGGTGATAAACATGGCTCCAGCTGGTACCTCAGCCAAGAGGCTGGAATTTCATAAAGCTAAGGAATGGGCTGGATCTAGCCGGCAAAGCCATGGCTTTAATCCTACCCATATTGCTCAGTAATTTAAAGGCTCATTTGGTCAGAAAAAGGGAGATACAGTAAAGATAGATTAATAAAACAAAGAAAACCTCTAAATGATTTACAGTGTGTTAAAAATATATGCAGGCTTGAAGAAGAAAAATGTTAAAGTTCTTAAAGTAAAGAAAGAAAGAGAGTAGTTGGGTGTGGTGGTACACACCTTTAATCCCAACACTTGGGAGGCAGAGGTAAATTGACCTCTGAGACTTCAAGGGGCAGAGACAGATTGACCTCTGTGAGTTCAAGGTGTGGTAGCATACACCTTTAATCCCAGTACTGAGGAGGCAGAGACGACAGACCTCTGTGAGTTCAAGGACAGCCTGGTCTACAGAGTTATTCCAGGACAAAGATATACAGAGAACCTGTCTCAAAAAATAGAAGTAAAAATAGATGAAATAGAGGTTAAAATAAAGCTGCACAAAGATGGAAAATACACAGAGAATCTTGATACTCTATGCTATTATGCTCTCTTTGAATTGTTTGAAAGCTGAGGAAAGAGCAACAGCTGCTAAAAGATATTTGTTTATAAATGCTGCTGAACTAATCCAAGATAGATATTTTGAAAATGCCTTGACTTCAAAATTTGGATCTAAGGTTATGATGCTTTGGAAGAGTCCTTCTTTTGTTTTCACAGAGGATGAGACCCTGTGGATTGCTTCTATCACAATATGGTATGATAGACCATGCCCTCCTGAAAGGTTGCTGTGAACACCCTCAAAAATTACTTCACTCAACTGCTGACTGAGATGAATCTAGCCCACAGGTTATACCATGAAAGACCTAAATAACAGTGCCCCCATTCAGCATGAAGCAGTTTGGAGAGAAAAAACTGTGTCCATATTCCCAAATATTGTTTATAAATGTTCTTTTACATTTAAAGGGGGATATGATATAGATATGAATAATTTGCATTGGTATGGATTTTAAGGTCAATTTTGTTATATGTATGTCTGATATTGATTAAGGTATTGTGATTGTGTAGAACTGGATGTGGTTTTGTACCCTCTGATCTCTGGCAAGAGGCTTGCAAATGGGTATTTGTGGGTCACCAGAGACTCCTAACTGGGGCTGCCTCACACCATACGTTGGTTTGAGCTCCCATCCCCTCCCCTGTTCTGTGTCTCTGGATCTCTGCCCCTGCCACCGTTCCTCTTCACCTGCGTGCTTCACAAGCCTTCGTTCCAAGATGCCCTTTCTCTCAATCGCTCTCCCAGTTTCTCGTACACTAACTCTGGTTCCTGCTGTTTCTCTCAATGGCCCACCTTGACAGGGCCCGCAGACGGGAGCCCACTTCGACTTTGGTCTGGCCATGCTGGGATTCTTCCCACAACAGATCCATCCTTTCTGTTCCTGACTGTTCTCCCACCCTTACAACATGTAAACGAAAGCCAGGGACACCACAGTTTCAAGCCCAGGACATGGCTATCCACGCCCCTCCCCCAACAGCCTGGGAGTCACTCTCAACTTACTCACTCCCAAAAAGTCTTTTATTCCCATGGTTTCTTGTATTGTTAATGTTTATTTCAGGATTTTTTAACTTGGCCATCTGACATAATTTCCCACGGAAAGTGGGAAAACTGTTTAAAAAGTTCCTTTTATCCTGTGTGTATGGATGGATCTGTGTGTATGGATGGATGTTTATGTCAGACTCAGTTGGACGTGTAAATGTGTGGCCACTACATGCTTGTTTCTGACTGCTCTTGGATGCCTGAGTGTCCAAGTTCTGTGTGTCAGTCATTGCTATTGTGGCTAATGACTGAACTCAGATTTTGTGTCTGTCTTTTCCTGTTCTGAATCTGATGAAAGTTATTTTATGCTGTTCTGCCTAAACAGTTAACAATATTAGGTACGGTTTAAAATTTGTAACAAAAAATTAACTTAAAACTGATAACTACAAATTAAAACTGCTCTGGAAAACAGCATGTGGTCTGCCACCACCTTAGTTAAATACATCAGGTGGGGAGCCACTGTTTTGACTAAATTTGAAAAGAAGGGAGGTCATATGACTTCAACACCATCTTAAATAAAGGTGACCATGTGGAGTGGTCCAACCTATGAGTCATTAGGTCTCCAATATATTTTAGATTAGGATAGATCTCTGTATGATAATTCCTGTTCTGTCCTAAAAAGTAAGGCTCATGAGAGATAGAATTTAAAACAACACTGTTTTAATGAGGTATTAAAGCTGCACCTCCATACATTCATGAAAAGGGATATATCTGACAGTCAGATTTTGTAATGTGAGTGTAATCCCCTTAATATTGATCTTAAAAGCATTGAGTGTTTACAATGTTCATACTTTATTTTGCCTTCCATAGAATGTGATTATGCTCTATGTCTTAGGACCACAGCTGAACACTAGAGACAAAGATATTTCTTCTAACCTTCTTCTTCTTCTTCTTCTTCTTCTTCTTCTTCTTCTTCTTCTTCTTCTTCTTCTTCTTCTTCTTCTTCTTCCTCTTTTTTTTTTTTTTACTTTTTTTTTTTTTACTATCTTTGGTAAGCTGTTTTACCTAATTTTGTAAACTAGGTCATACAGAACATGCTGTGTTCCATAGTGTTGCACTAGGATATACATGTTAACCATCAGTTACTGCATAAAGGATGAGTCTTTGGTATGACCAGAGTTAGCTTATATATGTGTTCTGAAAGTTAAGCCTAAACAACATTTGTCTAGTTTTGATATGCCTAAAAGATTATGATCCCCTGATCCTCTGAGCTTCAGAGATCTGAGAATTTGGCATTTTAATAAAAAAGCTTCTCATGATAGAGACATGTCAGCTCCTGGCAGCAGTGCTCTCTCATCCTTGGAAGATGGATGGACACAGAAGAACTTCCCCAGCAGCTTGCTTTAAATGTAGCAAAGCCAGCCATGGAGTGGAAACCTTGCACCTTAACTGCTGCCAAGACCCTGTCCAGACTGTGGACAGGTGGGATACTGGGGAATTGATTATCATGCTTTGCCAAGACAAGTTAGGCCAGTCTATTCCTACTCCACAGGAAAGTCTGTCCGATCTTCTGGGCTTGGCAGCTGAAGACTGGTAAGTGACTTGGGACTTCTGTCCCCAGTGACCACAGAGAGATCTGGGATAGCTGCCTACCTAGCTGGAAAGTGGTCTCACTTCTGCTTACTCAGGTAAAATTTATCCTTGACACTTCTGCGGTGTATGATGACTAGGGTACGGACTGATTTACCAGTTTAATAGCTCTGCCCATCCCCCAAGGCTACAACCACTTTGGTAGGTCATTAGTTCATTAGTTAAGTTTCCTGTTAAAAATATGGACAGGTTTGCCTTATTCAAAGACTCCATAGTAAAGGCTAAACAAGTTTCAGATGTAACTTCCCCCTTATGGTATGTAAGATGTTTCAGACTTTCCCCTTTCTGTGCTATTATTACACTGGAACTCCAGAGGTTTGGAGTTTTAGCATTGATAAATGCAGTTTGGATAAACTGATAGAGCACTGTCTACAGTTTTTAGAAGTCTTTAAATTGCTGTGGATTTTACTGGTCTCAGGACTACAGAGAGGCTTTTTCAGCATTACTATAGTGTCTCTAGCCACACATGGCAAAACTCTGCTGAAATGCTAGCTCCTTCCTCTCTCAAACAGGTTAGCATTAGGCAGAGTATAGAAGCCTGCAGACATGTTCCACTCTGTTTCTTCTCCTTCACTCATCAGCCTCCCTCTGTCCTCCTCCTTCATTTGCTCAACCTCTTTTCTTCAGTGAATTTCCTCGGATTGTCTTCTAAGTATAGACTTCAAGGTGTGTTTCCTCAGGCTGAAACCAGGATCTAGGAAAAATGTTCATGCCTTTTAACCCAAAGCCGTAGCCTTTTGCTATGACCCCAAGATGTAAATCTGTTCCAACTGTTTTACAGATACCTGCACGTTCTTGGGAAAGAATCCTGCTACTGTATCAAGGAATCTGGCCTGGTGGATTAGTCTCTAGACAGGTCCACTTCTTCTGCCAGACTTGTGCCAAGACCAACCCACAAGGGGCCCTCCAGGTATCACAGTTCCGAAGACACCAAGCAGGTGAGTACTGGTAGGTTGACGTTACCCATATGTCCACTCATAAAAAGATTCATTACCGCTTAACTCTTAATGACACCTTCACAGGATGGATGGAGTAGTTTTCTACCCCCAGTAAAGTGATAGATATGATAGTTCAGGTCCTCCTGGAACACATCATCCCTTGATTTGGCATGTTCCAAGCTCCTAGGACATCAGTGCTAGTACCACCTTTCTAGACTCAAGCGGGTACCTATCCATAATGAACAGACACATCTCCATTCCACTCTTTCTGGCAGTCTTCACTCTTCCCACCACTAGACCGGTGCATAAGACCAGTGTTTCTACTAGCAATGTTTCCTCAAGGTCTCCAGGAGTGCAGTTATCTGAATGCTTCTTTACCCATAATTCCCATTGAGTGTGAGACCTCTGACTCCTGACTTCCCCCCTCCCCATGTTGTCCAGTGCCAGCAGGAAGCAGACAGACTTGAACCGGCAACCATATATCCAAGAAGGCTGGGATGTTTAGCTTGGAACTCTCCAGATTCTGCCTTCAGAAAGCCTACCAAGCAGCAGCTTCTCCCCTGAAGCTGCTCAAAGACTGAACCTACAGGTTTTTTATGACCCATTCCCAGGGAGCAGTGTGTGATTTCTCCTTCCCCTGAGGTCACACGAGAATGGTTTGCTCATTAAATATGAACTTTTAATATGGCTTTTTTTTGACTTATTGTATCAGTTGAGAAACCCTTAGCCAAAGTTCCAAAATACTTATCAAGTCTAGACTACTAGGGATTGTTACATCCCACTAATTCTTTTTTTCTAGATTGAATATTAGGTGAACTGGTAATTAATTTTGACAATTGTACACAACTTTTGAAAATTTGGAACATTTTATACACTCATATCCAAAATTTTGTTCTAGGGTTCTCTAGAGTAACAAAATATAGAATAAATCTTTCTATTTATGGAGGGGGATTTATTGGAATGGCTTAGGGCTGCAGTTCTGCTAATTCCACAATGGCTACCTGTGAAGGAAAAGTACAAGAACCCAGTACTTACTCAGTCTAGGAGGTTAGACATGTTGGCTGGTCTTCAGTTCATGCTAGAATTTGGGAGAAGTATTCTCTCATGCCAGGGAAGGAATGAACTTGCTGCAAGGTGAGGACACGCAGGCCCTTATTTTAGTTTTGGTAGCTGGTGCTGCATAGGTGATTTTTCAGCCTGACTTCCACCATGGAATCTGGGATCATCTTACACATATTCTGGCCATTAAAGCAGATGGGGATGGCCAGCTTCTACTGTGTGTCTGAACAGAATATGTCAATTAGATTCCTCATGCAGAAGTGACAGACCAGGTACAGGTGTTGGATTCCTCCAGAGCATGGGGCAGAGTCTAGTCAGAGGGATTTTGGTGATATGGAATGCAGTTTGTGCCATTTCTGGAGTTCGTTGACCACCACACTCTTTTCCTCTGACTTTCTCTGAGAATGCTGGTGTCTCAAGGTTTTATCTCTGAAATCTCAGGGGTTGAAGATACTTTAAAAGCCTAAGGAGTCTACACAGATGTGCAACAGACTCTAATGGACCATAGATGTAGACCCTGACAAGTATATCCAGCAAAACTTTCAAAACCCTAAGTGGAAATATGAGATGTTTCACAAGCAGCATTGAAGTACTAATACAGCCCTTCAGAAAGTGGTTGAAGGAAAACTTCAACTTCAGAAGATTCAATACAACCATGTATAATACAGGGAATAAATAATCTCAGAGCAATAAAGGCAAAAAAGTAGGGAAGCACACACACCACCACCACCAAAACAGTAGTCACAACAAAAGATTAGGACTCAGTCATCATTGGTTATTGATTCCCCAGTGAAAGTTACAGGCTAATAGAGTGGATGTGACACAGATTCCATCCTCCTGCTGCAGCCAGAGGTAAAGAATATCTCACAGTAGTAGATATTCCAAGCAAACAGACCTAGGAAGTAAGCTGGTGTACTTGCTTTTATATCTAACAAAATAAACTAATGAGATTAAGTAAGTAAAGACACTATATACTCATCAAAGTAAAAGAGAACAAAGATAAAAAAAATCAGAGGAAACATGTTTCTTTTAGAAAAATAAAATCAAGATTAAATATGTATTTTTTCTTTTTTAAAGATTTATTTATTTATTATGCATACAACATTCTGCCTGCATATATGCCTGCACACCAGAAGAGCGCAACAGATCTCATTACAGATAGTTGTGAGCCACCATATGGTTGCTGGGAATTGAACTCAGGACCTCTGGAAGAGCAGCCAGTGCTCTTAACTGCTGAGCCATCTCTCCAGCCCCTAGATATGTATTTTAAACAGACGAATAAACCCTAGTAAAATAGCATAGAATTCCACCCACCAAAGCAAGGCCAGGGCCAGACAGTTTTGGCACAGCAATCCACCTGCCATTCAAAGAAGAGTTAATGTCCATTCTCCTCAAATTATTCCAGAAATAAGAAATGAAGGATCATTGTCTAATCTAATTAGCCTAATTACAATAGCCTAAAATTACAGATACCTAAATCACAGACCAAAATCCTATGAACACTGATGCAAAAAATACACATTAAATAATTACAAACTGAATGCCAGAATATTCAAAGATAATTTACCATGATGAATAAGGCTTTGTCCCAGATATGTAGGGATGCTTCAAAATAGAAAATTCAAAAAATATAATTGACCATATAAACCCCCAAAACACAAAACATCAGAAAGACATAAACTTTATGATCATATCACTAAATTCTGGAAGAGTATTTTTCAAAATCCAACATTCCTTCATGATAAACACCAAGGAGATATCGGCATACATGTGACATACCTAAATAATGGCAGCTTTAAAAAAGTCCATTAATAGAAAGAAACTCAAATAATTCCACTAAAATCTGGAACAAGACAAAGTTTTTCACTTTCTCTATATCTATTCAATATAACAGTTGAAATATTAATTAAATCAGCAAGACAACAGACAATAAAAGGATAGAGTGGAAAGTAAGAAATAATCTTTATCTGTAGAAGATAATAAAATACACATAAATTAGGTGAGCAACTTAACAGGGAAATTTTTACTGCTAATAAACAGTTTCAGTAAATTAGCTTGACAAAAAATCTAAGGGAAAGAAAACTCTGGTTAGGATGTATTGTGTAAGAGAAGAATCTATTTTCAGTAATAAAATAATAATAAAAATCAGTAGTCCTCCTGGGTGGTGGTAGCGCATGCCTTTAATCCCAGCACTCGGGAAGCAGAGGCAGGTGGATCTCTGTGAGTTAGAGGCCAGCCTGGTCTACAAGAGCTAGTTCCAGGACAGGCTCCAAAGCTACAGAGAAACCCTGTCTCAAAAAACAAAACAAAAATTGGTGTGGGAGAATTGTCTGTATTCTGTCAATCATGTTATAAATAAACGCTGATTGGCCAGGCAGGAAATAGAAATGATGTAATGAGAACAGGAGAATTCTGGGAAGGAGGAAGTTGATTCCTCCCATTCCTGCCCAGATCGCTGAAGCAGCAGGATGTGATCTGCTCCACTGAGAAAAGGTACTGAGCCACATGGCTAACATAGATCAGGAAAATGGGTTAATCAAGATGTGAGAGTTAGCCAGTGAGAGGCTAGAACTAATGGGCCAATCAGCTTATAACTTATAGAGAGACCTATGTGTGATTTTCTTTGGGGCTAAACAGTTGTGGGGTACTGGGCAGGACAGAAACCACAACAACAAGCAGCCTGACCCCCCATGTTACAAAAAACCAAACAAAACCAAAACAAAAATCAGTAGTCCTCCTTTATACAAATGAGAGGCAGATTGGGAAAGAAATCAGAGAAAACACCTTTTACAACAGCCTCAAATAATATATATTGTGGGTAACTCTAACAAAACAAGTGAAAGACTTGTATTATAAAAACTTCAATTCTTTGAGGAAGAAATTGAAGAAGATATCAGAAAATGAAAGATCTCCCAGCTCATGGATCAGTGGGATTAATATCTAAAGATGGACATTCTACAAAAAGTAATCTACAGATTCAGTGCATTTTGACAAAAGTTCAACACAGTTCTTTACATATCTTTTAAAGACCATTCTCAGCTTCATATGGAAATACAAAAAGCAATGGGTAGTAAAACATTCCTGAACAATAAAAAAAAAACATGCTGTAGGCCTCACTATTCCTGAATCAAATAGAACTTCAAAGCTATAATAAAAGCAATACAAGAGCATGGTATTGGCAGGAATTTAATGGAAGACTCAGGTATAAATCTATACACAGGGCCCATGCCACTCTAAGAGGCTTGGGCTGTCACTCAGGTCCATGGAGATGTCTGAGCCCTAACTGCTGCTAAGGGCTATGTCTGGGTCCATGGCCCTACTGCAGCCGTGGTCTTTGCCCAAACCTGACTCTTTGGAGAGCTGAGAAACACTAAGTAAACTGGCAGGGAATCTGTGCTTTCTTCATCAACCCGCCCAACGTACTCAGGAACAACGTTTCTGTTTGTCTTTGGTGGAGAAAGTTCAGCCAGTTTCCTATATTACTGAAATTTCTCTGAATCCACCCACCCCAAACCTTGGAAAACCCTTAGCCTTGCAATTTTTTGGATGATAAAAGACCCTACTTCTCCTATGTTCCTATCTATTCTCTCAAAACTGGGATTAGTGAGAAAACCTATGATGGCAGAAAATAAGGCTTATTTAATTAGACTTAGAATATTTGGGTGGTTGTCTTTACTCTCTTTAGTGAAAATACATAACCCATCTTGGCTCTTTTCCTGGAGTTGTGATATCTGTCTTCATTCATGGAGTGTCTGTACCTGTTGACAACTGTCTGGAGAAGGCTGTTGCAGTCTCCCATCCTCTTTAATCATTGGACAATGTTGCACCAAGATACCCTAAAGGATTTCCTGCCCAACAACCATAATCATTCTTGCCTTTATTGTGGAAACTCAATCCAAGTTTCTGATGGTGATCTTGATCCATCAGCCCTCCTAACACTGTTATTTCCTTCTCAACCTGTAACGGCGTAGGCGAATGCAGACAGATTGTCAAAATATAGACAGCTTTAATGGAGGAATAGACTTACAGAACCACCGTTCCTGCGGAGACCAGGAAAGCAGAAGCGAGCGTTGGGAGCACGCTCGCCAAATTTATAGGCAAACTTTAGCCTGAGGCGAACACGCCCCCTAAGGGGTGGGGCTTATCCCTACATCTCCCCCTTTTGTCTAAATAAGACAGAACTAAACCAAATACAACTATATACAATAATAACAAATAATAAATATAACAAACAATATTGAGAATCAAAAGTTTTGCTAAACATTCTATCTCAAGGAGTCTAAATAATGTAGAGAGTAACTACAATTATATAATCTTCAACTCCATCAAAGATCCGAGAAGGGAATAAATATTACTTAACAAACGAGATATATCCAAAATGTGTAACAATTGACNACATTTTAATTATAAAAGAAATTTTTTTCTTTTACCTGCAACGACTGGTTCCTGCCGGTGGTGGTCTCTGTGGTTTGGAGCCTGTCTTGGAACTAGCTCTTGTAGACCAGGTTGGCCTCGAACTCACAGAGATCCGCTTGCCTCTGCCTCCCGAGTGCTGGGATTAAAGGCGTATGCCACCACCGCCTGGCCAGCCTGGAACTCACAGAGATCCGCCTGCCTCTCTGGATATTATGGGCCTGAAGGCCGAGTGTATCTCGGACTCAGCCCTGGGGCCCGAGTCACGAACTAAGAAAACGACACCTGGGAGCGTGCTGTGTTAGCTTGAGTCGGGGGCAAAATAGCCCGACGTTGGACGCCAAAAGATAATGGCTTAGGCGAATGCAGACAGATTGTCAAAATATAGACAGCTTTAATGGAGGAATAGACTTACAGAACCACCGTTCCCGTGGAGACCAGGAAAGCAGAAGCGAGGGCTAGGAGCATGCTCGCTAAATTTAGAGGCAAACTTTAGCCTGAGGCGAACACGCCCCCTAAGGGGTGGGACTTATCCCTACATCAACCTGTTGTTTTAAGGACATCAGAAGCTCAAAATGGCTTTGAAGAAGTCTGAGCTTCCACTGCATGGAATATTAGTTGTGGCTCCAGACGGGGGGGGGGTGGCCCCCACACCACCAATCACCCTGGAACCAAAACTTCCAGACCAGAAGGACCTAAGGTCATGGGAATGGGAAGCAAAGTTTCCCCCCAGGAGTCGCTAGGGGTGATAGTGAGAGGAGCCATTCCCTTTTCTACCTCTTAATGCCTGGACCAATGGACATGGGCTAAGGAGAAAGCTGCCTCCTGCAGAATCCTGACCCAGTACTAGAGGCTGATGGTACTTCTTTAATCTTTCCTTGTGTCTTGAAATGTCCAGTCCATCTTTCTGTCCTGACAGCTGTTTCAGGAAGTTGGTGAACACAGGAATATCAACTGAACACATCATAATGAGATGCAATAAGCATAGGCACAAACTATCATATCAAGGCTGGGGGAGTCGACCAGAAGGAGAAAAAGTTCCCAAGATCAGATAAACAGGTCAGAGACTCCCCACTGTCCCACTCTTTTTTTTTAATTTCAAAGATTTTTTTTAATCAAATTCAAAATACTTATTTTTTAGTGGTAAAGAATGAATGATGTACTACATCTGTCTCTGACATTCACATATAATGCACATACGAGCATGTACACACACATACATGCAAACACTCAAATGTAAAAAAGTTAACATTTTATGCAATATATCATTCTACAATCCATCTCAGTAATTGAATGAAATGAGCAGCTACTCATAATTGAAATTATTTGTCAAATATTACTTAAATATTTTTGGACATGATTTATAACACCATAAACATTACCTTTAAGTCCAATTTTAAAATGTACTCTAAACCTTCTTTTAAAAAAACTGGTATAGCAAGTTATCGTTCAGAGAAAACTTAAAAAATACAGTTTTTTTCATCAGCTTTCTTCTAATTTGAGGATTTATAGACTTTCTGATGTAAATTTTCTGTATATTTGCATATTGCTTTTATAAATATATTTAGATAGCTTATCCAGTACTTTGCTGTAGACCTCTGTAGCTGCTTCCTTCTGGTGCTAGTTGAAGGTTCTATGATGACAATTAAGGTAGTCATCAGTTTGATTACAGGGGAAGGCCAATTTAAGCGTCTTCTCCACTGTTGCTTAGAGTTTTAGCTGGGGTCATTCTTGAGGATTCCTGGAAATATCTCTAGTGCTATGTTTATTAATAGCCTTTTAATAACTCCCTCAATCAATATATCTTTTCCCTTTCTCCCTCTCACTGTCCTTACCCCTTCTTCTTTTTTTTTAGTTGTTGCAAAAAAAATTTCCCATTTCCCTCCCCCTCCTAGCACACATCTTCCCTTCCCCCCACTCCCTTCCCCCTTCCCCCCTCCCCCCCACTCCATTCCCCCTCCCTCTCGAGAAAGAAGAGCAGTCCAGATTCCCAGCCCTGCGGGAAGTCCAAGGTCCTCCCACTTCTATCCAGGACCAGGAAGGTGAGCATCCAAACAGGCTAGGCTCCCACAAAGCCAGTTCATGTATTAGGATCGAAACCTAGTGCCATTGTCCTTGGCTTTTCATCAGCCTTCATTGTTTGCCACGTTCAGAAAATCCGGTTTCATCCCATGCTTATTCAGTCCCAGTCCCCCTGGCCTTGGTGAGCTCCCAATAGATCAGTTTCACTGTCACAGTGCGTGGGTGCACCCCTCGTGGTCCTGACTTCCTTGCTCGTGTTCTCCCTCCTTCTGTTCCTCATTTGGATCTTAAGAGCTCAGTCCGGTGCTCCAATTTGGGTCTCTGTCTCTATCTCGATCCATTGCCAGATGAAGGTTCTAAGGTGATACGCAAGATATTCATCAGTATGGCAATAGGATAGGGTCATTTCAGGCTCCCTCTCCTCAGTTGCTCAAGGTACTAGCTGGGGACATCTCCCTGGACACCTGCGATCCCCTCTAGAGTCCAGTCTCTTGCCAACCCTAAGATGGCTCCCTTAATTAAGTTATATATTTCTCTGCTCCGGTGTCCACCCTTCCTTTATCCCAACCATTCCATTCCCCCAAGCTCCCCCCATTCTCCCCTTCTCACGTTTCTCACCCCATTTCCCCTTAGCCCTATGCCACCTCATCCCCAAGTTCCCAGGTTTTGTCCTGTAATCTTGTCTACTTCCCATATCCAGGCAGATGACTATGTTTTTCTTTGGGTTCACCTTCTTATTTAGCTTCTCTAGGATCACAAATTATATGCCCAATGTCCTTTATTTATGGCTAGAAACCAATTATGAGTGAGTACATCCCATGTTCATCTTTTAGGGACTGGGATACCTCACTCAGGATAGTGTTTTCTATTTCCATCCATTTGCATGCAAAATTCACGAAGTCATTGTTTTTTACCGCTGAGTAGTACTCTAATATGTATATATTCCACACTTTCTTCATCCATTCTTCCAATGAAGGGCATCTAGGTTGTTTCCAGGTTCTGGCTATTACAAATAATGCTGCTATGAACATAGTTGAACAAATGCTTTTGCCATATGATAGGGCATCTCTTGGGTATATTCCCAAGAGTGGTATTACTGGATCTTGGGGTAGGTTGATCCCGAATTTCCTGAGAAATCGCCATACTGATTTCCAAAGTGGTTGCACAAGTTTGCATTCCCACCAGCAATGGATGAGTGTGCCCCTTACTCCAAAACCTCTCCAGCAAAGGCTATCATTGGTGTTTTTGATTTTAGCCATTCTGAGAGGTGTAAGATGGTATCTCAAAGTTGTTTTAATTTGCATTTCCCTGATCACCAAGGAGGATGAGCATGACCTTAAGTGTCTTTTGGCCATTTGAACTTCTTCTGTTGAGAATTCTCTGTTCAGTTCAGTGCCCCATTTTTTAATTGGGTTAATTAACATTTTAAAGTCCAGTTTCCTGAGTTCTTTATATATTTTGGAGATCAGACCTTTGTCTGTTGCAGGGTTGGTGAAGATCTTCTCCCAGTCAGTGGGTTGCCTTTTTGTCTTGGTGACAGTGTCCTTTGCTTTACAGAAGCTTCTCAGTTTCAGGAGGTCCCATTTATTCAATGTTGCCCTTAATGTCTGTGCTGCTGGGGATATGCGTAGGAAGTGGTCTCCTGTGCTCATGTGTTGCAGTCTACTTCCCACTTTCTCTTCTATCAGGTTCAGTGTGTTCAGCCTGATATTGAGGTCTTTAATCCACTTGGACTTGATTTTTGTGCATGGTGATAGATATGGGTCTATTTTCATTCTTCTACAAGTTGACAACCAGTTCTGCCAGCACCATTTGTTGAAGATGCTATCTTTTTTCCATTGAATACTTTTAGCTCTTTTATCAAAAATCAGGTGTTCATAAGTTTGTGGGATAAAATCTGGGTCTTCTACTCTATTCCATTGATCGACTTCTCTGTTTTTATGCCAATACCAAGCTGTTTTCAATACTGAAGCTCTGTAATAGAGTTTGAAGTCAGGGATGGTAATGCCTCCAGAAATATATATATATATCCTTTTCTTTTTCTGAGTACACATGTCTTTAATCTGCTAAGTGATATGCCTAACGTAGAGCTGCAAATTTGGTAGCTGGCTCCACCCCATTCCTTAGCTATTTGAGAGTCTAGCTTCATGGTGGATGTACTGGCAGGAACCAGATTTATTACCACAAGTCTGTGAAGTTTCAGGTTCATGCCACCACCAAGAAACCTGATGCTGGCTGCCCATGAACACTGTTTCAGTGTTTGGTGGAAGAACCTCTTAAAAGAACTGTGAGGGCCTGTGAATAACACTGAGTCAGGCAGCCTCTCTTAAAGGAGCGGTGCCTCTGCATACCACAAGCAAACAGAGCCTACTGGAGTAATGATTGCCTACAAGCTGTGCTTGATGCTGTTCCTGTCTGTCTAGAATCATCTTTTTCATCCAGCCTGAAGCCATGACTTTATTAAGGATAAAAACTGTTCAAAATTCAAACCAAGCTGTAGTTCCACCTTTGAAACGCCAAAAAAGGGGGAGGGGATAGAGAGTGTCTTCGCTCTCAAATAGTTACATTGTTAATTCTATAATAGCATTTATAATATCATTACTGTTGCTTTTCAGGGCTCACTGCCTTTGCTCTGGACACATTCACCTGTGACATGACAAATTCTATGTCCTTAACTTCAACACCTGCTTCAGCAACCTCTTCCTCCTCACTCTCCTCTTGTACTGTCTGAGTCTGAGATTTATTTCCTTGAATGTTTGAAACAGCTTCACCTATTACTTTGAACTTCTCAGCAGCTGCTAACTGTGTTTGCTGAGATAAATCTTCAATCTTGGCTTCTCCAAATACAACGAAGATGTCTGAAGCTGGGCTCTTGTAGACATCTGGTTTGGTAATGACGAAGAGGATATTTGTAGATGTCTGTATGGTGATTCTAGTAACCCATGTAATTTGCCGAAGACCCAGTTTGGACATAGCCCTCCATTCTGTCTTTTCACTCCAGCTCTGCTCTGCTTTACTGACTGGTTCTTCATCGATTTCAGCTGCTGCCACAAGCTGGGCTTGTTGTGTGGCTGCCTGTGTGTAGTCTTGTTCCCGAGCTCTGGTACTGATTCATAGCTGTCAGATTCTGTTTTCGACCCTGTCTCAGCCTGGGGCTGTGGCAACTCCTGCTCTGTGCCAGGGATGGTTTCTGTGGCTTCACCAGGCATTTTGTGAGGAGGACTTGGAACTAAGATGGCAGTGGAAAGAGAGCGAATCACAGTGTCTAGAATCATTTTTGTTTTAAAGATTTCTCAGGCTTTATGTGGAAATTCTTGGCAAATGTTTGAGTGCCATTTGTAGACAGACATTTCTGTCCTTCCTGGTTCTGCAGCCATTCAGTCCCAAAGAAACAAACAGAGGTTATCCAAATTATAATCTGTTTGGCGTACTGCTCTGGCCTATTATTATCTCTTACATCTTAAACTAACCTATAATTTTAATCTATGTTTAGCCATGTGGCTTGGTACCGTTCCTCAATAAAGCATTTTCATCTTGCTTCCTCTGTGTCTGGCTGGAGAATCCATCTCTGCTTTTTCTTTTCCCAAAATTCTCCTAGTCTGATTGCCTTGCCTAAACTTCCTGTTTTTCTGGCTATTGGCCAATCAGCGTTTTATTAAACTAAAACACATGATAAATCCATAGAGTGTACAAGAGCATTCTCCCATAGCATGGGATTAGCAGAACTACAGCCCTAACTCTTTCTAATGAATCCCGTTGTTCATATAAAAAGAGAGTCATTCTATATTCAATTACTTGGTGAACCTTTGTATAGCATTTTTGATATGAGTGGATAAAATCATCCAAATTATCAAAAGTATTATATGGTTGTCCAAATAAGCTACCTATTGACCTAAAGGTCAATTTTGAAAACAATGAAGTGATATAACAGCCTCTAGTATCCCAGACTACTTACTCTGAAACTAGCATTGTAATTTGGATAATTTCAGGGACTCAAATTTCCAGCCTCATAGAAGAGGGAACAGAGGAGAAACAGAAACTCAAAATGTGTATCATGCCTATTACTGTGTCCCACAGAGTGAAGAGAAAACAAATTCTAGTTCTTCATTTGAATTCATTTTATCCTTCAAACTGCTTCCAGGAGAAATGTCACAGGATGAAATAGCCCAGAGCTGAGACTACAAAATGTTCAACATCCAGAATTTCTCCTGCATGTGTTCCATTCACAACATCTATTTTATTCTGGAGCAAATGATGGACAGCATTAGAAGCCCAGGTTTCTCAAGAGGAGACAATGACAAGTGGTGTTTGAGAATATACCCAAAGGGTTTCGATGAAGAAAGCCCAGATTACCTGTCAGTTAACGCAGAGTTACTCAGCTCTCCAAAGAGTCCCATTATGACATAATTCGAGTTTTGGATTATCAACCCCGAAGGAGAATGTAGTGAAATTGTGCCTAGTCTAAAAATTTCAGGTTCCTGCCAGGTTACAAAAGAGGTTACAAAATGTTCATCCTTCAAGATTTTCTATTCACCATGCATATTGGCTTCTCTCTGAAGGTGAGCTCACTCTCCCCTGCATAGGGATTCTGATCCCAGACTCCTACAGAATCTTTGAGGATAGCACACAGCCAGAGATCAAGGTTCCAAGGTGCACATTGTCCAATGAGCTAGGAGAGCTGTGGGAGAATTCCCACTTCACAGACTGCTGCCTGGTGGTAGCTGGCCAGGAATTCCAGGCTCACAGGGTCATCTTAACAACTTGCTCTCCAGTTTTCAGAACCATGTTTTAATATGACATGGAAGAGAACAGAAAGAACTGTGTTGAGACCATTGACCTGAAAAACAAGTCTTCAAGGCAATGATGGGCTTCATTTACAATCAGAAGTAACCAGACTTCCACAGCATGGCAGATGCTGTGCTAGCAGCTGCTGTCAAGTATGGTCTGGAGAGTATGAAGGTCATGTATGAGAGGGCTCTCTTCAGAGTTCTTTCTGTGGAGAATGCTGCCCACACTCTCTTCCTGGCTGATCTCTACAGTAATCTAGAGCAGCTGTAAATCCAGGTACTGGGTTTCATTATAGCTCATGCTTCAGAGGTTTCTGAGACCTCAAGCTGGAAGACAATGGTAGATTCATACCCCTACCTGGTGGCTGAAGCATACAGTGCCCTGGCTTCTCTTTACTGCTCTGCACTGGAGCCTGTTCTCAAAGCCTGAAGAAATTCTAGTACCCTGTCAGCTGTGACCTTCACATGTATCCCAGGAGCAGCAGTCAACATTTTTACCAATGATGCCTAGGAAAACTATTGTGTATGTGGAGGATTTACAGTGAATCTGGGGAAAGACAACCTGGTGGAACAGCTTTTAAGACAACTGTAAATTTATTGACTGTCAGGCTGGGGGAGGGGCAGTACTGGACTCTGGTATTATCAAAATAATCTTGACCCTGTTGCTGTACTGGTTCAACTTTTGTCCAATACTTAGCTACTGAGATTCAGTTTATTTAAGGCCTCAAGCACATCCCAATAAAGTTTCTTTTGAAAAACTTGTCTGGATTGAACTGAATAGAACATATGATCAAAGGCTCAGAGCAAAAAAAAATCTGACATCAATAAAATATTAAATAGATAAAATAATAAAATCTGCTTTGTAAATTAAAGTGGTGTTTCTGTTCAAAGGCTTCCATTGACACATCCAGCTCTTCTCAGCTGTTGAAATTTGTGCAGGGTCCTCATGGTCTCATACATAAAAAGGTTCAATGAAATGATACGTAACAAAATTGCTATACCTGCCCAATCATCATCGGTTAGGTGTTCATCAGCTGATGGGAACAGACACTGAGATCCACAATCAAACATTAGGCAGAGCTCAGGGAACCTCAAGGAAGAGGGAAAGGCAGGAATGTATGAGGGATCAATCATACCAGGAGATCAGGGCCCAAAGAATCAACTAATTGGGGTCATAGGGACCCACAGAGACTGAAGAGCCTGCACATGTCTGTACTAAGTCCTCTGTACACACGCTGTTGTGTTTAGCTCAGGGGGTTTTGTGGGACTCCTAACAGCAGGAATGTGGGAAAACTGTGACCTTTTTGTCTCATCCTAGGAACTTCTTTTTTTTTTTTTTCTGTGTTGTCTGCTACAGCCTTGATATGAGGGTTTGTGCCTACTCCTATTTCATCTTATTATGATGTGTTCTGTTGAGATCCCCAGGAGGCCTGTGCTTTTCTGAAGGGAAACAGAGAAGCGGTACATATGGGTGTAGTGGAGGGAGGGGAGACTATGGTCAGGATGTATTGTATGAGTGAAAGATAAGAAAAAGAGGGAAAACATGGAAAGGCATTTGAGGAAGAAGTATTTGGACAGATCTGCTAAGGAAAAAGGAACGTAAAGATCCTTGTGTCTCTTGTTAATGTCCATCACAAGGTGCCTTCAGCAGTGGAGGAGTTCAATAATCAAGGAGATAGGATGACCCATTCCATGCACAGTCAGATTCTTTACCAAGCCATATCAATGATTGCTCGATGTGCCCAGGATCAAAGCAGCCAAAGTGACTGAGATGTGGGATGTCCATGAGATCAAAACCATGGATATGTACTTCTCAAGCCTGACCTTGTTACCACTGCTGCTGAATGGCATTTCTGCCAATAGCATAGACCACACAGAAATCCAGATATGTTACTGTTTCCCTGGCCTGACCAGCCAACACTTTGGCAACAGTATGACTAGATTGAACCACTTTCTCTGTAGAAGGAACAACACTTTGGTCTTATTGGAGTAAAAACTTACTCTAGTTATGGATTTGCCTTTCCTGAATGTAATAATTTTACCAAAACTACCTGGTCTTCCATCATGGTATCCACACAATATGGCTTCTGACCTAGGAACTAAATTCACAGCAGAGGGGTGCAGCAGGGCCCCATGATCATGGAATCCACTGGTCTTACCATGTTCATTAACTTCTTAAATCAGTTGTCATAATAGAAAAATGGAATGGCCTTATTGAAGACACAGTAATGGAGCCAATAAAGGGGCATTTGCCTAGAATACTGGGACAGGATTCTCCAGGAAACTGTATATGCTTTGAATCAGAGTCCGTATATGATATGATTCTCTATATTTCAGATTCAAGGGTCCATGAATTAAGTGGTGGGAAAGAAATGTTTCTACTTACTATCAACCCTAGTGATTCCCTAGGGGAAATTGCTTCCTGTTCCCATGTTCTTAATTTCTGCTGGCCTGGAAATGTTGGTTCTTTTTTGATGGTGTGGAGTCAATCAGTGCTCCTGACTGGAGATATAACAAACATTCTGTTAAGCTGGAAGCTCAGACTTCTCCCAGGTCACTTTTGGATTCAGGTGTCCTTAAGCCAACAGGCTAAGAAAAAATTAACAGTGTTAGAAAATGTAATTTACCAATAGAAAATTGGATTGCTCCTCCAAATAGAGGTAAGAAAGATGATGGATGTTGGTCAGGAAATCCTTTAGGGATACACATGGTCCCACATACTCCAGTAACTAAAGACGATGGGAGACAGCAGCAGCCTAAAGCAGGCAGAGGACAAAAGGTATAGACATACCAGTGGTGTGGGACCATGGTCTGTATTCTGTCAATTACATTTTAAATAAACACTGATTGGCCAGTAGCCAGGCAGGAAAAATATGCAGGACAACCACAAAGGAAGTAGAGGTGAGTCAAGGAGAACAGAAGAATTCTGAGAAGAGGATTCAGTTCTGACTCAGATGCATAAGAAGCAAGATGTGACTGCCTCACTAAAAAAGGAAAAGAGCCATGTGGTTAACATATACTAGAATAATGGGCTAATGTAAGTAATAAGAATTAATAATAAGTCTGAGCTAATGTACAGTTTATGTGGACCTCTGTGTGATTTCCTTGAGACTTAATGATTATGGGGACTGGGCAGGAAAAAAATAACCTCAGAGAAAACCATTTTTTCAACCATGTTTATAGCAGCATTATTTGTAATAGCCTGAACCTGGAAACAACCTAGATGCCCCTCAATGGAAGAATGGATAAAGAAAGTGTGGAACATGTACACATTAAAATACTACTCAGATGTAAAATGACATCTTGAATTTTGCATGCAAATGGATGGAAACAGAAAACCCCATCCTGAGTGAGATAACTAACTCAAAAAGATGAATATGGTATGTACTCACTCATTAGTGGACTCTAACCATAAACAAAGGTCATTGAGCTTATGGTTCACACTCCTACAGAAGCTAAATAATAATGAGAACCCAAAGAAAAACATATATAGATCCTCTTGGAAATTGGAAGTAGATAAGGTCGCCGGGCAAAAGTTGGGAACATGGGGGTTAGGGTGAGGATGTTATGGGGGGAAGGGGAGAGGGGGAGAGAAGGAAGAAGGAAAGGATTGGGGAGGATTGGAATGGTCTAGATGGAGGAAGGGCAGATATGGGAGCAGAGATAACTTAATTAAGGGAGCCATTTTACGTTTGGCAAGAGAGTTGGCTCTAGAGGGGTTGCAAGGTACCCATGGGGATGTCTCCAGCTAGGTCCTTGGGCAGTAGAATAGAGGTTGCCTGAACTGGCCTTGTCCCATAGTCACACTGAAGACTATCTTGAATATCACCATAGAACCTTCGTCTGGCAATGGATGGAGACAGAGACAGAGACCCACATTGGAGCACTGGACTGAGCTTTCAAGGTCCATTTAAGATAAGAAGGAGGGAGAACATGAGCAAGAAAGTTAGGATGGCCAGGGGTTGGTCCACCCACTGAGACAGTGTGCCTGATCTAATGGGAGTTTACCAAAGCCAGCTGGACTGGGACTGAACGAGCATGGGATCAAACCAGACTCTCTGAATGTGGCTGACAATGGGGGCTGATTAAGAAGTCAATGATAATGGCACTGGGATTTGTTTCGACTGCATGTACTGGCTTTTTGGAATCCCAGTCTGTTTGGATGCACACCTTCCTAGGCCTGGTTGGAGCGGGGAGGGCCTTGGACTTCCCACAGGGCAGGGGACCATGCCCTCTCTTAGGACTGGAGGGGGAGGGGGAGGACAGAGTGGGGGGGTGAGAGGGAAATGGGTGCAGAGCTATGGGACATTTGGCAATGGCAAACAAAAATACTCTTTGAGTATGGTTGACCAGGTTAATGAAGAAAGCACAGACTGCCTGTCAGTTTACTTAGTGTTGCTCACTGTCCAATGCGTCGTGTTTGGACAAAGATCCTGGCTTTAGTACTTCCATGTACCCAGACAAAGGCCTCAGCAACAGTCACGGCCCAGACTGCACCATGGAACCAGGTGACAGCACAGTGTTTGAGACCGGCGTGGTTTCTATATATAGACTGATATCAGAGTCTTCCATTGAATCCTACCAATACAATGCTCTTTTATTACTTTTATTATAGTTTTGAAGTACAATTTGAAATCAGGAATGATGAGACCTAATGGGGCTCTTTTCTTTTTTAGAAATATTTTACTTATCAATGGCTCTTATAGAATATTAATTTAAAATGTTTTATATTTGTTTATGTTGTATTTATTAACTCAGTAAAGCAGTGTTACTGTGCATATCTAAAACACTTGGTTGTCTAATAAAGAATTGAACAGTCAATATTGAGGCAGGAGAGAAATAGGCAGAATCGGTGGGCAGAGAGGATAAATAGAAGGATAAATACAGGAGAGGGTAGGAGCAAGGGAATAAAAAATGGAAAATTTCACGCCTTGTTATCATCAGTGAAGACATTAGAATGGAACACTAAACAAAAGATTAAGACTTTATTAAAGGCAGTGGTAAAGAGATTTGAAAAGATTGAAGAAATTATAGAAATTGATGATTAGGGATCAAAAGTAAAAGCAAAGAAAATAGTGTAAAGTAGGTAACAAATATACATGGCTACCTATAGGCATGATCAATCTAAAAGAAATTAACCAAGCAATAGTATCTTATGGCCTAAATTCACCATTTGTTGAAGAAATTGTGAAAAGGTGGACTTCAAGCAATAAGGCAACCCCACACAATTGGCTTCAATTAACCTCAGTGGTCCTAGAAAACAGACCCCCCACTGCTATGGAAATGCTATTGGAGAGAAGAGATAAAAATTTTAGAACAAAAGGGAAATGCAAAAGGATTTGAGGCTTCACAATCTAAAATCATGGCAAGGACCACTACACTGATCCTGAGGACCAGGCTCTCTGTGATGAACCACCTTGTCTCTATGTAACTCATTAAATTTAAATTCTAGGCATAAGATTCAGGAACTAGGAAAGAGAAAGGAATCATATATCAGGGTTAAACAGGGCCAGAGAAAAACTTTAATGACTTTTTACAAAGACAACTAAGGCTATTCAAGTAGGAGTAAGAGACCCAGAAGCTAGTTATATACTTATTGTATCTCTGGCTTTTGAAAATGCCAGCTTAGAATGTACAAAGATATTTGAAGCTTTAAAGGTTAGATCAACACCAATGGATGAACAGACCCTGAATACAATGGATGTTTAGACATTTGACTACAACACTGAGACTTGGGTAGTAGAAGCAATTTCTAGAGGTATGAGGAAAAGGTCAAATGTCAAGTGTTTTAAATGTAGTAGAATAAGACATCAGAAAAGACATTGTAGAGAGAATTCCTAGGAATAATATCTCCTCTGGGAATGACAAGAATAGGTTGTCTCAGCCTTTTGGAATATATAGGACATGTGGCAAAGGCATGCATTGGACTAATGATTTAGATTGACAAAATACAGACAAGCCAACCTGATACCACTAGGAAAGTCCCGGAGGGGACCTCTCACAGGCCCCTATGTCAAACGTGGTAGGGTCATTTTAAGTCACTTTAGAGAACTGGTCTCACCAGGAAAATTAAAATGTCCAGTGACTATTGTAAAAATCCATACTATTCTTGATGATGGAATAGAATGAAAAATGAATCAAAAATGAGAGTATGAAATAGGAAATGTATATTTTGGCAGATGTCTACAAATGATCAAAGACCAAAGCTAAGAGTGCATATAAATAACATTGTAATTGAGGGATTATTAGACACTAGTACAGACATGCGTATCATTACTCCAGAATCTTAGCATGCAAATTGGCCTCTTCAAGAGGCAGATGCTCAATTCCTAGGAACTGGAACCCTATATCAAGTGAAACAAAGCACAACGTGACTTGAATGCATAGGATCAGAAGGACAGAAAGGAAGGCAGAGGCCATATGTAGCTAATATTGCAGTGAATGTAAGGAGTTGTGACCTGTTTCAACAATGGAATACCCAAATTAACATTCCTGCAGTCCAAAACACTTATATTTCAGGGAAGGATATTATGAGGTATTAAAAACAAAGGTCACCAAAAATTCAGACTGTACAAAAATATAAAGCAATCAGCAAACCTTCAAGGGTACTGATGGATCTGTCTCTAAAATGGTTAGCTGAGAAACCAATATGGGTTAAACAATGACAATTAACAGAAAGACAAACTGCAGGCTTCAGAATCGTTGGTATAGGAGCAACTAGATGCTCATTATACTGAAAAATTGATCAGGCCTTTGACATCTGTATTTGTTGTTAGGAAAAAAAAATTGTAAGATGGAGAAAGGTGACAGATCTAAGGGTTGTCAAGAATGTAATTTAACCTATGCCCCATCTACAATATGGAATTCCTCTGCTTCCTCTATTATCAAAAGGATGGTCTCCTATAGCTATTGATTTAAAAGATGTTTTCTTCACTATACCCTTACAAGAAAAGGATAGAGAAAAATTTGCCTTCACAGTGCATACTTATAATAATTCTCAGCCTATTAAGAGATACCAATACTGACACAGGAAATGCTTGATAGCCCGACCCTGTACTAATACTCTGTAACTCAGTCAATGGAAACAATATGTAAACAATTTCCTAAATCTATAATTTACCATTACATAGATGACATTTTGTTATCTGATTCTAATGCAGATGCTTTAGAAAGAATGCTTGAAAAAGTAAAGACAATTTTGCCTAAATTGAGAATAAAATTGCTCCTGAAAAAATGCAGGGAGGACATTCATTCAATTACTCTGATTTTAAAATAGTTTTACAGAAAATTAGAACACAAAGGGCACAAATTAAAAGAGACCAATTGCGGGCTCTTAATGAGTTTGAAAGATTGTTAGCAGATATTTCCATTATACCATCAGGTGTTAGATGGTGAAAAAGATCTTCAATAGTCCAAGGGAATTAACAACTGAAGCTGAGAAAGAATTAACTGTCATTGAAGAGAAATTACAGGAGGCAAATGTGGATGGGCTAAATCCAAATCTTAATTGCATCCTAGTCATATTGCATTTCATAATTTCCCCTACAGAAATTTTATTGCAGAGGGAAGATATTATCTTATAATAAAACTTTTACCACATAAATTAAGTAAAACATTAAAAATTCATATGAATAAAGTCTCTAAATTAATTATAAAAGGAAAATTGTGACTTCTCAACTGCAGGAATACACCCAGCACAGATTATAGTGCCATTTCTTAATGATGAAAATGAAAATTATGGAAAGACAATGAACCCCAAGAGCTTGTGTTAATTTTTTATGTGAGATTAATAGCAATTATCCAAAAAGTGATAGACTTAGCCATATGAAGTGAACTACTGGGATTCTTCATTGAATTGTACATGACACACCAATAACTAAAGCCCGTATATTTTATAATGATGCAAACAAATCAGGAAAGGCAGGTTACAAATCAAAAGTTTTAAGTAAGGTGTAAAAAAGTCCTATAATTCTGTCCAAAAAGAAGAGTTATAAGCTATTTTCAAGGTACCTAAGGTTTTTAAAGAAGGTCTCAATATAGTTAGTGATTTGCAATATGTAGAAAGAGATGTCTCACATAACTGCTGAAATTATACCAGATATTATAGAATTTATTTCATTATTTATTCAGATTTGAGATATATGCATTAATAGGCTTTGACTCATATACATAGCACATACGGATACGGATCCCATACAGGTCTGCCAGGTCCTCTAGCATAAAGTAATGCAGAAATTGACCAATCAGTGATTGTAAGTGTACTTTGTGCCTCAGAATTTCATAAGACACATCACATCAATAGCAAAGGTTTAAAGAAAGAGGTTTGTTTCTATTACATCCCAACAAGGTAAGAAGATTATAAAGAGACATCCTACTTGCTCTTTCTATAACTAAGTACTATTACCTGAGGGGAGTAACCCAAAGGTTACTCAAAGAAAAGTAATGTGGCAGCTGCATGTGTTCCACCTTATAGAATATGGAAAATTAAAATATATAATCACACCATTGACATTTATTCATGTTTTCAGTTGGCAACTCCCTTGTCTCTCTATTGCCCTGACTGTCCTGGAACTCACTTAATAGATCAGGCTGTTCTTAAACTCACAGAGATCTGCCAGCCTCTGCTTCCTGAATGCTGTGAGTAAAGATGTGTATCACTATGGTCCACATCTCAGTTTGGTTCTGAACTTTCTATCCTAAGCTTTCTGAGCCACTGTGATCACACACAGGCTGGAGCTACTAGGCCTGGTCAGGCACCTTAGTTTTCTTGGTCATTTTAGGCATTTGGAATATTGTTTGCATCAAATGCATTATAAACAAACAAACAAACAAATAAGTAAATAAATAAATAAATAAAACATTAGTTAAGGAGAGCAATGTGTCTGAATGAGGCTAGTAAATCAGAGATGGTCCCTGCCCCGTGACAAATCTAGCATGTTCTGTTTTCTTGTTTTTATGAATTAGGGGTCCATCTACACCAGTAGATGGGCATAGGAGGGAAGGCATTCTGGGAAAGGAATGAAAAAAATATGATCAAGTCAGGGCAAAGTGGGTGTCATCTCAGAACTCAGGAGCCTGAGGCAGAAGGATCAAGATTCCAGGCCAGCCCGGGGTATATAGTAAGCTCCAGGCTACTCTTGGCTACACAGTAACCCCTGTATTAAAGAATATCAGAAGCAGAGGAAGAACAGCTCCATTTGTTCAGTTACCTCAGTCCCTGTTCTTAAAGTCTTAGAATTATTCCCAGCTCACTGGATATGGCGCCCCTGCTGCTAATCCTAGCACTTGGGAGGTCTAGGCAGAAAGATTCTGGAGAAGGTCGGCTTAAGGCAAACATGCTCGGGCAACCATGCTAGGTGTTTTATGTTAACAAATTATAGAGGAGGGAATCTCAATTTTAAAAAGTCTCAGCTGGGTGGTGGTGGCACAGGCCTTTAATCCCAGCACTCAGAAAGCAGAGGACGATGGATATCTGTGAGTTCAAGGCCAGCCTGATCTACAGAGGAAGAGAAAGTTCAAAGACAGGCTCCAAAGCTACACAGAGAAACCCTGACTTGAAAAGCAAAGGGAAGGGCTGGACCGATGCCTCAGAGGTTAAGAGCATTGCCTATTCTTCCTAAGGTCCCGAGTTCAATTCCCAGCTACCCACATGGAGGCTCACAACCATCTTTAATGGGGTCTGGTGCCCTCTTATGGCCTTCAGGCATCTATGTAGAAGAAGAGGGAGTAAAGGAAGAAGAAAGAGGAAAAAAAGGAGGAAGAAAGTAGAGGAGGAAATAGAGGAGGAAGAAAATAGAGGAGGAAATAAAGAATAAAGAAAGAGGAAGAAGAGGAAAAGTAGAGGAGGAATAGGAAGTAAAGGAGAAAGGAAGGAGGAAGAAGGGTGCTGGTTCCACCTCTCTCCACCACAGCCCATGGTATACCCAGTCTTTAAATATGGTATAGGTATTCTTAGGCTCTAGGAGTGACAGGTGGGAGCCTCATCACCTAAACTCTGGGTAGCACTGCACAGCTTATAAACCTTTTTTTTTTTTTAGTAGAAGCTAAATCTGCCATGTGGACACTGCATGGCGTGGAAATATCTCTGTGTATGGTGGTAGGAATCTACCATGCCCTCCTGCTTGTACATGCCTAGTAGACCTGATTCTGTTGCATGCCCAGGCAGGGAGCACTGAGACATAGGTATGGTCTTAGCTACTTTCATCCCGACCCTGAGTGGGCACACAAGCATCCAGAGCCAAAGGGGGTGGCAGGCATCCACCCCACAAAATAACCAGAGTTCATGTTGGCAGCATAGACCAGGAAGCCACAAGTTAGACACCACATATACCCACTGTTAGGAGACCACAGTATGTACACAAAAGACATAGTATAAACCCATGCAGGTTCTGTGAATAGCCTTTTCAGTCTCTGTGAGCCTCTATGAGACCTGCTTAGTTGATTCTCTGGTCTGTGTTCTCCTGTTGTCTTTGATCTCTTTGGCTCCTACAATCCTTCCTCCCCTCTTCTTCGGGGTCCCCAGAGCTCTACCTAATGTTTGGCTGTGGATCTCAGTACCTGCTCCCATCATCTCAATGTACTCCATCATGCCGACTGGAGTAGGCACCAGTCTGTGAGGATAACAGACTTTCATTAGGTCTCACTTCACTGACTTTGTGTATGTGTGACACTGAGGACTCTGTACTAACAGCTGAGCAGGCTGCATGGACTAACATGGGCTTCTTCAAACAGAAACACCACTGGAATCCACAAACTGATTTACAATTTGTATTTGTTTTACATTTTTTGTTTAAAAATTTGTCTACAGAGCTGGATATGCCTGTGGAGACAAGAGGAAGACAACAGATTCTCTGCATCACCAGTTAGAGATGGTCAAAAGGTTCCTGGTGTGCTGGGACCTGAAGACGGGTTCTCTGCAAGAGTAAAAATTGCTTTGTCAGCTAAATCATCTCTCCAGTCCCCTCAAACTGAGTTAGGAGGAAAACTGACTTTATTTTCTTCCCCTTCTCCTGCAAGCAAACATTCATATTTGTTTTCTCCATTGCTCTATGCCCTCCCTTTATTGTATGTTCTTCTCAGTCCAATTCAAACAGGACACTCAAAAAAAATCCTGTTGTATGTGTTTGGGCATTAACTAAACCGAATCCCAGTTTCTGATTTATTGGACAAAATTCAAATCAGTATAGCAACCGGGTAGAGGTTGGGTAGAGTACTCCAGACTCCAGCTTTACCTCCCTCCCTGGCCACAACCTGCCATTCCAATTCATTTCCTACTATGTTTAAGCCTGAGTTTTCCCAAGCTTCACCGTAAATATCCCACAGCCCATGGTATACTCAGGTTTCATTGGTAACAGCATTGACAGCTACTTCAGGAAGATACCTGTAGGTCACTACTGAACAGGTCATTAGAATTGCTTCAGGTATCTGAGAAGGGATTCCAGAAAAGGATCCTGTTCAGAAGCTGGTGAGCGGTATGCTTCAGCCGCCAAGTGGGGGCATGAGTTCATCATTGTCCTCCAACTCGAGATCTCAGACACCTTGGAAGCATGAGCTGTAATGAAATTCATTGCCTGAGTTTTCAGCTGGCCGTGCTGTGATGGTCAGCCAGTAGGAGTGTAGGCAGCATTCTCCACAGAGAGGTCCCTGCAGAGGGCACTCTCGCTCATGACCTTCAAATGCTCCAGGCCATACTTGTCAGCAGCTGCCAGCACATGTAGGCCACACTGTGGAGATCTGGTTCCTTCCCAGTGTAAATGAACCTCAGCATTGACTTGAAGAATTGCTACTCCGTGTCAAGGATGTCAATGAAGTTCTTTTTGCTCTCCTCCATGTCCTGTTCAAACAGAGCTGTGAAATTCAAGAACAAGCTGTTAAGATGGCCTTGAGAGTCCAGAATTCCTGTCCAGCTGCCTTCAAGCACAATTCTGTGAAGCAGAGCTTCACAAACACAATACTTAATCAAGAGCAGAATATATATACAATAATACAATATAACAAAATTGACCTTGAATTTGTATCAGTAGACCAAGATCTATTCCATAGTATCCATCTCTGTAGCATATCCCCCTTTAAATGTAAAAAAACAGTTATAAACAATATTTGGGAATATGGGCATAGTTCTCTTCATACTGCTTTTGCTTTCTGTTGGGAAAATAATTTTGGAGATTGCTTACAGCAAACTTTCATGCTATCTTGGTACATCAAACCACATTAGTCTAGAAGCAAATTACAGATTCTCATCCTCTGTGGAAACAAAATAAAAACCTCTTTTCCAAAGCAACATATTTTTAGACTGAAATTTAAAGTAAAGATACCTTTGTGTTAGTTTAGCTAGCAGTCTCCAGAAGCAAATGTCTTTCTGCAGTCAAAAAATTCAAAGAAAACACAATAGTATAAATAATCCAGACTCTCTGTGTATACTCCAACTTATGTGGCTTTTACTCTATTAATTTTTAATATTTATTTTATCTTTCAATCTTTAATCTATGACTGTCTGTACTCTGTCTCTTTAAAGACTTTGCTTTATTATTTTTAAACAACTTATTTCTCTTTATAACTCTCTATCCTCTTTTTCTTCTCTCTCCCAAGCCTATGTACATTTTATATACAAACTGTCTCATCTAGAGGTCTGTTTCACCTGAATTTGTCTTTATTGTGTATTTGTAATTATTTTCTGACCAGAAGTGCTTTTAAAAATGCTAAGCTCTTCTCATGAACTTAAGTGGTGCCATTGCTAGGGAAAATACAGAACTGCCTGCTTGCCCCAGCTAGTCTAGCATGTCAGAGCTGTTTGCTGCCTCTGTGCGCCATGCTCACAGCTTCACTTTTAGGCACACAACCAGTCTATGTTTCCATTAAGCAAGTTGTAGCACTCTGTTAACAAAGCCTATATAAATAAATGCTCAGCCTCCTGAAAGAATCAGTGTTTGTGCTGGCAGCATGGCCCAGAAAGCAGGTGTTTCATGCCATGCTTTTTTTTTCTACTGCTGAGTCAGAAAACCTCTCTTACAGGAACTGCAGCATGCTGCCAGCAAGCAAGTCCATCAGAAAAAAATGTGGCTAAACTTTGTTTTTTAGAGTCTAGAATTCCTTTGCGAGCCCTCTCAGGTTTTAAGTGGACTTTAGTTGTTCAGGTGGGTGCCAACTTGTTGCCGCAGCCTGCTTGTTGGTGCCTGGTTGTTCAGCCCTGAAATAATCAAACAGAAATTATATTAATTCAATCACTGCTTTGTCATTGGCTATAGCTTTTTATTGGCCAACTCTTTTTTTTTTTTTGAGACAGGGTTTCTCTGTGGCTTTGGAGTCTGTCCTGGAACTAGCTCTGTAGACCAGGCTGGTCTCGAACTCACAGAGATCCACCTGCCTCTGCCTCCCGAGTGCTGGGATTAAAGGTGTGCGCCACCATCGCCCGGCTATTGGCTAACTCTTATACCTTAATTTAGCCCATTTCTAATAATCTGTGCATAGACACGTGACTGTGGTTTACCAGGTAAATTTCGCAGCATCTTTCTCTATCAGGGCTACATGGCTTCTCCCTGACTCTGCCTTCTTTTTCCCAGCATTCAGTTTAGGTTTCCTCACCTACCTAAGTTCTGCCCTATCAACAGGCCGTGGCAGTTTCTTTATTCACCAGTGGTATTCACTGCATACAAAGGGAATCCCACATCATTAAAGTAAAAACTGAAATCAGAATTGGCGAGATCTATAGTGTTGGTGGAAGCTGCTTGTATGTTCCTAGCTGCTCAGACCCAAAATAATCACACAGAAAAAAATATATTATTTGCAATATGGTTTGTCCAATAGCTTAAGTGTATTTCTAGCTAGCTTCTATATCCTAAACTAACCCATCTCCATTAATCCGTGTATCACCGTGAGGTCATGGCCTATTGGTAAAGTTTTGGTGGGCTCTGGCAGAGGCATTTGCCTCATGTAGCAGCTACATTGCTTCTCTCTGACTCTGCCTGTTCTCTCTCTACATCTCTGTTTGAATTTCCTGCCTGGTGCTACTCTGTTAAAACATTGGCTGAAAGCAGCTTTATTTGTTAACCAATAAAAGCAACACATATACAGAAGGACTTCCCATAGCACTACAAATTTCTTATAGTGTTCAGAAATGTTTTAGCTATCCAATATCTTTTGTATTTCCATATGAAGATGTGAATGGACTTTAAGAGATATGTAAAGAATTGTGTTGAACATTGAAGCAAAGTGCATTGAATCTGTAGATTGCTCTTGTAGAATGCCCATTTTTAGATGTTAATCCTCCTTATCCATTAGCATGGGAAATCTTCCCATTTTCTGATGTCTTCTTCAATTTCTTCCTCAAACAAATGAAATTTTTTTCATACAAACTTTTCATTTGCTTTGTTAGTTACTCCCAAGATTCTTTATATTATTAGAGGCTATTCTGAATTTTTTTTTCTCTGATTTCTTTCCCAGTCTGTCTCTCATTTGTATAATGGAGAACTGCTAGCTTTTACTGTTATTTTCTTACTGAAAATTTGTTATTCTCTCTCATAATACATACTAAACAGTTTTCTCTCCCTTAGATTTTTATCAAGCTAGTTTGCTCGAATTTTTAATCAGCTATCAGAATTTTCCTGGTGACTTGTTTGCCTAAATTGTTTTTATTATCCTGTTTGCTACTAATAAAGTTTCTTTCTTCTTCCTTTCCAATTTGTATACAAAGAGAGTGAAAACTCTTGTCTTCAACAAAATTTTAGGGGAATTGTTAGAGTTTCTATTTCAGTTGATATTACTGTGGATTGTACTAAACTGCCATCATTCTATTTAGGTATGCCACTTGTGTGCCAATCCACCCCTGGATTTATTATCAAGGGGTATTGAATTTTGAAAAATGTTCTTCATGTATTTAATAATATGATCATGTGGTTCATGTCTTTCTGTGATTTAGTCATTTAGGAATTTATATGGTCAATTATATTTTTTGATTTTGTATATTGAACCATTCCTACATAGATGGGAAAAAAGGATAGTTCAACATGGTAAATTATTTTGGAAAGTTCTGAGATTCAGTTTGCAATTATTTAATGAGAATTTCTGCATCAGTGTTTATAAGGGAATTGCTTAGTAATTTAGGTACCAGTGTAATTTAGTACTCATAAAATAAATTAGGAAATAATACTTTGTTTCTGTATCTGGATATTTGATGATGGTGGGCATTAACTCTTACCTGAATAGCAGATAGAGTTCTGTGCCAAAACTATCTTGCTCAAAGGTTTTTTGTTGTTTTGTTTCTTGTTTGTTTGTTGGGAAACTTTTAGAGAATGCTATTTTCCTAGGGTTTATCAACCTGTCGAAATACATATCTGATCTTGATTTCACTTTTCTAAGTGGATCCTATTGTTCCGGATTTGGTTTTTCTTGGTGCCCTTCACCTTTGATGAGTATATAGTGTCTCTAATTGTTTCTTTTGATTAGCTTTTTGTTGAAGTCTATTTTCTTAGGCATAGAAGCAGATACACCAACTTACTTTTTAGGTCCATTTCCATGGGATTTCTATTTCAAATGCTTTACTGTGATGTAATCTCTACCCATTATGGTAGGTTCAATTTCTGCCTTCAGCAGAATAATGGAACCTATTTTCACATCCAATCTGTTAGTATGTGATTTTCCTTGGGGAATCAAGACCACTGCTAAAGAGAGCTATCAATGACCAATGGGGATGGACTTCTAATATTTTGTTGTCATTGTTTTGGTGGTGGCGGTGTTTGTGTGTGTGTGTCTTTCCCTACTTTACTGTTCTGAGATTATTTGTTCCCTTTATTATTCAATATTTAGTGAATATCCTAAGGTTGAAGTTTTTCTGCAAGACCTTTCTGTCAGACTGGATTTGTACATACATATTACTTAGATTTGGCTTTTTCTTGAAATGCCTTAATATTTAAATCTATGATAATTGAAATTTTGATTGGGTATACTAGTTTGGGTCTGCATTTGTGGTCTCGTCTGTTGCACATTTGTGTAGGCTCTTTTTGCTTTAAAGTGTCTTCACCCCCTGAGATTCTCAGGCTTCTCCATGATAGATTTACAGTTTCCACTGAGATTCCAAAAGCCAGACCTTGAGATACCAGTGCTCTCAGAGCAAGTCAGAGAAAAGCCTGTGGTAGTCAATGAACTCTAGGGATTGCACAGCCTGCATTCCTGGTCACCAAATGCCCTCTGTTCAGATTCTGCCTAATGCTCTGGAGGAATCTGACACCTGCATCTGGTCTATCGTCTCTGCATTTGGAATGTGATTGACTTGTTCTGTTCAGACACATAAGAGAAGTTGGCCATGCCCAGTCGCTTCAGGATCCAGAATGTGTGATAGATAGGATAAATAAAATTCCAAAAAAAATTATTCTGGCAAAATTGTCCCTAGAGATCGGCAAAAATGACTGGACTTTTTCAAATTCCATGGTGGAATTACCACTAAGGTTAAAATTCATCACCTACACAGCACCACATGAAAACACTAAAACAAGGTCCTAAACCATAATGATGCGGAAACTCTAAATGACCTACCCCGTACTGTTTGGCCTCCATATTTCTGCTTCTGGCTCACTCTTCTTGTTAAGAGAATTGTGACAACCAGAATTTGTTATCTGTGCTTAAAGTCAACCCAGAAAGGCCCCATGGTACACTGCATTCCCTAACACCCGATGTAATCATCAGTCTGCCAATACAGACTTTCTATTTTCTTAAATGCATGTCCCAGCAGTCTTCTCTGGGGCCTAACCTACATTTCTGAAGATTCAACTGAGATTCCAGAGATCAGTAATGGATAGAGTGGAGATTCAGAGATCCTTGGTATGTAGATGGGTATGGAGTACAAGGAGATCATAGGATATGCTCATCCTGAGCTCTAGGCATGCAAACCTCCATTGACAAATTGCTGTATTAAACTTCAATCTGAATCTTCACAACAAAAAGGTAATAGACTAGAAAGTCATTTCTTCTTTAAGTTCTAGAAAAATGTCTTGTTTAAAGCCCTTTATGTATGGACACACAAAAGAGGTGTGCCATTGGGCTACTATCCATGGTTTAAATTTGTGCAAGACTTTATTGGATCCCCCCATCTGTTCAGCTGTTTGAATATGTGCTAGACAGCCCTGTGTTCTTTAGTGTGTGTTCTTTTGTGTTTCATTGTGCCTCTGTGTTTCATTGTTTTCCTTGATTGAATAGTGGCTTCCCCAAGTAGGAGTACACCCACCTCCAGGTTTAAGACAATTGCCACTTCCTGATGGAAATCTAAATTCTTTTTGGTATGTCAGGTCACCTGTGAAGACCCCACCTATGGGAATAAAGAAAAGCTCCCCCTGTGCCTCTCCATTAATATGAAACTTCATGAGTAAAGCTTAAGCTTGCTTCCCAGGGGGTCTCAGTTCCTCCATGACAAGTCACACCTGCCCACTAGGAGCATGACCATCAGAGCACTGGACTCACAATCTAGAGCACCTTTTCTTGGAAACAATGGGTATTGAACTGATCACCTACAAACCATTCAAAGGACAGATTTGAGGAAGGGTTACCTACCACCCTGACCCTGAACATACCTATTGAAGAGTTAGTTACCCATGCAACTAATTACCAATCTGCACAAAGTCTACCTACCAGAGGAATCAAAAATCAAATGATTAAAAACAATTGATTAATTTATACCATATACATTGATGATTAGTGTTGGAAGAACACATACAGGAGAAAACTCTGCCCCAACCTTTATGAGATTTTCTTCCCACCTGTGTGATTGTCACCTCTATGGATGAGCTGTCATTTCTCTTTCTCAAGAAGTTTTCCTTTTCCAAACTGAATCATTATTAGTTTTAATGGTATCCATGCATTTCTCCTCCTTTGGAAACAAGAACAAAGCCCCTTCCACAACATTGCACATCTCCTCATATTCATTTTGAGGTCAATACATCCTTAAAATACTGGCAGGGTTGGGATTTGATTCCTGGAAATTTCTCTAGATCCCAGTTTCTGCTAACCCTATAATGGCTCCCTCAATAAAGATGTCTCTCTCCTTGCTCTCATCTCTTTCTTTCCTCCATCTCAACCATACCATTCCCTAAAATTTTCCTCTCTCCTCCCCCTCTTCCCTCCTCTTCTTCTCTTACCTCCCCTCTTCCTGCATCACAATGCTCCCAACCCTGACAGTCATCCTGTCCTTTTTCAATTTCCAGAATGGAAACTAGCCCCAGAAACTGATTGCATAATTGTTTATTCACATTGAATTTTCTTAATGCTAATGGGAAAGGAACAACAGCATCAGAGAGACATTGGATAATAGAAAAAAAACTTCTGAATTAAATCAGCCAGTGTATTTCAAGGATGTGTTAACCTCACAATGAAAATGAGATGTGCAATGTTGGGGAAGGCTGGTGACCTTTGTTTATAATATCCTTCCCAAAAACATTATTTTTGGAAACTGCAAGAATGGTAACCTGGGTATTCCATTACTGCAATAGGTCATAACCCCATAAATTCACTGCAATATTAGCTACATATGGACTCAGCCTTCCTTTCTCTACCTCTGGCCCTATACATTCAACCCTTGCCATGCTTTGGTTCACTTAAGAAAGGGTTTCAATGCCTAGAAATTTAGCATCTGCCTCTTGAAGAGGCCAATCTGAATGCCACGATTCTGGAATAATGATACTCATGTCTGCAGCCATGTCTAACAATCCCTCAATTAAAATGCTATTTACATGCACTCTCAACCTTGGTCTTTGATCATATATAGAAGTCTGACAAAATATAAGTTTCCCAGGCATTGGGACTGTTGGACTAGATGTCCAAACATCAGGGAGGAGTTGCTCCAGACACCACTCACACAGCCCCAATTGATGGAAAAGCAAGAGGATTTTTATTCTGTCATGACAGGGCCCTTCAGGTTCGGGATATGAAGGATATCTGATAGCTATTACAGTCCATCTCCTAAAGGAAAAAGCCACCGACACAAGGGGGAAACCTGTGGGTTATTTTCCAACTCACTGGATTGGCTTATTCAAAGGGTTACTAGCAGTTATTGGTCTATTCCATGGCAGCAGAATAGCTGCGTGGTCAGGTGATAAGGGAGAACTTCTGTGGTCCATCCTGACCTTGTTCTAGTGACTAAATCAATACATCAGGAACGGAGTCAATATCTGTGGGATGTCTTTGCCTCAATTCCCAGAATGGAGTTATGTTTGAAGATTATTCACAAGGACACAGGAGGATAAACAGTCCAGCATGTGTGGCAGGGTGTGACTGTCCCATTTCCAAGAGAGAGTGAGTGTAAGGTTTTAGAAAAATGTCTTAGGGTTGAGGGGCCTTACAAATGCATTTAGAGTCTTTCATTCCCTCCTCCTGTTTTGTCAAATCCCAAACTTGGGATTTTCTGAGGTCTCTCTTGAGAGCCTGATATTGGTGGGTCAGTACTAAAACTTGGGTAATACTGAGTTGTTCACAAATGAATGTCAGAACTTGGTATTTTCTGTAGTCCTGGGACTGGGAAGAATCTAGCTGGGTTTTTTAGGGAGGGAACTGGGAAATGGCAGGACCTTAGGGCTTTGTGTGGTTCTTAGGGCTACTGCAGGGAGGGTGTAACACCCAATTTTGGTGTTACACCCTCGGTACAGTTCGCGCGCAGCTGTACCGAATGCGAATCCGGGCAAGGGCCTGGAGATTAAACACAAGACACAGAAACCAGGGTCATTCGATAGGAGATCAAGCGAATGCCGTTTATTCAGACTTGGGGAAGCCCTTTATCTACCTAACTGCAGCACTAAGATCTCTCCGCCCAGGTAGGTGGGAAATTACCATATTAAGATTCCCTGTAGCTAATCATCCAGGTGGGGCAGGGTTGGCAGGGAAACACACAGGAAGCTTAGTTAACTGATTATAAACTGTCCCCGCCAATGCACCCCAGGAATAAGGGAGACCAGGGGCCCACAGGAAGGGACTAGTTCAGCCCCTACCCACCTTGTCAAGTTTGCTTATACACACACACCCAGACAAATATATCAGTCACAATGTCTACATGCAGGATAAGAGTCCCAGAGAGTTCATTTGGTATTTTTTTAAGAGTCCTTTGTTTAGCTTTGGGTGTGTTGAAGCTTTCATCTGGAGGGTCCTGAGTTGTTCTATGGAGGTGCTGGCTTCATATGAGATGCATGGATCCAGGTTGCAATGTCGTCTACTTTGAGAGCAGTGCTTGTCATTAGGAGCATAGTGTAGGTTCCCTCCAGGAAGGTTTAAGGCTCTGGGACTGATGTCTCTGGACATATATGGAATCACCAACAGATGTGAAATCTCTGGGTGTCTGGGCTGGTAGGCAGCAGCCAGAGGCTTCCACACCTGGGTTTGAGCGATCAGGAGTGCCTTTAGGTGGGCAGATAACAGTCTGAGAAGAACAGCATCAGGATTATATACCTCATCTGCCTTAGTGAATGGTGGCAGCCCTCACATAGGATCTCATAAGGAGTGAGTTTAAATCACCCCGGGGTGTTTTAAACCCAGAACAGGACAGAGGGAGGGAGGGAGGTCTGTCCAGTCACTTTTGCCAGAATATANCGGGGGAGGTCTGTCCAATTATTTTTGCTGGTCTCTAGGGCCAATTTTGTTAATTTATAAAAATTTTCTCTTAGAATTTTATTTATCCTATCTATCTGACGTGAGCGTTGGGGTTGGCAAGCACAATTTAATCATTAATTGATCCCTAGTGTCTTGGCCACGCTCTGCCTAACCTGGACAAGAAAGGCAGGTCTATTTTCAGACAAGATTACCTTGGGCATCCCAAACCTCGGGAAGATTTCTTTTATGATCTTCTTAGCAATTACTTGTCTCAGTCCTGGTCAATGTATGGTAGCTATCTTCTTTGGCAAATGTGTGGCTTCCTGGAGGCTCAAAATTTCTGCAGATGTCAACAATCCTCTTTGTCTGTATATTCTTCCATGTGTATGGGTGGTGGCAAAAGCATACCTGCTGTCAGTGTAGACGTATTCTCTTCCATCCATAGAGCTTGTATCAAAGCCATAAGTTCAGCTTTCTGGGTGGGCCGACGTCCCTTCAGTGAGGCTACTTGCCCATATCATGTGCTTCCTGTCCACCAATGCTGCCCCCATCTTCTGCTTACCTTCAGTCTTGTATACCTGCTTGGCGCGGACCCCCAGCCTTGTGCCCCAGGCAAGCTTCGCCATCATTTCTGGCTCTGCATGGCACAGCTCAGCCTGCTGTTCTGCCAGCCGCCTGTCCTTTCTGCAGATGCTAGTAGGATCTACAGTTCAACGATGTGAGCAGGGCACAGGAGCAGCACCCTAGTGCAGGAGGGTACCTGTGGTAGCATTGTGAGTGCTCTGCCGCAGTCTGACATGAGTGAGGAGAGTGAGACTGCAGGGTGAGCAGCCAGGGCTCATGCAGGCTTTAGAACAAGCATAGCACCAAGGCAGTTGCTAGAATGTGAGGATTTCTCCAGTGGTGATGGCAGGGAGAGGTGGTCATTCTGGCGAGGAGGGCATGGTGGAGGCAGAGGTAGACAAGCAGCCTGCATCTCCTGCAGAACTGAGAAAAGCAAGGAAAACAAAAGTCCCTCGTTTGGTCAACAAAAGGCTTTGATCATACATTCAGGGGTCACAGGGAGGAATGAATCATTTATTTGTCCTTTTTCCCAATTTATAGTTTGTAAGGTGTCCAGTTTGTATTTTTTTAAATGGTTGTTTTAGCACAGACTACTCAGTTCATGTGTCCCTTATAAAATCTATAGAGGTATCTAATGTCCTTTTTCTTGCCATAAGCACATTGGCCTTTGTCCAAGGGGTGCCTCTCTCTGTCTTCATTTGTCTTTGATCTTCTATTGCCTAGGCTGCTTATCTGTCTGAGTCCAGTTTCTTTTTTCTAGTCAAATTTCTTTCTTGTCTATGATCCCCCGTTTTCTCTTTCCTCTGCCTCCCGCCTTTCTCTTTCTTTCGCTTCTTGTCTCTCTCTCTTTCGCTTCACTTTCTCTGTCTCTCATTTAACACTTTCTCTGTCTCCCCAAATTCTGCAAGGTATAATCTTGCAACCTATCTACCTGCTGTAACTTTTTTCTTATATCTGATGCTGACTCTCCTCTGAAGGCCATGGATATCACAGCCTGCTGACCTTCAGAGTTTGGGTAAAATGCCTGTAAACCTCCATTAAAAATTTAAGGAACACAGATTTTAACTGGTCCCTGGAGAACCCGTTTTACCTTGGCCGAATTAGTGTGGTGTCTTGAAAGGATGTCTTTATCAAAATTTACAAAACAGAAAGCCTTTATTATTGGTAGCGCTATAATATATCATTACCATCATTGTTATTATTAATTTGTAATATGATCTCACTAGGTTGTATTGGCCATCCTGAAATTCCTGATGTAGACCAGATTGTTCCCCAAGTCCTACACTCTGGGGGTGCTGAGATTGAAGACCAGACCTCCAAGCCTTCATACAACAAAGCATGAGTAACATTGACCTCAGAATCACAGTGAAAAGTGCTCTGTTCTCTGATGGACAGCCGGAGGAGACTAAAGAAAGGAAGAAATGAGGGAAGAGAGAAAAAGGGTAAGACTGTGAAATTGTAGCTCAGTAGTAGGGAACTTGCCTAGCATGTTGGAAGTCCCTGATTCTATGTCCTGAAAAACACACAGATGAAGCTGCTCAGAGATGACTGCATGCATATGGGTGATACCACACAGAGAGGAATGCTGCCTGGAGATCAAGCAGAGGATCTCAGAGGCCCAGTGAATAGTTGGATTTATACATTCATTAGATATGTTTTATGGATCAAAAGTCAGGATTGGTTGTGCTTCTCACCTGGGAGGATGAGGTGAAAGGTATGTAGGTTCAAGGCTAGCCAGGTTGTGCAGCAAAGTCTTACAACAAAAACTAACCAATAAGGCAAATACATATACATATAGGAGACAGAGAAAATGAGAAAGATCTTTCTCCATTTTGTGCAAATGTTAAGGAAAAAAATCAAGCAAAATTCTAGGGTGGAGATAAATGTATTGAAGTCTCCCTATTTTCTTCCATCTCTTCTTACTTTGGTGCAAATTCAGGGTACAGTCCAGGGAAGAGGACTCCTGATTCCAGCCACTCAGGCTATGAAGTGCTAAGGTCCATAGGGTGTACCAAATACATTCCATTTATTTAAAAATATTATTATTCCATCTCTTATGATTTAAGAAGTGAAGTGTTTAATCCCAGTACTCAGAGGACAGAAGTAGACATATCTCTATGTTTATAAGTCAGACTGGTCTATAGTGTGAGTTCCAAGCCTGTATTAGGACACTCCCTTGCAGAAACAGAGATTGTGAACCTAGATCAAGCTTAAAAGTTTTTTTTTTTATGTCTGGTGTTTAACCATACAACTAAAGATATTCATGAGACTGGCTTAGGAGGATTGCTTATATACTGGAAGGTCATTGTAAACAATAGCTCAATGTTTCATCTAGGAATATGTCACAACTATGTTTTTACTATATGTAATAAATGTGGTATTTTAATGACCTTCTTTGACTTGTGCCTGCATTGGAAAACTTAAGCAGCAGAAACGCTGGAAGTTTGATTGGTGTGTCCATGCATACCAAATGACATCTTGTCCCCTAAACTAAAACAAACTCAATAACGCACCAAATCCAAGGTCGTGCCCTTAAATATTACCCCTTCCACAAGGAACAGATTCTGAGGCTGGAAACAGTGGTGTCCTCCTGTAAATTATATTCAGGAGGTATAGGCAATCTGCAGTGGCAGCCTGGAATACACAGGAATTTTAAGCGGGCCCTGGAAAACTATTTCATTTGAGTTGAGACTGATCTTCTTAAATTGTTTGATCTCTAAAAGTCAAACAAACAAAACTTAAGTGAAAGAAAAAAACAAAGCATAATATGAGCACAATTTTAAAAACAACAGTTGAGCAGAGACATTGTCATTAATGAGAATATGTATGTAATGAATAAGACATAGTTGTTAATAAGAGGAAGTGGCCTGAGGTTAATTGTATCAACCATCCCCATTATTCAGATTAAAGGTGTGTATCTTTATTCTTCAAACCAGACACTTTTGGCATATTAACCTACCTGCTATTCAAAGAAAAGTAAAAGTACATCCTCCTCCAATTATTTCAGAAAGTGGACACAAAGGATCATTAATAAATTTATTTTATTAGTCCAAAACTACAATGATAGCTAAATCACAGACCAAAATATTATGAACACTGATACAAAAATACTCATTATATAATTAAAATCTGAATGCTATAATATTCTATGATTTCTGCCATGAGGAACTATGCTTTGTCCCAGATATGTAGGGATGGTTCAATGTACAAAATTCAAAAAATCTAATTGACCATATGCGGATGGTTGCCTTTACTCTCCTTCATTAGAAATACATAACCCGTCTTGGCTCTTAACTTAAGAGTTGTGAAATGTGTTTTAATTCCTGGTGCATCTACATTTTTTGTGATCTGCCTAGAGAAGGCTGTTGCAGTCTCCCATCATTTTTTCTTTGGATAATGCGGCACCAAAATACCCTAAAGGATTTCCTGTCCAACAACCATAATCTTTCTGCCTTTATTGTGGAGAATCAATCCAAATTTCTGATGGTGATCTTGATCAATCAGCCCTCCTAACAGGCTGTTGTATTTCCTTCTCAGCCTGTTGTATTAAGACATCAGAAGCTCAAAATGGCTTTGGAGAAGTCTGAGCTTCCACTCAGTGGAATATTTGTTGTGACTCCAAAGAGAGACAAAGCCCCCACACCAACATTCACCCTGGAACCAAAATTGTAAGACCAGGAGAAACTAAGGTCATGGGAATGGGAAGCAAAGTTTCCCCCCAGGAGTCGCTAGGGGAGATAGTGAGAGGAGCCATTCCCTTTTCTACCTCTTAATGTCTGGACCAATGGACATGGGCTAAGGGGAAAGCTGCCTCCTGCAGAATCCTGACCCGGCACTAGAGGCTGATGGTACTTCTTTAATTTTTCCTTCTGTCTTAAAATGTTCAGTCTATCTTTCTGTCTAGACAGCTGTTTCGGAAAGTTGGTGAACACAGGAATATCAACTGAACACATCATAATGAGATACAATAAGCATAGGCACAAACTATCATATCAAGGCTGGGGGAGTCGACCACAAGGAAGAAGGTTCCAAAGATCAGACAAAGAGGTCAGAGACTCCCCACAATCCCACTCTTTAGGAGTCCCACAAAAACCCCCGAACTAAGCAACCACAGTGTGCATACAGAGGACCTAGTGTTGACCCATGCATCTGTGTGATTGCCTCTTCAGTCCCTGTGAGCCCCTATGATCCCCGTGTATGTGATTCTGTGAACCCCTTACTCCCATCAGCCACTGGAAAAAGGCTAACCGATGACAGCTGGGCTAGGCACCAGTCTCAGAGTACAGCAATTTCTTAGGTATCGTTTCATTAACATTTGTGTGTGTGTGACTGTGAGGAGCCTGCACAAACTTCCACAGCTGAGCAGGACTGGGCTTATTCTAACAGAAACACCACTGGAATCCACAAAGTGATTCTACAATTTTTATTCCTTTTCTATTGTGTTGTATTGGGGTAAAATTTTGTCTATGTAACTGACCAAGAGTCCTCTGCAAGAGGAACAATTGCTTTTGCCCACTGAGTCACCTCTCCAGTCCCCACAAACTGAGTTTGGATGAAAAATGTCTTCATTCTCTTCCCCTCCTCTCATAAGAAAACATTCACGTTTGTTTTCTCGTTTGCTCTGAGCCCTTGATCATATGTTCTACACAGTCCTATCCACACAGGTTTCTCCAAAGAAACCCTGTTGGAATGTGCTGGGGGCTTTAACTAAACTGAATCCCAGTTTCCAAATCTCTGGACAAGAATCAAACCAGTACAGCAACAGAGGAGTGGTTGCGTAGAGTCCATCAGAGTTCACCATGGTTCCTCCCCTACCCTGCCATTCTGTAGCACCAAAAATAAAAACTTAGAGATAGATATTGGGGTTCAAACCAACAACCAAGAAAGCAAAGCAGCCAAGCCACTAGAAATGTCTTTCCTGTCCTAAGGCTGGGTGACTGTAGAAGAAGCAGATTATTAAGCCTCTTGCATCCCATTTTATAATACCTCTCGTGCTGGGATTTCCTAGGTTAGGATGGAAGGTGTGAACCACCACCACCTGGACTTGTTACTGCATTGATCTTGTTTAAATTAAGGTGCCTTTAAACCCACAGAGATCCACGTAACTCTGTCTAACAAATCCTGGGATTAAAGATGTGTGTCACCATTGTCTGATCTCCAGTGGCTTTAGCTTTACTTCTGGTCTTCAGGCAAGATTTATTTTTCAAAATACAAATAATACACCACTACAATATTAAAGGCATTAATAAATGTATGAAAGCACTACTAAACCGTGATGTCTTTCCCCGGAGTTGCTGTAATTGCTCCATGTACCCCATAGTCTACCCAGGAGCCATCGGTATCAACACTGACCACTGCTCCAGGGATACACATATAGGGTACTGGTGACAGGTTACTGGGATCGCTTCAGACGTTTGAGAGGGGTTCCAATAGATTGCATTGAGCAGAAGCCAGGGATCTGTATGTTTCAGCCACCAAGTGGGGGCGTGAATCCACCATTAACTTCCAGCTTGCGGTCTGAGAGACCTCGGAAGCATGAGCTGAAATAAAATTCAGCACCTGTGTTTTCAGCTGCTCTGTGCTGTGGAGGTCAGCCAGGAAGAGAGTGTGGGCAGCATTCTCCACAGAGAGGTTCCTGCAGAGGGCACTCTCACACATGACCTTCAAACGCTCCAGGCCATACTTGTCAGCAGCTGCCAGCACAGCATTTGCAATGCTGTGGAGGACTGGTTCCTTCCCGGTGTAAATGAAGTCCATCATTGCCTTGAAGACTTCTGGTTTTAGGTCATGAATTTTAATGCGATTCGTTCTGTTCTCCTCCATGTCATGTTCAAACATGGCTCTGAAAACTGGAGAGCTAGCAGCTAAGACGGCCTTGTGAGCATGGAATTCCTGGCCAGCTACCACCAGGCAGCAGTCTGTGAATTGGGAATTCTTCCACAGCTCTCCTAGATCATCTCCTAATATGCATTTGGGAACCTGGATTCTCGGCTCTGCGCTGTCATCAGGGATAATGTAGAAGTATGGAACCAGGGTGCCCATGCAGTAGAGGGTGAAGTGGTCTTCAGGGAGAAGGCCATGAGAATGGTCCAAGAGAAAATTTCGAAGGATGAACAATTTGTAACCCCTTTGGTACCCTGGACAGAAACTAAAGTATTTCGGGATAGTCACAGGTTTGTTTTTTCACCTTCGGCGTTTATGATCCAAAATTTGATCTCTGCCTTAAAGGGACTCTTTGGAGAGCTGAGCAACTCTATGTTAACTGACAGGTAATCTGAGCTTTCTTCATCGACCCCCTTAGGTTGAACTGTCAAACATCATTTGTTATTGTCTCCTGTTGAGAATGTTGGGCTTCTAATACTGTCCTTCATTTCTTCCAGAATGAAACTGAAGTTGCGGATGGTCCACCTGCAGGAGAAATTCTGGATGTTGTGCAGTTTATATTCCCAGCTCTGGTCAATGGCGTCCTGTGACATTTCTCCTGGAGGTAGTTTGAAGGTTAAACTGGATCCAAAATGAAAAACTAGGATTTGTCTTCTCTTGCCCTGTAGGAAACAATGATATACATTTTTAGCTTCTGTTTCTCCTCTGTTCCCTCTTCTATGAGCGCGGAAACTCGAGTCTCTGAAATTATCCAGATTTCAATTCTAGTTTCAGTGTGGGTAGACTAGGCTATACGGGACTGTTGTATCACTTCATTTTTTTTTCTAGATTGAATCTTAGGTCAGTGGATTTCTAATTTTGAGAATCATACACAAATTTTGATAATTTACAACATTTTATATACTTATCCAAAATTTTGCACAGTGGTTGGGTAACAGAACATACCCAAAGACTCTCTCTGTATGAACAAAGAGATTCATTAGAATGCCTTAGGGCTGCAGTCCTGCTAATCCCACAAAGGCTACCTGTGAATGGAGGGTCCAAGTATCCAGTACTTACTCAGTCCAGGAGGTTAGATGTGCCGACTGGTCCTCAATCTATGCTGGAATTGGGATGAAGAATTCTCTAATGCCAGTGAGAAAATGGTTTTGCTGCACTGGAGGGCAAGCAGGCAATGAGCAACAGCTTCCTCCATGTTTTTTATAGGATCCTAGGAGGCAGAAGGCGTGGCCCAGTACGAGGTGTTTCCTCCGGACTCTAGATATGGATTAAAGGTGTGTCCTTCAGGTCTTGAGATAAATGTTTCTGTTTTTCTGCCTCCAAAGTGTGTCTGTGAAGTGCTGTACCTACTTCAACTTAAGCAGAAACATTTCTCACAGTCGCGCCCTCTGTCTTAGGATTATAGTTAATTCCAGGTATAGTCAGGTTCTTTACTTAGAGTTGTGAAATATGTTTTCATTCCTGGTGCATCTACATTTTTTGTCATCTGCCTCGAGAAGGCTGTTGTAGTCTCCCATCATCTTTAATCTTTGGACAATGTGGCGCCAAGATACCCTACAGGATTTCCTACCCAACAACCATAATCTTTCTTGCCTTTATTGTGGAGACTCAATCCAAATTTCTTATGGTGATCATGATCCATCGGCCCTCCTAACACTGTTATTTCCTTCTCAGCCTGTTGTATTAAGGACATCAGAAGCTGTGACACCCTATGATCCCCGTTTATCTGATTCTGTGAACCCTTTACTCCCATCAGCTGCTGGAGAAAGCCTAACTGATGACAGCTGGGCTAGGCACCAGTCTCTGAGCACAGCAATTTCATTAGGTCTCATTTCATTAGCATTTGTGTGTGTGACTGTGAGGACCCTGCACAAACTTCTGCAGCTGAACAGGGATGGATGGACTAAACTGGGCCTCTTCTAACAGAAACACCACTGGAATCCAAAGAGATTCTACAACTTTTTTCTTTTTACATTTTATTTGGGTAAAATTTTGTCTACATAACTGAACAAGAGTGCTCTGCAAAAGGAACGATTGCTTTTGACCATTGAGTCATCTCTCCTGTCTCCAAAAACTGAGTTTGGAGGAAAAGTGTCTTCATTCTCTTCCCCTTCTCTTGTAAGAACACATTCACGTTTGTTTTCTCCTTTGCTCTGAGCCCTTGATCGTATGTTCTGCACAGTCCTCCTATCCAGACAGATTTTTCCAAAGAAACCCTGTTGGAATGTGCTGGGGGCTTTAACTAAACTGAATCCCAGTTTCCAAATTTCTGGACAAAAATAAAACCTGTACAGCAACAGAGGAGTGGTTGCGTAGAGTCCATCAGAATTCATCACGGTTCCTCCCCTACCCTGCCATTCTGTAGCACCAAAAATAAAAACCTAGAGATAGATATTGGGGTTCAAACCAACAACCAGAAAAGCAAAGCAGCCAAGTCGCTAGAGACGTTTTTCCTCTATCATGGCTGGATGACCATGGACTAAGCAGACTAAGCCTCTCTCTCTTCCCATTTTACATTACCTCTAGTGCTGGGATTCTCTAGAACAGGGATTGAAGGTGTGAGCCACCACCACCTGGACTAGTCCTACATTGATCGTGTGTAGCCCAGAGTAGCCTTGACTCACAGAGATCCTTCTGGCTCTCCCTCCCAAATTCTGTGATTAAAGGTGTGACTCACCATTGTCTGACCTCTAGTGGCTTTAGCTTTGTCTCTCGTCTTCAGTCGAGATTTATTTGTCAAAATACAAATTTTGATATATACTGCTATACCATTCGACACATAAACAGTATTAAAGCTTGTCTCAGCACATTCAGTGTGAATGCTCCACATACCTCATAGTCTACCTGGTAGCAGCATTGGTAGCAGCACTGGCTGCTGCCTCTGGGATACACATGTAGCTCATAGTTGATAGGGTTCTAGGTTTGCTTCAGGCCTTTGAGGGGAGACTCCAGTAAAGAACGTTGAGGAGAAGCAAGGGTGCTGTATGCTTCAGCCTCCAAGTAGGGGTATAAATCCACCATTGTCTTCCAACTTGAGGTCTCAGAGACCTCAGAAGCATGAGCTGTAATGAAATCCAGGGCCTGAGTTTTCAATTGCTGTGTGCTATGGAGGTCGGCCAGGAAGAGAGTGTGGGCAGCATTCTCCACAGAGAGGTTCCTGCAGAGGGCCCTCTCACACAGGATCTTCAAACCCTCCAGGCCGTACATATCAGCAGCTGCCAGCACAGTATCTGCCATGCTGTCTAGGTCTGGTTCCTTCCCGGTGTAAATGAAGCCCATCATTGCCTTGAAGACTTCAGGTTCCAGGTCATGAATCTCAACACAGTTGTTTCTTCTTTCCTCCATGTCATGTTCAAACATGGCTCTGAAAACTGGAGAGCGAGCAGCTAAGATGGCCTTGTGAGCCAGGAATTCCTGGCCAGCTACAAACAGGCAGCAGTCTGTGAAGTGGGAATTCTCCCAGAGATCTCCTAGCTCATCTGCCAACATGCACCTTGAAGCCTGAATCTCTGGGTTTGTGCTTTCCTCGGAGATGTTGTGGGAGTCTGGATACAGGAGTCCTCTGCAGAAGAGGGTGAGTTTGTCTTCAGGGAGAAGCCAATACTCATGGTCCAAGAGAAAATCTCTAAGGATGAACATTTTGTAACCCCCTTCAATGCCTGGCAGGAACCTAAAGGATTTTGGACTTGTGACAGTTTCTGTTTTTTCTCCTTTGACATTGATGATCCAGAGCTGAAACTGTGCAATAATGTCACTCTTTGGAGAGCTGAGCAGCTTTAGGTTAACTGACAGGTAATCTGAGCTTTCTTCATCGACCCCGTTCGGATGAACTCTCAAACACCAGTTGTCATTGTCTCCTGTTGAGAAACTTGGACTTATAATGCTGCCCTGCTCTTCCTCTAAAATAAAATGGAAGTTGTCTATGGTCCACTGGCAGTAGAAATTTGAGACACTGAATAGTTTGTAGTCCCAGCTCTGGGCTATGATGTTTTTTGACATTTATCCTGGAGATAGTTTGGAGGCTAAATTGGAAGCAAATGAAGAATTAGGATTTGTTTTCTCTTCACCATGTGGGAGACAACAATAGACAGTATTTAGACTTTTAGTGTCTGTTTCTCTCCTGTTTACTTTTATATGGGTTGGGACCTTGAGTCTCTGAAGTCATCCAGAGACTACACTAGCTTCAGTGTAGCTAGTTTAGATTACCAGGGGCTGCTCTGTCAGTTCATGTTTTCTAGATAGAATCTCAAGTCAATAGATAGCTAATATTTAGTTGAAAATTTGGAACATTTCATACACTCATATCAAAAATGTTGTGCTAAAGTTCTCCGGAGTAACAGAACATAGAGAACGACTTTCTCTTTGTCCGAACAAAGGAGATTCATTAGAATGATTTAGGGCTGCAGTCCTGCTAATCCCACATTGGCTAACTGTGAAGAGAGAGTCCAAGGATCCAGTACTTACTCAGTCCAGGAGGTTATACAGTCGGCACGACTGGTCCTCAGTCTATGCTGGAATTCTCTAATGCCAGTGAAGGTATGGACTTGCTGCCAGGTGAGGGCAAACAAGCAAAAAGTAATAGCTTCCTTCTTCCATGTTCTTTTATATGCTTCCAGCAGAAGGTGTGGTCCAGTTTAAGGAGTGTTTCCACCTTCTAGATCTGGATTAAAGGTGTATGTTTTCAAGTCTTGGGAAGTAGATTAGATGTTAGTGTCTTTCTGCCTCTGAAATCTGCACTAATAGTTAATCTGCGGGCAAGTCCTCATACCAGAAAAAGCCACTGTTCATTGCACGAATACAAAACTGAGAGAAACACATAGAAAGACATACAGACAAACACACTCAAATGCAAACACTCACACAGAGACTAAATAGTCAGAGAGCGTGAGAGAGAGGCAGAGAGACAGAGAGAGATGAGAAAGAGAAAGAGAGAAAAATGAGATACAGCTTGAACATGGATCTAAACCAATGGAAACTACATGAGTGTGTTTGGGATTACAGTACAGTAACTAGACTTTCTCAGAGTCAGCTTTAATGCACAAAAACCAGATTCTGGGTCAACACACTTCAGCTAACAATAACAGTGAGCCAGAACTGGCAGCACAGAATCGATGTTACTGTGTGCTTTGAGAATGGTTTAACATTTAGAGATATTCCCTGAGCTATGGACTTTGGTAGATTAGGCCTCTGACTTAGTTGTGGTAGGCATTTCTGTTTTTTAGAACAAGTGCTGGGTTTTACACTTTCCACGGTGCTTCCCTTAAAGGGACAGTTGTGCTTATGTATGGTGGTCTGCTAATGTTTGATCTTGTTACACAGGTGGGTGAGTGGGGTTCCCCTCTGTATGCTGTGAATGTCTTTTATTACCATTGGTTAACAAAGAAGCTGCTGTGGCCTATGGTAGAACAGAATATAGGTAGGTGGGAAAACTATACTGAATGCAGGGACAAGGAAGGCTATATAGGGACAAAGGGACAAAGATAGATGCTATATAGCTACTGAAGGAGAAAGACTCCAGAACATTACCGGTAATCCACAGCATCATGACAATACACAGATTAATAGAAATGGGCTAGTTTAAGATATAAGAGCTAGCTAGGGATATGCCTAAGTCATTGACCAAACTGTGTTGTAATTAACATAGTTTTTGTGTGATTATTAGAGTCTGGGCAGCCAGAAAAGAAAGTGCAGTCTCTACTACCTGCAGGTGGGTCTGTGCAACATGAGCTTATTGTGCCCTCAGAGGCCAGAAGAGGCTATTTGATCCTCTGGATTTTCCATTGTTGTCAGCTCTCCTATGAACACAGAAAATTGGATTCCAGTCTTCTGGAAGGCGTCCAGCATGCTGAACCATTTCTGGATTCTCTCACAGTTACTTTCTTACAGATGATGAAACAGCTCTGCAAGACTAGTTCATTCTCTAAAGTTGGGCAGTCTGATGGAGGAAGGTCATTGGTTAAAAAATAAAGAAACTGCTTGGCCCTCATAGGTTAAAACATAGGTGGGAGGAGTAAACAGAACAGAATGCTGGGAGGAAGAGGAAGTGAGCTCAGAGGCCAATCTCCCCTCTCCCGGGTAGATGCCATAAAGCAAGCTGCCAGGTCAGACATGCTGAATCTTTGGTATGACTGATGCTACACAGATTATTAGAGATGGGTTGATCGGGATATGAGAATTAACCTGTAAGGGCTAGAGTTAATGGGCCAAACAGTGTTTAAAAGAATACAATTTGTGTGTTGTTATTTCTGGTGTAAAGCTAGTCGTGCGGGAGCTGGGTGGAACAAAAGCAGGCCCACAGCTCCTTCAACAGAATGGAACCCAGACGTGTGGACAACTGAATCCACTGAAAGCCTGAGAAAGCTTGGGAAAGAGTAAAGCATGTTTTCTTGGTAGCAGCAATTTCTCGGGTCTGCTCTGCTTGCTAGAGGCTAAGAGAGGCTTCCTGACTCAGCTTTAACTGCAAAACCCTGCAGCTCTTAAGAGGTCTGGTCATGAAACACTTAAATGGTGTTGATAAAAGCCAACTGAATGCTTGTTTGTTTTCAGCAGTAGGAGGAAAAAAACCTGTGTTGTTTTAAAATGCCGGCTTTCTGGGCCGTCCTGCCAGGGCAAACTCTGACTGTTTGAGGCAGGAGGGCCGACTACAGAGAGAGGACTTGAGTGTTGTCTGTGGACATAATGCTGCAACTTACTTGATGGCAGGGACCTTAAAATACCATAGAGTTGTGGCAGTAATCACGGCTACAACCAGTACCTCCACCATGAGCCTGTAAAGCTAAGGAATGGGCTGGATCTAGCCAGCAAAGCCACAGATTTAATCCTACCCATATTGCTCAGTAATTTAAAGGCTCATGTGGTCAGAAAAAGAGAGAGAGATACAGTAAAGAGAGATTCAAAACAAAGAAAATTTCTAAATGATTTACAGTGTGTTAAAAATATGTGCAGGCTAAAAGTTGAAGTTCTTAAAGTAAAAAAAAAAAAGGAAGAGAGTTGTTGGGTGTGGTAGTACACACCTTTAATCCCAACA
>NW_026068112.1:2357254-2370502 GCF_014885135.2 Alexandromys fortis
GATTTACAGTGTGTTAAAAATATGTGCAGGCTAAAAGTTGAAGTTCTTAAAGTAAAAAAAAAAAAGGAAGAGAGTTGTTGGGTGTGGTAGTACACACCTTTAATCCCAACACTTGGGAGGCAGAGGGAGATTGACCTCTGTGACTTCAAGGTGTGGTAGCACAGGGCTTTAATCCCAATGCCTGGGAGGCAGAGACAGAAAGGATCTCTGAGAGTTCAAGGACAGCCTGGTCTACAGAGTTATTCCAGGACAAAGATATACAGAGAATATAAAATAAAAGTAAAAATAAACAAAATAGAGTTAAAATAAAGCCATACAAAGATGGAAAATAAACAGAAAATTTTGATACTGTATGCTATTATGCTCTCTTTGAATTGTTTGAATGCTGAGGAAGGAGCAACAGCTGCTAAAAGATATTTGTTTATAAATGCTGCTGAACTAATCCAACATAGATATTTTGAAAATGCCTTGACTTTAAATTTGGAACTAAGGACATGATGCTTTGGAAAGGTGTTTCTTACTTTGTTTTCACAGAGGGTGAGAGTCTGCGGATTGCTTCTATCCCAATATGGTATGATGGACCACACCCTCCTGAAGGGTTGCTGTGAACACCTTCAGAAAATTGCTTCATTCAACTCCCAACTGAGATGAAACTAGCACATAGGTTATACCATGAAAGATCTAATTAACGATGCACCCATTCAGCAGGAAGCAGTTTGGAGAGAAAAAAACTGTGCCCATGTTCCCAAATATGGTTTGTAAACATTCTTTTACATTTAAAGGGGGATATGATATAGATATGAATAATTTGCATTGGTATGGATTTTAAGGTCAATTTTGTTATTTGTATATGTGTTTCTGCTCTTGATTAAGGTATTGTGATTATATAGTTCATTTAAAACTGTAATGTATAACTAGGAAATATAGGTTGCTAATGGATAATCATCGATGATAGTCAAGCTTGTAGACATGTTAGTTAAGATTTCCTAGATGTACATAGATATATTTTAGATAGGCATTCTTCATATTTTTCAAAGATTATCGAATATGGCATTTAAAATGTTTTAATACCTTAGGGCTTTTCATGGCAATGAGACACTCTGCTCCTGGCAGCACCAATCTACTTCAAGAGGAAGATGGGCATCGAAGAGGATCCTTATCAAGTTTGATAGCCATTTGGGCAAGAAACTGCTCTTGCCTGGATTATTGCATAAACTGGACATAGAGAACCCACACAGAGAGGACTGCTGAACTTGCCTAAAGGTGAGATGATCTATCGGGGTTCCTGATTCATGAGTCTGCAAGACATTCTGCAGGACACAGCAGAAAGTGACTGAACTGTCTTTGAAATTTCCTGCTTCATGGAAATGTCTGCTGGTTACTATGGGCCTGTAGGCTGAAGATGGATGCCCCAATGGTACAAAAGAACTTTGAGTGACTGTCCAGACAGCGAGATGTCTCTGTCATTTCTAGAGTTTTGGACTTCTTGTTTGCTTAGGTAGTATTATATCCTTCTGGAGTCTTTGATGGAGTTGAAGAATGTATAGTTATAGTTTTCCTTAGTTATGATAAAAGATAAAATAGATATAAATATTGTAAATGTAATTCTTGCTTGATAACTGTTTTGTTATATGTAATTTTGCTATGTTAAAGTTAAAGCCTTCCTTGTTTTTGTTTAAACAGAAAAAGGGGAAATGATGGAGGAAGGTCATTGGTTAAAAAATAAAGAAACTGCTTGGCCCTCATAGGTTAAAACATAGGTGGAAGGAGTAAACAGAACAGAATGCTGGGAGGAAGAGGAAGCAAGCTCACAGGCCATGCTCCCCTCTCCCAGGCAGACACCATAAAGCAAGCTGCCAGGTCAGACATGCTGAATCTTTCCCGGTAAGACTGATGCTACACAGATTATTAGAGATGGGTTGATCGGGATATGAGAATTAACCTGTAAGGGCTAGAGTTAATGGGCCAAACAGTGTTTAAAAGAATACAATTTGTGTGTTGTTATTTCTGGTGTAAAGCTAGCCGTGCAGGCGCCGGGCGGGATGAAAAGCAGGCCCGCAGCTCCTTCAACAGCAGTCTGAAATATTTTAGCTGAAATTCAAGAGTAAATCATATTTTTTCATCCTCTCTCCCTTTTTTCTTTCTTTTATTCCTTATTTTCTTCCTTCTTTTCTTCCTTCTTTTTTCTTTCTTTCTTTCTTTCTTTCTTTCTTTTCTTCTTTTTGATACATTGTAACATGAACAGGCCAGCTTATTTGTGTTTTCTGTCCTACCACCAGGTCCCCCACAACTGTTTTGCCCAAATAAAATCACACATAGGTCTCCATAAATTATAAGCTGATTGGCCCATTAGCTCTAGCCTCTCACTGGCTAACTTTTGCATCTTGGTTAACCCATTTTTCTGATCTATGTTAGCCATGTGGCTCAGTACCTTTTTTCAGTGAGGCAGATCACATCCTGCTGCTCTGTTGTCTGGACAGGAGTGGGAGGAATCAACTTCCTCCTTCCCAAAATTCTCCTGTTCTCTTTACATCATTTCTACTTCCTGTCTTGTTTTCTCACCTATATTTCCTGCCTGGCCAATCAACATTTATTTATAACATGATTGACAGATTACAGACCATTCTCGCACACCACTTCACCCTCTTTTTTTTTTTTTAAAAAAAAAACAAAAACAAAAACAAAGGAAAATATCCATGGTCCATTTTTTGTGAATGTGGGTGTAGTATTTTAGGCTACTTCCCGCTGGTTGGGGGTGCTGATAATCTTATGGGGACCTAAAGAAAATTTAGAAATATCATCAAGTCCTGACTGAAGTATACTGTGAGTCTTGATCATCTCAGGCAGCAGTCTTGAATCTGTTCTGGATGAAGAACTCAGACATCTGGGCCATCTATTCCTGGTGGAGACTTCTCCAGTGGTCTTCCTTGATCAAACTGGATTTTTCTTAATTCTGAATAAATCCACAGCCCCTCATTTTCTGTGGAAGCAAAAGCAAAATCTCTTCTCCAAAGTAACATACCTTTTGACTTCAATTTTGAAGCCAAGGCATTTTCAAAATACCTATCTTGGATTGATTCTGCATCATTTATAAGCAAATATCTTATAGTAGCTGTTGCTCCTTCCTCAGCATTTAAACAATTCAAAAAGAGCATAATAACACAGTATCAAGATTCTCTGTGTATTTTCTATCTTTACATGGCTTTATTTTAAACTCTATTTCTTTTATTTTTACTTTTAACTTTTGGCTTTTTGAGACAGGTTCTCTGTATATCTTTGTCCCGAAATTCCCTCTTTAAACCAGGATATGCTTGAACTCACAGAGATCCATCTGTCTCTGTCTCCCAGGCTACTCTGTTTCTTTCTTTCTTCTTTTTTTGAGAACTTTAATCTTTAGCCTGTATATATTTTTAACACACTGTAAACCATTTAGAGATTTTCTTCCTCTTTGAATCTCTTTTTACTGTATATCTCTCTTTTTTTGACCATATAAGTCTTAAATTTGCTAATATTATGGAGAAGTTCTTTTTGCCACAACTCTATGGTGTTTTAAGATCCTTGCCAGGAAGCAAGCTGGTACAGTGTGTAAACAACACTGAAAAGCTCCTAAGGCATTTCAAGATTCTTTCCAGGAAGCAAGCTACAACATTGCGTCCGTAGCTCCATAGTCTGTACTGCCTGATTGAAAGAGTCAGATTTTTTACTGGCAGGACGGCCCCAAAAGCCTGCATTTTAAAACAGCTCAGTTTGTTTCCTGCTAAGGCTGAAAACTGAAATGCTTTACTCTAGTTTTTTCCAAGCTTTCTCAGGCTTTATGTGGATGCAGTTATCCACGTAGGGTTCCATTCTGTAACATGAGCGGTCAGGCCTGCTTGTTTGTTGTTGGGGTTTTTCCCGGTACCCCCAGCTGTTTTGCCCCAAATAAAATCACACATAGGTCTCCATAAATTATAAGCTGATTGGCCCATTAGCTCTAGCCTCTCACTGGCTAACTCTCGCATCTTGATTAACCCATTTTTTCTGATCTATGTTAGTCATGTGGCTCAGCACTTTTTTTCAGTGAGGCAGATCACATCCTGCTGCTTCTGTGGTCTGGGCAGGAGTGGGAGGAATCAACTTCCTCCTTCCCAGAATTCTCCTGTTCTCATTACATCATTTCTACTTCCTGTCTGGTTTTCCCACCTATAATTGTCTCTCTGCATGTCTGCTCTGCTAGAAGTTGCTCTATGAACCAAGTTAGCCTCAGAGTCAGAGTTGATTGAGTCAGCCTCTGTCTTCAGACTACTCTGTTCAAAGCCAGAGACTTCCATATCATGCCTGGTTTATGAATTTCTATTTAATTACCATTTTAATTAAGGAGTATATCATTTCAGAATGCACATTTTTAACAAAATATCCACTAATTTGATATAGTGCATTCCTTTATCCAACAGTGCTAAGACTCCTATAGGAAATCTTCCAGCCAGTAGCCTTTAAGTTACCCACCTGTAGTAGAAGGGAGCGACAGGCTGTGTTCCTGGTGCCCAGCCACTTAATTCCTGAAATAACCACATGGAGATCTGTATTAATTAAATTGCTGCCTGGACCATTATCTCCAGCCCCTTATTGGCTAACTCTCACATATTGATCTAACCCATTTCTAATAATCTGTACTGCCACTTGACTGTGGCTTACCAGCATGAGTCTAACCAGCATCTGTCTCAGAGAGGAGAGCCATGGCATCTGCCACACTGCCTTCTTCCTCCCAGAATTCTGTTCTGTCTACTCCACCCACCTAAGGGCTGGCCTATCAAAGGCCAAGGCAGCTTCTTCATTTAACCAATGAGAGTAACACATAAACAGAAGACCCTCCTACACCATTTCTCCTTTTTCTGTTTAAACAAAAAGGAAAGGCTTTAACTTTAACATAGTAAAATTACACATAGCAAAACAGTTATAAAGCAAGAATTACAGTTACAATATTTATATCTATTTTATCTTTAATCATAACAATGAAAACTATGGCTAACCATTCTTCAACTACATCAAAGAAGTAAAAAACTTCCAAAACTCTAGAAATGACAGAGATATCTCACTGCCTGGACAGTCACCCAAAGTTCTTTTGTACCTTTGGGGTATCCATTTTCAGCCTATAGGCCCATAGTATCCAGCAGACATTTCCATGAAGCAGGAAATTTCAAAGACAGTTCAGTCACTTTTTTTTTATATCCTGCAAAATGCCTCGCAGACTATTTCATAAATCAGGAACCCCAAAAGACCATCTCACCTTTAGGCAAGTTCAGCAGTCCTCTCTCTGCGGGTTCTTCATGTCCAGTTTATGCAACAGTCCAGGCAAGAGCAGTTTCTTGCCAAAATGGCTAACCAACTCCATAAGGAGCCTCTTCAATGCCCATCTTCCTCTTGAAGTAGATTGGTGCTGCCAGGAGCAGATGTGTCTCACTGTGATGAAAAACCCTAAGTTATTAAAACATTTAAAATGCCATATTCTGTAGTCTTTGAAAGGATATGAAGAATGTCTGTCTAACTGAAATATATCTCTATATATCTAGAAAATCTAACTAACATGACTACAAGCTTGACTATTATCGATGATTATCTACTAACAACCTATATATCCTAATTATACATTACATTTTAAAAATGAACTACACAATCACAATACCTTAATCAATATCAGAAATACATATACATATAACAAAATTGACCTTAAATTTCTATCAATAAGGCAAAATTTATACCAATGCAAATTATTCATATCTATATCATATCCTCCTTTAAATGTAAAAGAACATTTATAAACAATATTTAGGAATATAGGCACAATTTTTTCTCTCCAAACTGCTTCCTGCTGTATGAGGTCACTGTTATTCAGGTCTTTCATGGTATAACCTGTCTGCTAAGTTCATGTCAGTCGGCAGTTGAGTGAAGTAATTTTCTGAAGGTGTTCATGGTGATCTTTCAGGAGGGTGTGGTCTATCATACTATATTGGGATAGAAGCAATCCACAGGGTCTCATCCTCTGTGAAAACAAAAGAAGAACCTCTTTTCCAAAGCATCAGATCCTTAGACCCAAATTGTGAAGTCATAATACCCTTATGATATTCATTCTGGTTTATCTTGGCAGCCCATATAATGAAATGTCTCTCTGTACTTAGCTCCTTTACAGTAAAAAAAAATTTAAAGAAAATACAGTAATACAAAGAATCCAGACTCTCTGTGAATTTTCCATTTTTATGTGGCTTATTTTTACTCTATCACTTTACTTTATTCTGTCTCTTTAAAGACTTTATCCATTTTTAAGCATTAACTTTATAATTTTTTTAATACTCTTTTCCTTCTCTCTCCCAAGCCTACGTATGTCTATCTAACACTATGACCCATTTAGAGGTCTTTTTTTCCAAGCCTAACTGTATCCAGCTTTATTAAAGATACTTTTCATAAACAATCATGGTTTTCCAGGCAGAACATGGGCAGACAATCAGTAACAGTATACAAGAACTTCCAAATTCCCTTCTTGTATGGACTACCAAAATCAGAAAGCCAATATAAAACCCAGTGAGTCTTCATTGGATGCTCTGAAAAGGGGGAGGAGTTTAGAGTGAGGGAGGGCTGACATTTCACATTGAGGATGTTGTTTCACAACTCTTCACAAGCTGACCCCGACTTTCAGGAAATGAAATGAAAATGGCAGAATTATCAATTTGCGGATCCACAATCTTCTATAAAGATTTTGAGGGCACTCAATGATATCACTGCAAAGTCCAGATTGCCCAACAGACTGGCAAAACCAATTTTGGGGATCAGGTTCCCACAGGTCTCTGGTCTTAAGGGAGTTAAGTCTATGTTGATGGTACAGGGGGAGAAGGATATAAAAATGAACTGAGTTTTCCCACACAAGGCATGTTGTGCCATGGTGGCCACATATGTCAACATGTCCCCAGGACGTCTCTTCTGGGAGCCAAGAGGAGTCTTTCAAATTATCAGGGAAAGATGTTTTCCATCATGAACCATCATCCATCCAGCTTGGGAGACACTGCTAGTGACACATGTTCCTCCCCCTCCAAAACAATGAAGTGTTCTGTGTGCTAACATCATAGCTTTAAAAAAAAGGTAAAACAAAATTCTGCATTTTTTTTAAATTCTGCATTTTTATAAAACTTGATAAAAAATAGTATTTCAAACTGTACAGTCACCAGAAGTACACAGTTATCAAAAACACACACATTTCACTTGGCGTCTCCAGCACCTTCAGCTTTTTGTGCCTGGTCTTTTTGGCATCTCCAATCTCTGCAGGATTATTGGTATCCTTACCAGCATCGGCCTTCCCTTTCTTCCCCTTGGGTATCTTCTCTCCCTTCTTTGCAGGGGCCTTTTTAAGCTTGGGCTCTGGCTTTGGAGGAGCAGGTTTAGCGGACACCCTTGCTGATCTTCTCTGTGGCTCGTCCTTCACCTTGGCTTTATCTCCTTTAGTATCTCCTTCAGCCTTTCTTTTGGGCATGGCGGCAGTGTGTGTGTGTGTGTGTGTGTGTGTGTGTGTGTGTGTGTGTGTGTGTGTGAACATCAGCGCTGAATGTGGGGCTCTTCTTAAAATGCTAAGCACTTCTTAAAAACTGAAGTTGCGCCATGTAGAGGTAATATGGTACCACCTGTTTTCTGCCCAGTCTAAACCTTAACTGTGCTTTTATTAAGATAATTACGGTAGTTCCTGCATGAGATCAGCACAGTTCAGTGTGGTGGAGCCACTCCTGCATCAGAGCCATTTGGTGCCCCTGAGCCATGCACAGTTCCAGGCACACAGCAGTCCCCGATGCCATCAAGCAAGCTGTAGCATTTTACTCACAAAACCACATCCAAATTCTGTCTCCTGCAAGAGACATGCAAGAGGTCATGCTAGTAGCATAGACCAGAAGGCCAGCATTTTAAAACTGCATGGCTTTTTTTCCCCCACCTCCAGGTAGGAGCCACACTCAACACTTTAACTCTGAGAATGAGCTTTTTATCTGAGTTACACCCAAATCTGCCATGCAGAGTACTGAGCAGCCTGGAAACATCTCTGTGTATGGTGGCAGGAATCCGCCATGGTCTCCTGCCTGCCCAAGCCTGATCCTGCTGTCTGCCCAGGCAGGAAGAGCTGAGCCAAGGGCAAGGTCTCAGCTACTTTCCTACTGATCCCAAGCAGACACACAAACACCCAGGCCCACAAATGCACCATAGCTGGAGTTAGCACCAGCGGCTGGGCCCAGGCAGGGCCCAGAAAGCCATGTTTTAAAATGGTGTGGCCCTTTTTTTTTTCTGCTGAGTGAGGAATTCTCTCTGTGGTATGCCACCCAGGAACAGTAAAAAGCTGTGTTAAACTCTCTCTCTCTCTCTCCTTTTTAAGCCCTCACAGGTTTTATGTGGAGTTAGTAGACTACGTTGGGCAGCCACTCTGTAGTAGAAGGGAGCTAAGGGCTTTGTTCCTGGCGCCCAGCTGCTTAATCCCCAAAATAACCACATGGAGATCTGTATTAATTAAATTGCTGCCTGGTCCATTATCTCCAGCCTCTTATTGGCTAACTCTCACATATTGATCTAACCCATTTCTAATAATCTGTATTGTCACTTGACTATGGCTTACTGTCATGAGTCTAACCAGTGTCTGTCTCAGAGAAGAGAGCCATGGCATCTGCCACACCACCTTCTTCTTCCCAGAATTCTGTTCTGTCTACTCCACCCACCTAAGGACTGGCCTATCAAAAGGCCAAGGCAGCTTCTTTATTAAACCAATGAAAGCAACACATAGATAAAAGACCCTCCTACACAACCCACCCACTTGGGTGTAACCTCTTATACTACTTATGACCATGTAAAGCATGCATCCGGCTTCTTTTCATGCTGCAGGATTCAGATGCTGTTCTCCATTACAGCAGAGGATATTGATTTGTGAGTCTACCCATAAATAAATAGCCATCTATTATTCTCAATTCTGAGCTAGTGTGGGATTTCTTTTAAGTATCCATCTTCATCTGGCCCCCACATGGATTTAGACTCCACACCTACTGAGTGGATGGCCTAAAGGCCTAACTGGTCCAGTGATGTAGGAGGGTCATCTGTCTATGTGTTGCTCTCAATGGTTAATAAAGAAACTGCCTTGGCCTTTTGATAGGCCAGCCCTTATGTGGTTGGAGTAGACAGAACAGAATTTTGGTTGGAAGAAAGCAGAGTCAGGCAGACTCCATGCTTCTCCTACCCAAGACGGATGGTTGTTAGACTCATGCTGGTAAGCCACAGTCAAGTGGCAATACACATTAATAGAAATGGGATAAGCAAGATGTGAGAATTAGCCAGTAAGAGGCTAGAGCTAATGGGCCAAGCAGTGTGTGTTTAAATGAATACAGTTTCCATCTAATTATTTTAGGTAAAGATAGCCAGGCAGTGGGAAGCAGTCCGCTGCTCCCCACTTACTACAGTCCAGGGCCCAGAAAGTCTCCCAACCCTGCCTACTTGGCTTGCTTTTACTTAAGCAGGTTTTTTTTTTTTTTTTNTTTTTTTTTTTTTTTTTTTTTTTTTTTTTTTTTTTTTTTTTTTTTTTTTTGTAGAACCTGTGCCACTGCGGAGCTTACTGCATGTGGCGACTTTGAAATTTCCTAAGTGCATGCAAGCCCCTGCCCCCACTGCTGCGTTCCCTGGTGTGGTTCCCTGGCACAATTCCTTGCCATGTGACGACTTGTGCAACTTCCAGTTTGTGCTCTCTGCCTGTGAGTTCTGGGTTTCTTGCTCTGTATATGGAATGAATTTAATTGCTTTTAATTTATCAAGCAAAGTATATTTTTCAGTATTTAACCAGTACCTAGGCAGGAAACTAAAGTGGCTCAGGACCTTTCCTGTTGCCCCCGGTTGCATCTCTGCTAGTCATGAGTTTTCAACCATAATACCTGCTGGACAATAAAGATTATTACACCTAAAACAATTTACTGGATCTCATAACAGGTAATTAATAAATCAATATGCTAGATTACATCAATATTGAAATTTTAGTAACTTTTTTGCTAATACTATGGATTGTGGTCTGCAAGGCTAATATGGTTATGATGATACTTCCATTTATTGGACATTGGGACTCACTTTTTGACTTCATATAGTCTATCCTTAAGAAAGAATGTGGCACTTTTAGGAATAATACTGTCTTTACAGATTAATAATGAACAGCCAGTTGACAGTATTAATACCATTGAAAGTCAAAAGTTACTGGACAAAAATTAATACTATTGAAAAGGGTAACAATTTGACAGACAAAATTGAATTCATATTTAAGGGTACTGAAAAATTATCTGAAAGAATTAATACTGTAGAATTTTACAGTCAAAATTTGTTATAAAGTTATGATAGGTTAGCAGATAGCATATCTCTCCAGGATGGCAATCTGCATGCTATCCAAATAATGTCCAAGGATGAGGTGTTATCCTTAAAGGAGAAGCTTCAGACCTTGGAAACCTATGTGTAGAATGAAGGACAGAGGCTAGGTGCCTTAATGAAATCACTAGAAATGTATATGGGCCAGAAGATTCAGATTTACAAAAGACAATAATAAAAAGATTTGAAATGATTGAGGAAATTATTGGAGTTGATGAACAGGGAAAAAAGACACAAGGACAGGATTCAACATTGCCAGTAGGTGTCAGAGAAGATTTACCCAGAGTTTTAGCTTCTTACCCTGTAATCTATTCTGACAAAGCATCAAGTTCTAAAAGCCCAAAAGTATCCAAAGAAGGTAGATGGATACCTATAGGAATGAATGATATAAAAGAAATTAAGCAAACTGTCATAACTTATGGCTTGCATTCCTCATTTGTTAGGGAAATAATAAAGACATGGGTTTCTAGCATTATGGTAACACTACAAGATGGGCTTCAGTTAGTTTCAGCAGTCCTGGATGGTGGGCCCCAGTTGATGTTTAGATGTTATTTTAAGGAAGAGGGTAAAATTTTAGAATAACAGGGAAAATCAAAAGGACTTGAAACTTCCCAAGATCAAATTCTTGGTGAGGGTACTTATGCTGACCCATAGGTTCAAAAATGAATAAATCTTGTCCCTATGCTACAAAGCAGAGTTAAATGCTTGGGACTGGATTCATAAACTAGGAAAATGAATTGAATAATATACCAGGGTTAAACAGGGCCAGCGAGAACCCTTTAGTGGCTTTTTACAAAGATTAATTAAGTCTGTACAAGGCAGCCTTAGCCCGAGTTGGTTGTTGGCAGTTTTCATGATGGCCATGCACTGTCGGGGCTCAGAACTCGACCTTAGCTGGATCACCAGAGTTCAGGTGAATGAGGCGGGCAGAACAGATCCAGGCTCACAGAAGCATGAAGGAGGAATGGCAGGCGGCATGACTCCTTAAAGGGATTACGTTTATAGACCTTCCCACACTTTCCGGGGATGACACGTTTTCTAACGTTCAACGTCTGTGCTACAAAGCCAGATATCCAATCCAGGAAGACCTCTTGAAAGCCTTAAATATACATGACAAAGGCATCACTACGACTGCCATCTGCGTTTATCCCGCTCGGGTGTGCAACGCTGTGAAAGCCCTGAAGGCCGCAGGCTGCAACATCCCTGTGGTATCAGTGACCACCGGCTTTCCAGCTGGACAGACTCATTTAAAGACACAGCTGGAAGAGATAAGACTGGGCATGAAGAATGGAGCCACCAAAACCGATGTGGTCATTTGATGGAGGAAGGTCATTGGTTAAGTAATAAAGAAACTGCTTGGCCTCATAGGTTAAAACATAGGTGGGAGGAGTAAACAGAACAGAATGCTGGGAGGAAGAGGAAGTGAGCTCAGAGGCCATGCTTCCCCTCTCTGGGCCAGACGCAATGAAGCAAGCCACCAGGTCAGACATGCTGAATCTTTCCCAGTAAGCGCATCTAGTGGTGCTACACAGAATATTAGAAATGGGCTACCAGGTGGCCCGGTTTAGGTGCTGAGGAGTTCCATCTGGACGGGTGAGTGTGTGCTATTCAGGGGCAGACTGTCCCTGAAGAGAGCACAAACCCCCCTCCCCCAGCTCCTTCTGCAGGGCTGTCTTTCTCAAGCACGACCCCAGCCCCCCAGCACCCCCTCAACCCTGCCCTGCTGTATGCTAGGACCAGTGCTCAAGAACAGTTTTAAGCTCCTACACTAAGGCTACCCACCCAGAGCAGTGAGTGCCTGCCTACCGAGCAAACCTCAAGGTCCCCTGTAAGGGAGCCTGAGCACAATCAGCCTGTGCTCCAGGGCCTCCTGTGCTCTCCTGGACCCTACCCTGCCTGCCATGTCCTTCCTTTTGTCCCCAGATCATTGGGCTACCAGGTGGCCCTGTTTAGGTGCTGAGGAGTTCCATCTGGACGGATGAGTGTGTGCTATTCAGGGGCGGATTATCCCGGAAGAGAGCACAAACCCCCCTTCCCCAGCTCCTTCTGCAGGGCTGTCTTTCTTACACACGACCCCACCCCCCAAGCATGCATTTTCTGCAAGGTCTTTTGCTCAGGAACAGTTTTCTGCTCCTACACTAAGGCTACCCACCCAGAGTGGTGTGTGCCTGCCTACCGGGCAGGCCTCAAGGACCCCTGAAAGGGAGCACACACACCTTCAGCTTGTGCAGCAGGGTCTCCTGTAGTCTACTCATCCCCACCCTGTCCCCCAAGTTCCCCCTTTTGTCCGCGGGTCATTGGACTAGCAGGCGTCCATGTTTTGGTGCTGAGGAGTTCCATCTGGATGGGACGGTTCCTGCTTCTACACTGAAGAGATACACCCAGAGAGTCAGTCACAACAAAGACTAGAGCAAGACACCAGGCCTCTCCTGGCTCCATTTGAAGGAAGAGACAGGAAGGCGCCAATGCAAGAATTCCTCCAACAACCTGAAAGGCAACATGACATCACCAGAATCCAGAGATCCCGAAATAAGAAGAATTGTACACCCTACTCCAGAAGAATTAGAAGAAACCGACTCAAAAGTGAATTATATGAAAATAATAGAAGACCTTAAACAGGAGGTGAAAAACTGCCATAAACAATTAGAGATTACAAACAAAAAGGTAGAGGAAATGAATAAATCGCTCAAAGATACCCAAGAAAACCAAGAGAAACAAGAAAAAGCAATCAAACAGGTAACGGAAGCAGTTCAAGACTTGAAGAATGAAATGGAAGTAATGAAGAAAACACAAACCAAGGGAAGGATGGAGATGGAAAATCTGGGTAAATGAACAGGAACTACAGAGACAAGTACT
>NW_026068112.1:2371280-2376420 GCF_014885135.2 Alexandromys fortis
ATCCAACATTCTGCTGTTTACAAGAAACACACCTCAACCACAAAGACAGGCACCTACTCAGGGTAAAGGGATGGGAAAAGTTTTAGCAAGCAAATGGACCTAAGAAACAAGCAGGTGTGGCCATACTAATTTCTAACAAAGTTGACTTCAAACTTAAATCAATCAAAAGAGATGGAGAGGGTCATTTTATACTCATAACAGGAACAATTCATCAGGATGAAGTCTCAATCCTGAATATCTATGCCCCTAATATAAAAGCACCCACTTATACAAAAGAAACATTACTAAAACTCAAGCCAGTCATCAAACCGCACACACTAATAGTAGGAGACTTCAACACTCCTCTCTCACCAATGGACAGGTCAATCAGACAGAAACCTAACAGAGAAATAAGAGAATTATTGAAGGTAATGAGTCAAATGGACTTAACAGACATCTCTAGAACATTCCACCCAAATAGGAAAGAATATACCTTCTTCTCTGCAGCGCATGAAACCTTCTCGAAAATTGACCACATACTCGGTAACAAAGCAAACTTCCAGAGTTACAAAAAAATATTAGTAACCACCTGTGTCTTATCGGATCACCATGGATTAAAGTTAGAATTCAACAACAATGCTGCCCCCAGAAAGCCTACAAACTCATGGAAACTGGACAATCAACTACTGAACCACACCTGGATCAAGGAAGAAATAAAGAAAGAAATTAAAGTCTTTCTTGAATTCAATGAAAATAAAAAAAACGACATACTCAAACCTATGGGACACTATGAAAGCAGTCCTAAGAGGAAAGTTCATAGCACTAAGTGCCCACTTAAATAAAACAGAGAAAGCATACATTGGAGACTTAACAGCCCACCTGAAAGCTATAGAAAAAAAAAGCAGACTCACCTAGGAGGAGTAGAAGACTGGAAATAATCAAACTGAGGGCAGAAATCAAGAAAATAGAATCACAGAAAACAATCCAAAGAATCAATGAAACAAAAAGCTGGTTCCTGGAGAAAATTAACAAGATTGATAAACCCCTATCCAAACTAATCAAATGGCAGAAAGAGAATATGCAAATTAATAAGATCAGAAATAAAAAGGGGGACATAACCACAGACACAGAGGAAATTTAGAGAATCATTAGGTCTTACTACAAAAGCCCGTATGCCACAAAACTGGAAAATGTAAAAGAAATGGACACGTTTTTAGATAAATACCATATACCAAAGTTAGACCAGGACCAGGTGAACAATCTAATTAGACCTGTTAGTCGTGAAGAATTTGAAGCTGTTATCAAAAACCTCCCTACCAAAACCCCCCCAGGACCAGATGGTTTCAATGCAGAATTCTACCAGAACTTCCAAGAAGACCTAATACCTATACTCCTTAATGTATTTCACAATATTGAAACAGAAGAGTCATTGCCAAATTCCTTTTATGAAGCTACATTCACTCTGATACCAAAACCACACAAAGACTCAACCAAGAAAGAGAATTACAGGCCAATCTCACTCATGAACATCGACGCAAAAATCCTCAACTACATACTGGCAAACCGAATCCAAGAACACATTAGAAAAATTATCCATTATGATCAAGTAGGCTTCATCCCAGAGATGCAGGGCTGGTTCAACATACGAAAATCTATCAATGTAATCCATCATATAAATAAGCTGAAAGAAAAAAACCATATGATCATTTCATTAGATGCTGAAAAAGTATTTGACAAAATTCAACATCCCTTTATGATAAAAGTCTTGGAGAGACTAGGGATACAAGGGTCATACCTAAATATAATAAAAGCTATATACAGCAAGCCGACAGCTAACATCAAATTAAACGGAGAGAAACTCAAAGCCATCCCACTAAACTCAGGAACACTAAACTCAGAAACCCACTCTCGCCATACCTCTTCAACATAGTGCTTGAAGTTCTAGCAATAGCAATAAGACAACATAAGGGGATCAAGGGGATTTGACTTGGAAAGGAAGAAGTTAAACTTTCGTTATTTGCAGATGATATGATAGTGTACATAAGTGACCCTCAAAACTCCACCAAGAAACTTTTACAGCTGATAAATACCTTTAGTAATGTGGCAGGATACAAGATCAACTCCAAAAAATCAGTCGCCCTCTTATACACAAAGGATATGGAAGCAGAGAGGGAAATCAGAGAAGCTTCACCTTTCACAATAGCCACAAACAGCATAAAATATCTCGGGGTAACTCTAACCAAGGAAGTGAAAGATCTATTTGACAAGAACTTTAAAGCATTGAAGAAAGAAATTGATGAGGATACCAGAAAATGGAAGGACCTCCCTTGCTCTTGGATTGGGAGGATCAACATAGTAAAAATGGCAATTCTACCAAAGGCAATTTATAGATTCAATGCAATTCCCATCAAGGTCCCATCAAAATTCTTCACGGATCTTGAGAGGACAATAATCAATTTTATATGGAAAAATAAAAAACCCAGGATAGCCAAAACAATCCTATACAATAAAGGATCTTCTGGAGGCATTACCATCCCTGACTTCAAACTCTATCACAGAGCTACAGTAATGAAAACAGTGTGGTATTGGCATAAAAACAGAGAAGTCGACCAATGGAATCGCATAGAAGACCCGGAATTTAATCCCCAAACCTATGAACACCTCATTTTCGACAAAGGAGCTAAAAGTATACAATGGAAGAAAGAAAGCATCTTCAACAAATGGTGCTGGCACAACTGGATGTCAACCTGTAGAAGATTGAAATTAGACCCATATCTATCACCTTGCACAAAACTCAAGTCCAAATGGATCAAAGACCTCAATATCAGTCCGAACACACTGAACCTGATAGAAGAGAAAGTGGGAAGTACCCTACAACAGATGGGCACAGGAGATCGCTTCTTAAGTATAACCCCAGCAGCACAGACACTAAGGACAACATTGAATAAATGGGACCTACTAAAGCTGAGAAGCTTCTGTAAAGCAAAGGACACTGTCACTAAGACAAAAAGGCAACCTACTGACTGGGAGAAGATCTTCACCAACCCCGCAACAGACAAAGGTCTGATCTCCAAAATATATAGAGAACTCAAGAAACTAGACTCTAAAATGCTAATTAACCCAATTAAAAAATGGGGCACTGAACTGAACAGAGAATTCTCAAAAGAAGAAGTTCAAATGGCCAAAAGACACCTAAGGTCATGCTCAACCTCATTAGCAATCAGGGAAATGCAAATCAAAACAACTTTGAGATATCATCTCACACCTGTCAGAATGGCTAAAATCAAAAGCACCGATGATAGCCTTTGCTGGAGAGGCTGTGGAGGAAGGGGTACCCTCATCCATTGCTGGTGGGAATGCAATCTTGTGCAACCACTTTGGAAATCAGTGTTTCGGTTTCTCAGGAAATTCGGGATCAACCTACCCCTGGACCCAGCAATACCACTCTTGGGAATATACCCAAGAGATGCCCTATCATATGACAAAAGCATTTGTTCAACTATGTTCATAGCAGCATTATTTGTAATAGCCAGAACCTGGAAACAACCTAGATGCCCTTCAATGGAAGAATGGATGAAGAAAGTGTGGAATATATACACATTAGAGTATTATGCTGCGGTAAAAAACAATGACTTCTCGAATTTTGCATGCAAATGGATGGAAATAGAAAACACTATCCTGAGCGAGGTAACCCAGACCCAAAAAGATGAACATGGGATGTACTCACTCATAATTGGTTTCTAGCCATAAATAAAGGTCACGGAGTGTATACCTGGTGAACCTAAAGAAGCTAAATAAGAAGGTGAACCCAAGAAAAAACATATAGTTATCCTCTTGGCTAAGGGAAGTAGATAAAATTGCCGGGGAGAAAATTGGGATCTTGGGGGTGGGGTGGGTTGGGGATAAGGGGGGACGGGGAGAGAAAAGTGAGAAGGGGAGGATTGGGGGAACTTGGGGAAACAGGAAGATTGGGATAAAGGAAGGTTGGATAGGGGAGCAGGGAAGCACATATCTTAGTTAAGGGAGCCACCTTAGTGTTGGCAAGAGACTTGAACCTAGAGTGGCTCCCAGGAGCCCAAGGCGATGTCCCCAGTTAGTCCCTTGGGAAGCTGAGGATAGGGAACCTGAAATGACCCTATCCTATAGCAATACTGACGAATATCTTTCATATCACCATAGAACCTTCATCTGGTGATGGATGGAGATAGAGACAGAGACCCACACTGGAGCACTGGACTGAGCTCCCAAGGTCCCAATGAGGAGCAGATGGAGGGAGAACACGAGCAAGGATGTCAGGACCACGGGGGGTGCACCCACCCACTGAGACAGTGGGGCTGATCTATTGGGAGCTCACCAAGGCCAGTTGGACTGTGACTGAAAAAGCATGGGATAAAACCGGACTCTCTGATCATGGCGAACAATGAGGGCTGATGAGAAGCCAAGGACAATGACACGGGGTTTTGATCCTACTTCATGTTCCGGCTTGGTGGGAGCCTAGCCAGTTTGGACGTTCACCTTCATAGACATGGACGGAGGGGGGAGGACCTTAAACTTTCCACAGGGCAGGGAACCCTGACTGCACTTTGGACTGGAGAGGGAGGGGGAGACGAGTGGGGGGAGGGGAAGAAGGGTGGGCGGAGGGGGAGGGAAATGGGAGGCTGTGAGGAGGCGGAAACTTTTTTTTCCTTTTCACAATAAAAAAAAAAGAACTCCTACAGCTGATAAACACCTTTAGTAATGTGGCCAGTACGAGATCAATTCCAAAAAATCAGTCACCCTCCTATACACAAAAGATATGGAAGCAGAGAAGGAAATCAGAGAAACATCACCTTTCACGATAACCACAAACAGCATAAAATATCTTGGGGTAACTCTAACTAAGGAAATGAAAGATCTGCTTGACAAGAACTCTAAGGCATTGAAGAAAGAAATTGAGGAAGATACCAGAAAATGGAAGTATCTCCCATCTCTTGGATTGGGAGGATCAACATAGTAAAAATGGCAATTCTACCAAAGGCAATTTATAGATTCAATGCAATCCCCATCAAGGTCCCATCAAAATTCTTCACAGACCTTCAGAGGACAATAATCAACTTTATATGGAAAAACCAAAAACCCAGGATAGCCCAAACAATCTTTTTTTTTTAAATATAATTTTTTT
>NW_026068112.1:2381821-2385099 GCF_014885135.2 Alexandromys fortis
TGGTATTGGCATAAAAACAGAGAAGTCGACCAATGGAATCGTATAGAAGACCCGGATTTTATCCCACAAATCTAAGAATACCTCATTTTCGATAAAGGAGCGAAAAGTATACAATGGAAGAAGGAAAGCATCTTCAACAAATGGTACTGGCACAACTGGATGTCAACCTGTAGAAGAATGAAAATAGACCCATATCTATCACCATGCACAAAACTCAATTCCAAATGGATCAAAGACCTCAATATCAGTCTGAACACACTGAACCTAATAGAAGAGAAAGTGGGAAGTATCCTACAACATATGGGCACAGGAGATCACTTCCTATGTATAACCTCAGAAGCACAGACATTAAGGGCAACATTGAATAAGTGGGACTTATTGAAACTGAGAAGCTTCTGTAAAGCAAAGGACAGTCACTAAGACAAAAAGGCAACCCACTGACTGGCAGAAGATCTTCACCAACCCCGCAACAGACAAAGGTCTGATCTCTAAAATCTGTAAAGAACTCAAGAAACTAGACTTTAAAATGCTAATTAACCCAATTAAAAAATGGGGCACTGAACTGAACAGAGAATTCTCAATAGAAGAAGTTCAAATGGCCAAAAGACACTTAAGGTCATGCTCAACCTCCTTAGCGATCAGGGAAATGCAAATCAAAACAACTTTGAGATATCATCTTACACCTCTCAGAATGGCTAAAATCAAAAACACCAATGATAACCTTTACTGGATAGGTTGTGGAGGAAGGGTTACCCTCATCCATTGCTGGTGGGAATGCAAACTTGTGCAACCACATTGGAAAGCAGTGTGGCGGTTTCTCAGGAAATTTGGGATCAACCTACCCCTGGACCCAACATTCCCACTCTTGGGAGTATAACCAAGAGATGCCCGATCATATGAGAAGGGTATTTGTTCAACTATGTTCATAGCAGCATTATTTGTAATAGCCAGAACCTGGAAACAACCTAGATGTCCTTCAGTGTAAGAATGGATGAAGAAAGTGTGGAATATATACACATTATAGTACTACTCAGTGGTAAAAATCAATGACTTCTCAAATTTTGCATGCAAATAGATGGAAATAGAAAACACTATCCTGAGTGAGGGGTCCCAGACCCAAAAAGATGAACATGGGATGTACTCACTCATAATTGGTTTCTAGTCATAAATAAAGGTCATTGAGTCTATAATTTGGATCCCAAAGAAGCTAAATAAGAAGGTGAACCAAAAGAAAAACATATAGCTATCCTCCTGGTTATGGGAAGTAGACAAGATTGCCAGGCAAAAAATTGGGATCTTTGGGGTGGTGTGGGAGGGGTAAGGGGAGATGGGGAGGGAAAAGTGAGAAGGGGAGGATGGGGGTAACTTGGGGAAACGGGATGATTGGGATAAAGGAAGGTTGGATAGGGGAGCAGGGAAGCACATATCTTAATTAAGGGAGCCATCTTAGTGTTGGCAAGGGACTTGGACCTAGAGGGGCTCCCAGGTGCCCAGGGCGATGTCCCCAGTTAGTTCCTGGGGCAGCTGAGGATAGGGAACCTGAAATGACCCTATCCTATAGCCATACTGATGAATATCTTGCATACCACCATAGAACCTTCATCTGGCGATGGGTGGAGATAGAGACAGAGACCCACACTGGAGCACCGGACTGAGCTCCCAATGTCCTAATGAGGAGCAGAAGGAGGGAGTATATGAGCAAAGAAGTCAGGACCACAAGGGGTGCACCCACCCATGGAGACAGTGGGGCTGATCTATTGTGAGCTCACCAAGGCCAGCTGGACTGTGACTGAAAAAGCATGGGATAAAACCGGACTCTGTAAATATGGTGGAATATGAGGGCTGCTAGAAACCAAGGACAATGGCACTGGGTTTTGATCCTACTTCATGTTCTGGCTTTGTGGGAGCCTAGCCAGTTTGGATGTTTGCCTTCTTAGACCAGGATGGAGGGCGGGGGACTTTGGACTTTCCACAGGGCAGGGAACCCTGACTGGTCTTCAGACTGGAGAGGGAGGGGGAGAGGGGTGGTTGGAAGGGGAGAGGAGTGGGAGAAGGGGAAGGGAAATGGGAGGCTGGGAGGAGGCGGAATTTTTTTTTCAATAAAAAAATTTAAAAAAATATTAGAAATGGGTTAGATCAATATGTAAGAGCTAGCCAATAAGAGGGTGGAACTAATGGGCCAAGCAGTGTTTAAAAGAATACAGTTTGTGTGTTGTTATTTTGGGTAAAGCTAGCCAGTGGCAGGAGCTGAGTGGTGGAATGCAACCCGCAGCTCCCTCAACAGTCATTAGCAGGACTTTGGTGCTGACTGGCAAGTGGGAAGCCCTCTATGACGAGATCAGCCAGTTTCCAAAGGTCTGTGGGGAGGCTCATCTCAAAACCATCCTAGCCACAGGAGAGCTGGGCTCTCTCACCAACATCTACAAAGCCAGCTTGGTAGCAATGATTGCAGGGTCAGATTTTATTAAGACTTCTACTGGAAAAGAAATAGTAAATGTCACCTTCCCACTAGCCATTGTAATGTTACGGGCCATTAGAGATTTCTTCTGGAAGAGTGGAAAGAAGGTTGGATATAAACCTGCAGGAGGCATCTGCACTGCGAAGGAGTCCCTAGCATGGCTCTCTCTTGTAAAGGAAGAGCTGGGGGACAAGTGGCTGACCCTGGATCTCTTCTGGATAGGGGCCAGTTCTTTGCTCTTAGACATTGAGAAGCAGATATACTACTACGTGACTGGACAATCTCCAGCTTATTATGATCTTCCAATGTCTTAGGCCTGCAGCCAGCCCAGAAAAGCATCTCGCAACAAGTAAAATGTCTTTTGCATAATTGCCAAGGTTATGTAATTTAAGAATACGTAACTGACTTTTCCCCATTAAAATCTTCCCTGAAATTAACTCAAAATAAGAGAAACAAATTAATTGAATCTGTATGTGGAACTCAGAATAAGTAAGGCTGAATGCTCTTAATTATTAGGAGGTCCAGATTTATTAATTTTATGAAGGTTTTCTCTAAAAAACTCTGAATAAGGTGTTCCTAATAGCCAATATTACAGCAATTTCTGAGGAGAAAATGAAGTTAAATTTCCCTTGACTTAAGATTCTAGGGTAGAGCCGGGCGGTGGTGGCGCACGCCTTTAATCCCAGCATGCGGGAGGCAGAGGCAGGTGGATCTCTGTGAGTTCGAGACCAGCCTGGTCTACAAGAGCTAGTTCCAGGACAGGCTCCCAAACCACAGAGAAACCATGTCTCAAAAAACCAAAAAAAAAAAAAAAAAAAAA
>NW_026068112.1:2390015-2427877 GCF_014885135.2 Alexandromys fortis
GGCTTGGCACAAAAGGTGCTTGCTATCAAACCTGACCACCAGTTCAGTTCTGAGTAACTGCTTGGGGGGAGAAGAGGGCAGGCTTCCAGAAGTTGTCTTCTGATGTCCACATATGCCCTGCCCCCTACTAATGACATATAGTAAATAAGTCAAATGTAATAAAAATGAAAAATGTGTCACTCAGCCTCCCTTTGCTGCCTGGGGACGGGGGGCCCCTCTTGGATGTCCACCTGGATTTCAGCGCTGGATGGAACTCTTTCATTAATTGTTTTGTAATGAGATCCTGATGTTGTTATAAGAAAATGTGAATACCACTGAATTTTTAAACACAAAATAATTAAGTCTGTACAAATAGGTGTAACAGACCCAGATGCTAGATGAGTACTCATTGAATCTCTGGCTTTTGAAAATGCTAGTTTAGAATGCAAAAAGATACTTGGGCCAGATCTTGCATACAGTGAATATCGAGACATTTGAATATAGTACTAAATCTAGGGTAAGAGAAGCAATTTCCAAAGGAATGGAGAGACATCAAAATGTCAAATGTTTTAATTATGTTAGAATAGGACATCTGAGAAGGGATTGTAGACAAGGAATTCTTAGGAATAATATCTCCTCTGGGAATGGCAAGAATAGGAGGACTTAGCCTTCAGGTATAAGAGAAGATGTGGCAAAGGTTGACATTGGACTAATGAATGCAGATCAACAAAAGACAGACAAGACAACCTGATACCATTGGGAAACTCCTTGAGGGGCCTCTCTCAGGCCCCCAAGCCAACAGTGGCTCAGTCATTCCCAGTAACTATGGAGGACATATCTCACTAGGAAAATTAAAAAATCCAGAGCCTTCCGTAAATGACCATACTGTTCTAGATGATGGCATAAATATGGAGGATAAAAAATTCTGATAGGAAATAGGAAATATATATTCTGGCAGACTTCTATAAATGATCAAAGACCAAAGCAAAGAGTACGTATAAATGGCACTGTAATTGTTGGTTTGATAGACACAGTTATAAATGTGAATATCATTACTCTAGAATCTTGGCATCCAAATTGGCCTCTTCAAGAGGCAGATGTTCAGTTCCTAGGAATTGGAACTATATCTCAAGTTAAACAAAGCAGGAGATGGGTTGACTACATAGGGCCAGAAGGTCAGAGAGGGAAACTGAGGCCATATGTAGCTAATATTGCAGTAAATTTATGGGGTCATGACCTGCTGCAGCCATGGAATACACAGATTAACATTCCTGAAGTCTCACAAACTCATAATTCTGGACAGGATATTATAAGGTACTATATACAAAGGTCACTGGCCATTCAGGCTGTACAAGAACACAAACAACTAACAAACCTTTAGAGGTACCAACAGCCCTACCTTTAAAATGGTTAACTGAGAAACCAATATGGGTGAAACAGTGGCTTCTAGCTGAAGAAAAGCTGCAGGCTTTAGAACAGCTGGTGAAAGAACAACTAGATGCTCGCCATATTAAAGAATCACCCAGCCCTTGGAATTCTCCTGTATTTGTTGTTAAAAAGAAATCTGGTAAATGGAGAATGGTGACAGATCTAAGAGCTGTCAATAAGGTAATTCAACCTATGGGACCTTTACAATCTGGAATTCCTCTGCTTTCTCTATTACTAAAAGGAAGACCTCTTATTGTTATTAATTTGAAAGATTGTTTCTTCACTATAACTTTACAAGAAAAAGGATAGAGAAAAATTTGCCTTTACAGTGCCTACTTATAATAATTCTCAACCTACTAGGAGATATCAATGGACCATCCTCCCAGAAGGAATTCTCAAAAGCTCCATTCTGTGCCAATACTTTGTAAGTCAGCCATTGGAAATAATACGTAAGCAATTTCCTAAGTCTATAATTTACCATTACATGGATGACATTTTGCCATCTGATTCAAATATAGATACTTTAGAAAGAATGTTTGAAGAAGTAAAGAAAGTTTTCCCAAAATGGGGATTACAAATTGCTCCTGAAAAAATACAGAGAGGAGATTCTGTCAATTACCTAGGTCACAAAATAGGTTTACAGAAAATTAGAACACAAAAAGCACAAATTAGGAGAGACTGGTTGTGGACTCTTAATGACTTTCAAAGATTGTTAGGAGACATTTCTTCTAGTCTACAACCAGTTGTTGGGAAAATACCTGATCTAATAATTCATTTAAACAAAACCTTAGATGGTGATAAAGACTTGAATAGTCCCAGGGACTTAACAGCTAAAGCAGAAAAAAATTAACAGTCATTGAAGAAAAATTACAGGAGGTACATGCAAATAGGGTGAATCCAAATCTTAATTGTATTCTAGTCATCTTGCCTTTCAAAATTTCCCCTATAGGAATTTTAATGCAAAGGGAAGATATTATCTTAGAATGGATCTTTTTACCACATAAACCATGTAAAAATTAAAAACTTATGAAGAAAAAGTCTCTGAATTAATTATAAAAGGAAAATTAAGACTTCATCAATTAACAGGTATAGACCAAACAGAGATTATTGTGCCTTTTACTACTGATAAAATAAAAAAGTTATGGGAAGACAATGAACCATGTTAAAGAGCTTGTGATAATTTTTGGGAGAAATTAATAGCAATTATCCCAAAAGCAATAGACTTAACTTTATAAAGAGAACTTCTTGGATTCTTCCCCAAATTGTACATGATGCTTCAATAACTAGAGCCTATACATTTAATACTGATGAAAATAAATCAGGGATGGCAAGTTAAAAATCAGAAGAATCAAGTAAGGTGGAACAAAGCCCGTATAATTTTGTTCAGAAGGCAGACTTATACGCTCTTCTCATGGTGCTAAGGGATTTTAAAGAGCCTCTTAATATAGTTACCGATTCACAATATGCAGAAAGAGTTGTCTTACATGTTGAAAATATTAAATTTATAGTCAGATGATACTGAGTTGACTTTGTCCTATATACATAACACACATCCGGTCCCATACTGGTCTGCCAGGTCCTCTAGCACAAGGTAATGTAGAAATTGATCAATTATTGATTGGAAGCATGTTACAGGCCTCAGCATTTCATAAAAATCATCATGTCAATAGCAAAGGTTTAAAGTGTTTTCTATTACATGGCAACAAATAAAGACAGATAATGGTCCAGCATATGTCTCTAAGAAAATGAAACAGTTTTTTTTTTGCTTATTACAATATTAAGTATGTTACAGGTATACCACACAATCCTACAGGTCAGGCAGTTATAGAAAAATCAAGTTGAACTACAAAGGATATGTTAAGCAAACAGAAAGGGATGGAAAATACCACCAGGAATAGATTACATAATGCTTTATTGATCTTGAATTTTTTTAATGCTAATGAGAAAGAAACAGCAGCAGGGATACATTGGATAATAGAAAAGCGTTCTGAATTAAATCAGCCAGTTTATTTCAAGGATGTGTTAACCTTACAATGGAAGCCAAGAAATGTGTTATGTTAGGGAAGGGGTTTTGCTCTTGTTTCCACAGGAGAAGAAAAACTATGGATACCATCAAAATTAATAAAGATTCAGTTAAAAAAGAGAAATGACAGCTTGTCCACAATGATGACAACCATACAGGTGGTAAGAAAAGCATATAGGATTGGGGCAGAGTTATCCTCTTATCTTTACAGGAAAATACACATCTTCAAAAATTCAAGAGACCCTGGATGTTTGAATGCTGATAGATTAAAAAATAAGCACCCACTAAGTATCATCGGGAAAAAGGAATACGATTTATGAGATCAGGTAACTGATACACATACATTTAAGTATATATTTAAACATTTACATTTATATCTATATATTTGTGAATATATAGAGTTGGCTTTGGAGTTGGACACTGGCTCTGTCCTTTTCTAAATTCAAGCATGCCTTTAAAATTAAAATTCAGAGTTTCTGTCTATGTCAGAAGCCATGATATGGGACCAAAAGAAAAAAGAATTTAGAAAAAAATTACTTTTCTTCATACCTATTTTGTCTCTATCATACCTTTCATTGAATATATATATATGTATTTATATGTTTATATAAATAATATTTAAGTTTTTCACAATGAACAGTGAATTTTCCTGTAGTAATCTTTGAAGTTTTCAGGAAGAAGACAGGGCGTTACAACAAATCTACCTGGTTGATATGATGTCACGATGCTGATAGCACTACTATAAGACCTGTTTTGGGTATCAACTGCTCAAGATGGTTCCAACTTGGTTAGCTGAAATGCTGCAATTTTTTTATAACATTCTGGCCAGAACTCCAAATAGGAACCTCAGAAAAACCCTACAGAATACTCAGATGCTATTTGCAATTTTACCAGACAGTAATCTTGAAACTTAACCATCATATTACTTTCACAGGATTCCATAGAAAGAACATCACCCCCATGACAGCTGGAAGTAATTCTAGAAGATGACATCTCCTTTCCCAACAAAGTTTGTCCTCAGGGTTAGGGACATCATTTAGGTATTGGTTGAAATTGATATAGGGCTGGGGGTTGGGAGAAGATTGTGTAGGATCAGGGATCTCTTTGAAAAAAAAAAGGGGGGGATTTGATGGGATAATAGATTAGTGTGAACTTACCCACACTAATAATAATAGTGAGTAATAGAGCAAATATTTGTGAGCTATTATTTATAGGCAATTTACATTGGCCTAGATTCTTGTATATTGATACAAACTTAAATTATATTTAATGTTTCTATTTTTTTCTGTAATATTTGTACACCTAGGCAAAGTTATTTTGTCATATTGTATGCATGCATGCTTCTATCTCTGCTTAAAACATTTTTCTAGAAGAGGCCCTGCTTCCGTGCTGAGCGGATCCAGAGAGGTAAGTGAGTGGCTGCCTCCAATTACCTAAGCTTTTCTGGCCCTCCAGTGAGGTGTCTTCCTGGCTGCTAGCTTTTTTTAAACCACATTTCACCCTGCCCCCAAGTACTCCCTTTTATCTGCAAGGTCCTTGGATCCCCCAACTCAGCCTGTTCAGGGCTGAGGGGTCCGGGGAGCCAGCGGGGAGTATTCCTGCCAAGGGGGCTTCTTTGTACCACCCCACCCTGCCTACCAAGCCTGCCTTTTTGTCTGTGAGGTCCTTGGAGCCCTGCCAGAGGCTCTGCTCCCTCGCTGAGCAGATCCAGAGAGGTCTGCACAGCCTGCTCCAGTGCTGAGGGGATCTAAGTGGGGGCAGACCAAAAAAAAAAAAAAAACCTTCCATGTATACAGTCAGCCACAACAAAGATTGGACCAAGACGCCAAGACTCTGCTGGCCTCATTTGAAGGAAGAGATGGGCAGGTGCCAATGCAAGAATTCCTTCAACATCCCGGGAAGCAACATGATAGCACCAGAATCAAGCGAACATGCAACAAGAAGACTTGAGTATCCTAACCCAGAAGAAGTAGAAGAATTTGACTTTAAACATAAACTTATGAAAATTATGGAGACCCTTAAACAAGAAATGAAAAACTCCTTTAAAGAAATGGAAGAGAAGACAAAGCAAAAAGTTTGAAGAAATTAACAAATCCCTCAAATATACCCAAGAAAACCAAGAAAAAGCAATCAAACAGGTAAAGAAAACAGTTGAAGACTTGAAGACCCAAATGGAGGTAATAAAGAAAACACAAACTGAGGGATGGCTGGATATGGAAAATCTGGGAACAGGAACTACAGAGACAAGTATAATCAACAGAATACAAGAGATAGAAGAAAGAATCTAAGATTTTGAAGATACTATAGAGGAAATAGACTCATTAATCAAAGAAAACAGCAAATCCAACAAATTTTTTAACACAAAACATCTAGGAAATCTGGGACACCATGAAAAGACCAAACCTAAGAATAATAAGAGTAGAAGAGGAATTCCAGCTCAAAGGTCCAGCAAATATATTAAACAAAATTATGGAATAAAACTTTCCCAACCTAAAGAAGGATATTCCTATGAAGGTACAAGAAGTTTACAGAATACCAAATATACTAGATAAAAAAATCCCCTCGCCATATAATAATCAACATAAAACATACAGAATAAATAAAGAATATTAAGAGCTGCAAAGGAAAAAGGTCAAGTAACATATAAAGGTAAACCTGTCAGAATTACACCTGACTTCTCAATGGAAGCCATGAAAGCCAGAAGGACTTAGATAAATGTGCTTCATACATTAATAGACCATGGATGTAAGCACAGACTACTATACCCAGCAAAGCTTTCTTTCACAATTGATGGAGAAAACAAGATATTCCATGACAAAAATAGATTTAAAGAATCAGTATCCACAAATCCAGCCTTACAGAAAGTACTAGAAGGAAAACTTCCACCCAAGGAAGCCAACAACACCCACAATAGCACAGACATCTGACAAAACTCCACCAACACAACTCAAAGAAGGGAAACACACAAACACTATAACAAAAAACCCCCCAGATTTAACAACCATTGGTCATTAATATTGCTTAATATCAATGGACTCAATTCACCTATAAGAAGGCACAGGCTAAGAGAATCGATACAAAAACAAGATCCAACATTCTGCTGTTTACAAGAAATATATCTTAACCTCAAAGACAGACACTATTTCAGAGTAAAGGGTTGGGAAAAGGTTTTCCAAGCAAATGGACCCAAGAAATAAGTGGGTGTGGCTATACTAATATCTAACAAAATTGATTTCAAATTAAAATCACTAAGAAGAGATGGAGAAGGACACTTTATAGTCATAACAGGAACAATTCATCAGGATGACATCTCAATTCTGAATATCTATGCCCATAATGTAAAAGCACCCACATAGGTAAAAGAAACAATACTAGAACTCAAATCACACATCAACCCCCCACATACTAATAGTAGGAGATTTCAACACAGCTCTCTCACCAATGGGCAGCTCAACCAAACAGAAACATAACAGAGAAAAAGAGAACTAACAGAGGTAATGAATCAAATGGACTTAACAGACATATATAGAACATTCCACCCAAACAGGAAAGAACATACCTTCTTCTCAGCATCTCATGGAACCTTCTCAAAAATTGATCACATACCCAGTAACAAAACAAACATCCACAGTTACAAAAAATTGGAGTAACCACCTGTGTCTTATTGGATCACCATGGAGTAAAGTTAGAATTTAACAACAAATGCACCCCCAGAAAGCCTACAAGCTCATAAAAACTGATTAGTCAATTACTGAACTATCCCTGGGTTAAATAAGAAATAAAGAAAGAAATTAAAGTCTTCCTTGATCCAGGAAAATGAAGACACAACACGCAAACCTATGGGACACTATGAAAGCAGTGCTAAGAGGAAAGTTCATAGCACTAAGTGCCCACATAAAGAAAATGGAGAAAGCTCACATTAGAGACTTAGCAGCACACCTGAAAGCTCTAGAAAAAAGAAGCAGACTCATGCAGGAGGAGTAGAAGACTGAAAATTATCAAACTGAGTGCTGAAATCAACTAAATAGAAACACAGAAAACAATCCAAAGACTCAATGAAACAAAGAGCTGGTTCTTTAAGAAAATCAACAAAATTGACGAACCCCTATCCAAACTAATCAAAAGACAGAGAGAGAACACTCAAATCAACAAGATCAGAAATAAAAAGGGGGATATAACAACAGACACTGAGGAAATTCAGAGAATCATTACGTCTTACTACAAAAGAATGTCCTCCACAAGATTAGAAAATGTAAAAGAAATAGACATTTTTTGTAGATAAATATCATATACCAAAATTAAATCAAGACCAGATGAACAATTTATATAGACCTATAAGTCACAAGGAAATAGAAGCTGTTGTCAAAAACCTCCCAACCAAAAAAACCCAGGACCAGATGATTTTAGTGCAGAATTCTACCAGAACTTCCAAGAAGAGTTACTACCTATACTCCTTAATGTGTTCCACATAATAGAAATAGAAGAGTCATTGCCAAACTCTTTTTATGATGCTACAGTTACCCTGATGCCAGAACCAGACAAAGACTCAATAAGGAAAGAGAATTACAGACCAATCTTACTCATGAACATCAATACAAAAATTCTCAATAAAATACTGGCAAACCGAATCCAAGAACACATCAAAAAAATCATCCATTATGATCAAGTAGGCTTCATCCGAGAGAAGCAGGGCTGGTTCAACATAAGAAAAACCTATCAATGTAATCTATTATATAAAGAAACTGAAAAAAATAAACCATATGATCATTTCATTAGATAATGAAAAAGCATTTGACAAAATTCACCACCCCTTTATGATAAAGGTCTTGGAGAAATTAGGGATACAAGAATCATATCAAAGTAGAATAAAAGCAATATGCAGAAAGCCGACAGCCAACATCAAATTCAGTGGAGAGAAACTCAAAGCCAATCCACTAAAATCAGGAACAATACAAGGCTGTCCACTCTCTCCATATCTCTTCAATATAGTGCTTGAGTTCTAGCAATAGCAATAGCAATAAGACAACATAAGAAGATCAAGGGATTCGAATTGGAAAGGAAGAAGTCAAACTTTTGTTATTTGCAGATGCTATGATAGTGTACATAAGTGACCTCATAAACTCCACCAAAGAACTCCTACAGCTGATAAATACCTTCAGGCAGGATACAAGATCAACTAAAAAAAAATTGGTATCCCTCCCATACACAAAAAATAAAGAAGCAGAGATGGAAATCAGAGAAACATCCCCTTTCACAATAGCCACAAATAGCATAAATTTTGACGTATTTTTGAGGTAACACTAACCAAGGAAGTGAAAGATCTATTTGACAAGAACTTTAAGTCTTTGAAGAAAGAAATTGAAGAAGATACCAGAAAATGGAAGTATCTCCCATGCTCTTGGATTGGGAGGATCAACATAGTAAAAATGGCAATTCTACCAAAGGCAATTTATAGATTCAATGCAATCCCCATCAAGGTCCCATCAAAATTCTTCACAGAACTTAAGAGGACAATAATCAACTTTATATGGAAAAACAAAAAACCCAGGATAGCCAAAACAATCTTATACAATAAAGGATCTTCTGGAGGCATTACCATCCCTGACTTCAAACTCTACTACAGAGCTACAGTATTGAAAACAGCTTGGTATTGGCATAAAAACAGAGAAGTCGATCAATGGAATAAAATTGAAGACCCAGATTTTAACCCTCGATCCTATGAACACCTGATTTTTGACAAAGGAGCTAAAAGTATACAATGGAAGAAAGAAAGCATCTTCAACAAATGGTGCTGGCATAACTGGATGTCAACCTGTAGAAAAATGAAAATAGACCCATATATATCACCATGCACAAAACTCAATTCCAAATGGATCAAAGACCTCAATATCAGTCTGAGCACACTGAACCTGATAGAAGAGAAAATGGGAAGTACTCTACAACATATGGGCACAGGAGATCACTTCCTACATATAACCCCAGCAGCACAGACATTAAGGGCAACATTGAATAAATGGGACCTCCTGAAACTGAGAAGCTTCTGTTAAGCAAAGGATACTGTCATTAAGACAAAAAGACAACCTACTGAATGGGAGAATATCTTAACCAACCCAATATCAGGCAAAGGTTTGATCTCCAAAATATAAAAAGAACTCAAGAAACTAGACTTTAAAATTCTAAATAACCCAATTAAAAATGGGGTACTGAACTGAACAGAGATTTCTCAGTAGAATTTCAAATGCCCCAAAGATACTTAAGAACATGTTCAACTTCCTTAGTTATCAGGGAAATGCAAATCAAAACAACTTTGAGATACCATCTTATACTGGTCAGAATGGCTAATATCAAAAAAAAACAATGATAACCTATGCTGGGGAGGATGTGGAGTAAGGGGTACACTCATCCATTGCTGGTGGGAATGCAAACTTGTCCAACCACTTTGGAAATCAGTGTGGCAGTTTCTCAGAAAATTGGGAGTCAACCTACCTCAGGATACAGCAATACCACTCTTGGGAATATACCCAAGAGATGCCCAAACATACTACAAAAGCATTTGCTTAACTATGTTCATAGCAGCATTATTTGTAATAGTCAGAACCTGAAAACAACCTTGATGTCCCTCAATGGAAGAATGGATAAAGAAATTGTGGCACATCTACACATTAGAATACTACTCAGCGGTAAAAAACAATGACATCTTTAATTTCTCATTCTAATGGATGGAAATAGAAAACACTATCCTGAGTGAGATAACTCAGACCCAAAAAGATGAATACTTACTCTTTAATGAATTCTATCTATAAACAAAGGACATTGAGCCTATAGTTCACGATCTTAGAGAAGCTAAGTAATAAGGTGAACCCATAGAAAAATATATATAGATCCTCCTGGAAATTGGAAGCAGACAAGATTGCCGGGCAAAAGTTGGGAGCATGGGGGTTGGGGTGGGGATGGGGTGGATGTAAGGGGAGAGGGGGAGAGAGAAGGGGAGGTTTTGGGAGAGCTTGGGGGAGTGGGATGATTGAGATGAAGGAAGGACGAATATGGGAGCAGGAAAGAAGATATCTTAATTAAGGGAGTCATTTTGGGGTTGGCAAGAGGCTTCACTCTAGAGGGGTTCCCAGCTGTCCACAGGGATGTTCCCAGCTAGGACCCTAGGCAGTAGAAGAGAGGGTGCCTGAGTTGGCCTTGTGCCATAGTTACACTGATGACTATCTTGAATATCACCATAGAACCTTTGTCCAGCAGCAGATGGAGATAGATACAGAGACCCAGAGAAGCACTGGACTGAGATCCCAAGATCCAGTTGAAGAGCAGAAGGAGTGAGAATATGAGCATGGAAGTCAGGACTATGAGGGGTTGATCTACCCACTGAGACAGTGTGCCTGATCACCAAAGCCAGCTGGACTGGGACTGAATGAGCATGGGAACAAACTAACAATTGCAGCAGACTGAAAAGTCAATGATAATGGCACTGGGATTTGTCTCTCCTGCATGCTCTGTCTTTTCAGGATCCTATTCTATTTGGATGCATACCTTCCTAAGCCTGGATGGAGGGTGGAGGTCCTTGAACTTCCCACAGGGCAGGGTATCCTGCCCTCTCTCAGAACTGGAGGGTAAGTGGGGGAGCAGGAGGGAAGTGGAAGGAGGGGTGGAAGTGAAAATTTTGAATGGTATTATTTATAAAGTAATAAAATAAATAAATAAAAACACTTTTCTATATTGTCACAATTTTAGGATATATTTATCATATTACAATGTACATTTTGTAATATTTTGAGGTCATTGTCCTCATTTGTTGCACAGTTGTTTATTGTATAATCTTTTAATGAACTCTTAGTCTTTAAGTTATTCTTCTTGGCAAAAATGGCCTTTGGTCAAGGAATTGCCCATGCCTCATGACTAGGCCAAGTTATTTATTATACAAGACTTGAACTCATTAGGATAGCATAATTATTGAATATATTTGTTTTTATTGTATATAATTTTGTATTAGGCTTAGAACTCTCTTATTTAAAAAAAGGAGGAGGTGCTATAGGAAATCCTACAGCCAGTAGCCTTTAAGTTACCCACCCACTTGGGTGTGGCCTCTTATACTCTTTATGCCGATGTAAAGCACAAATCCGGCCTCTTTTCTGGCTGTGGGAGTTGGTTGCTGTTCCCCATTCCAGCAGAGGATATTGATCTGTGAGTCTACCCCTAAATACATAACCCTCTATTATTTTCAATTCTGAGCTAGTTGTGGGATTTCTTTTAAGGGTCCTTTTTCACTAAGACTGATTTAGTGCTGAGGTTCTTCAACTTGGGCATGCATCAAGATCCCTGAGGGCTCACTAGGTAAAATACACACTGTAAACTTGATCTCTTGGGCTTCTGGTTAAGTGTGTCTGGATCAGTCTAGTAAGTAACTTGTATTTTTTCCTTCCTTTTTTTATTACTTAATTGAAATTTTACACACCAATCCCAGTTCTCACTCCTTTCCTTCCTCCTGCTCCCTCTGCCTTCCACCCACCACACCCCCATCCACTCTTCAGAGAGGGTAAGGCTTCTCATGGGGAGTCAACAAAGTCCAGCACATTGCTTTGAGGCGGGACCAAGGCCCTCCCCCCTATATCTAGGCTGAGCAAGGTATCCCTCCAATGAAAATAGGCTCCAAAAAGACAGTTCAAGCAGTAGGAATAAAGTCTGACTCCACTGCCAGTAGCCCCACAGAATGTCCCAGTCCTACAACTGTCATGCATATTCAGAGGGCTTAGATTGGTTCTTTTCAGGGTACCCCCACTGTTGTCAGTCCTCAGTCTGGAGTCAGTGAGCTCCAGTTAGCTCGGGTAAGCTCTTTCAGTGGGTATTTCCATCATGGTCTTGACCCATTATCACTCCACACTCTCTTCAACTGGACTTTGGGAGCTCAGTCCAGTGCTTCGCTGTGGATCTCTGCAGTTGCTCCCATCATTTGCTGGATGGAGGTTCTATGCTGACAGCTAAGTTAGTCATCATGCTGACTACAGGGCAAGGCCAATCCAGGCACCTTCTTCTGTATTACTTAGGGCTTTAGCTGGGGTCATTCTTGTGAATTCCTGGGAATTTTCATAGTGCCAGGTCTCTTAGTAGCCCTGTAGTGGCTCCCTTGATCAAGATACCTCTTTCCCTGCTCCCCACCCCTGTCTTTCCCCCATCTCAGCCATGCCATTCCTTCATACTCTCCTCTACCCTCTTCTTCTCCCTTCCTCCTCCATTTCAGCCCTGCCTTTTACCTCCACTCCCAATTTTCTCAGAAGATCTTGTCTATTTCCCTTTCCCAGGGGATCTGTGTATGTTTCTGCCGGGGTTCTTCTTGATACCTAGCTTCTCTGGGGTCATAGACTCTATATAGGCTGGTTATCCTTTACTTTACATGTAATATCTACTTATGAGTTAGTACATACTTTGTCTTTCCAGGTCTGGGTTACCTCACTCAGAATGTTTTTTTTTTCTTGTTCCATCCATTTGCATGCAAATTTCAAGATGTCATTGTTTTTTACCCTAAGTAGTACTCCATTATGTACTACATAATGTACCACATTTCTTTATCCATTCTTCAGCTGAGGGTTATCTAGGCTGTTTCCAGGTTCTGGTTATTACAAATAGTGCTGCTATGAAGATAGTTGAGCAAATGTCCTTGTGGTATGAGTGAGCATCTTTTAAGTATAGGCCCAAGAGTGGTATTGTTGGATCTTTGGTCTTGATTCCCAATTTTTTTTTGAGAAACCATCATACTGATTTCCAAAGTGCCTCTACAAATTTGCACTCCCCTTGAGCAATGGAGGAGTGAGTGTTCCCATTACTTTGCAGTCACTCCAACATTAGCTATCATTGATGCTTTTGATCTTAGCCATCATGACTGGTGTAAAATGGTATCTGAGAGTCATTTTGATTTGCATTTCCCTGATGGCTAAGGATGTTGAGCTGTTCATTAAGTGTCTCTCAGCAATTTGAGATTTCTGTGTTTAGACCTATACTCCATTTTTAAATTGGAATATTTGGTATTTTGATGTCTAGTTTCTTGAATTCTTTATATGTTTTGGAGATCAGTCCTTTGTCTTATGTCGGGTTGTTGAAGATCTTTTCCCATTAAGTAGGTTGCCATTTGTTTTGTTGACTATGTCCTTTGCCTTGCAGAAGTTTTCAGTTTCAGGAGGTCCCATTCCGTTATTGTTGCTCTCAGTGTCTGTGCTACTGATGTTATAGTAAGAAAGTGGTCTCCTGTCCCCATGTGTTGAAGGCTACTTCCCACTTTCTCTTCTATGGGGATCAGTGTTGCTGCATTTATGTTGAGGTCTTTAATATATTTGGACTTGAGATTTGTGCAAATATGTATAGATATGAATTTCTTTTCATTTTTCTACATGTTGATATCCAGTTATGCCAGTACTATTTTTTGAAGATGCTTTTTTTTCTGTTGAATAATTTTGGCTTCTTTGTAAAAAAAAATCAGATGTTCAAAAATATGTGAATTAATATCAGAGTCTTATTTGATTTGATTCCATGGGTCCTTGTGTCTATTTTTATGCTAATTCCAAGCTATTTTCATTACTGTAACTCTATGATAGAGCTTGATGTCATGGATGGTGATTCCTTCAGATGTATAATAAAGCAATCTTTATTGTATCAGATTGCTTTTGCTGTCGTGGAGTTTTTATTTTTCCGTATGAAGTTGAGCATTATTATTTTGAGTCTTGTGAAAAATTATCTTGGGATTTTGATGGGAGATTGCACTGAATCTGTAGATTGCTTTTTGTAGGATTGCTATTTTTATTATGTTGATTCCACATGTCCAGGAGAATGACAGATATTCCCATTTTCTGATATCTTCCTCAATTTCTTTCTTCAAAGACTTAACGTTTTTGTTATACAGGTCTTTCACTTCTTTGGTTAGAGTTGCCCCAAGACATTTTTTTATTTGTGACTATTGTAAATTGTGATGTTTCTCTTTTTTCTTAGCTCCTTTATTATTTGTGTATAGTAGGAGGGCTACTGATTTTTTTGAGTTGATTTTATATTCTCTATGTTTTGTGTTTTGATTATTATAAGACAAGGGTTTTTTTTTAGGTCCAGTCTATTTAGTGTTCTGTAAACTTCTTGTACCTTCATAGGGATATCCTCCTTTAGGTTGGAAAGTTCTATGATTTTGTTGAATATATTTTCTGTGCCTTTGAGCTGGAATTCTTCTCTTTCTTCTCTCCCTATTATTCTAAGTTTTGGCCTTTTCATGGTATCCCAGATTTCTTGAATGTTTTGTGTTAAAAATTGTTGGATTTAATGTTTTCTTTGACCAATGAATCTATAGTATCTTTAGCCTCTGAGATTCTTTCTTCCATCTCTTGTATTTGTTGGTTATTCTTGCCTCTGTAGTTTGATGTGGGAGTGTCATATATCAATCTGTTGATTTCATTGGTTAAGTAATAAACAAACTGCTTGGCCTCATAGCTTAGAACATAGGTGGGTGGAGTAAACAGAACAGAATGCTGGGAGGAAGAGGAAGTGAGGTAAGACTCCTCAGACAGACTCCATAGCTCCTCTCTGAGGCAGACACGATGAAACTCAGACCCAGGATGGAAGTAGGCTAGAATCTTTCCCGGTAAGACTAATGCCACACAGATTATTAGAGATGGGTTGATCGGGATATGAGAATTAGCCTGTAAGGGCTAGAGTTCATGGGCCAAGCAGTGTTTAAATGAATACAATTTGTGTGTTGTTATTTCTGGTGTAAAGCTAGCCGTGCGGGAGCCAGGTGAAATGAAAAGCAGGCCCGCAGCTCCATCAACAGTATTTGCCATTTGTTTACTCCGATTTTTCATATCCAAAATTCCCTCCATTTGTGTTTTCCTTATTGCCTCTGTTTTAGGCTTCAAGACTTGAACTGTTTGCTTCACCTGTTTGATTGTTTTTTTCTTGTTTTTTTTGACTTCTTTGAGAGATCTATTAATTTCTTCCAAGTTTTTATTTGTCTTTTCCTCCATTTCTTTAAGGGATTTTTTTCATTTCCTCTTTAAAGGTCTCCATCATCTTCATAAAGTTACGTTCATAATTGTTTTCTTCTGGGTTATGATAATCAAGTCTTCTTGTTGTATGACCACTGGGTTCTGTTGTTACCATGTTGCTTTTTAGGTTGTTGGATGAGTTTTTGCATTGGTGCCTACCCATCTATTCTTTCAATTGATGCCAACAGTGTCTTTGCATCTTGTTCCAATTCTTATAGTGGCTGTCTGTGTCTGAGGAACTGTTCTTGATCTTCTCTGTACTGTCACAGTCTGTGTCTCAGGGATTTTGGAGCAGCCTAACTGCAGGAAACTCTCATGTTAACTTGCTTGAGAAGCCAGGGCAGGTGGGGGAGAGTCCCAGGGACTTGCCCCAGTATGGAGTGCCTAGAGATTGGGGTGTCCCATTGGGTGGCTGGTCATTCACCTTTTGGTCCTCATTGTGCAGTAGCAGCCTGTGTTTCAAAGGTCTATTGAGGTTGCAAGGGAATAGGGGAGTTTGAGGGCAGGGTGGGACTTGTAGCTTGCATGGTCTCATGGCTGGGATAGGGGTAATGGAGCAGCCTACCTCTTGGTCCTCTCTGTGTATCATCCTGTGTTTCCATCTTTACACTACCCATTTTGGCTCTTTATTTGGAGTTGTAATATGTATCTTCATTTCTGGTGTGTCTGTACCTTTTCCCCTCTGCCTGGAGTAAGGAGTGGCTGTCTCCCATCATCTTTAGTCATTGGACAGTGTAGCACTAAGATAGCTCTATAAGATTTCCTACCCAACGACCATAATTTCCTTTATTTCTTTCCTTTATTGTGGAGACTCAGTCCAAATTTCTGATGGTTATCTTGATCAATCATCCCTCCTAACCCTGTTATTTCCTTGTTAGCCTGTTGTATTAAGAATATCAGAAGCGACCCAGCTTGCATCCACAACCCTCTCCACCCCCTCCGTCTGACCCCCTTCCCTCTTTGACCACATAACATCTCCCAGCCCAGCCTGTTCGGGCTCTAGGACCGAATCCGAATCGGCAGGGCAAACGGGAGGGTGCTAGCTCCTTTGTCCCCACTAGCCTGCCTGCAGCAAGCTAGGTAGGTCCTTTGTTTACGAGACACCTAGCAGCAAGGAGTTCCGGTCCAGGCACCAGGAGAGACATCACTGGGGTGAGTGAGTTTCTGACCGCGGCAGTAGCCCGGGACAGGGAACTCAGACACCCCTCCTATACACTTCCTGGTCATCCTCAGGGGCTACTCTGCCCGATACTTCCTCTCTCTTTCTATCCCATTCAGCTTGCATCCACAACCCTACCCCCCCCTTCGTCTGACTCCCTTCCCTCTTTGACCACATAACATCTCCCAGCCCAGCCTGTTTGGGCTCTAGGACCAAATCCGAATCGGCAGGGCAAACGGGAGGGTGCTAGCTCCTTTGTCCCCGCTAGCCTGCCTGCAGCGAGCTAGGTAGGTCCTTTGATTACAAGTCACCCAAGCAGCAAGGAGATCCGAACCCCGCACCAGGAGAGACATCAGGCTTGCATCCACAACCAACCCAGAGCGGTCCTGAGGAGTTCCATCTGGACGGTAGTCCATGTTTGGGTGCTGGGGAGTTCCAGCTCAACGGGACGGTCCCTGCTTCTACACTGAAAAGATACACCCAGAGACTCATTCACAGCAAAGTCTGGACCAAGACACCAGGCCTCTCCTGGCTCCATTTGAAGGAGGAGATGGGAAGGCGCCAATGCAAGACTTCCTCCAACAACCTGAAAGGCAACATGACTTCACCAGAATCAAGGGATCCCGAAATAAGAAGAATTGTACACCCTACTCCAGAAGAATTAGAAGAAATCGACTCAAAAGTGAATTATATGAAAATAATAGAAGACCTTAAGCAGGAGGTGAAAAACTGCCATAAACAATTAGAGATTACAAACAAAAAGGTAGAGGAAATGAATAAATCGCTTAAAGATACCCAAGAAAATCAAGAGAAACATGAAAAAGCAATCAGACAGGTACGGGAAGCAGTTCAAGACTTGAAGAATGAAATGGAAGTAATGAAGAAAACACAAACCGAGGGAAGATTGGAGATGGAAAATCTGGGTAAACGAACAGGAACTACAGAGACAAGTACTACCAACAGAATACAAGAGATAGAAGAAAGAATATCAGATACTGAAGATACCATAGAGAAAATAAACACACTGATCAAAGAAAACAGCAAAACCAACAAATTCTCATCACAAAACATTCAGGAAATATGGGACACAATAAAAAGACCAAACCTAAGAATAATTGGAGTAGAAGAAGGAGAAGAGGTGCAACTCAACGGCCCAGAAAATATATTTAATAAAATTATAGAAGAAAACTTTCCCAACCTAAAGAAAGATGTACCTATGAAGGTTCAAGAAGCATACAGAACACCGAATAGGCTGGAAAAAAAAAAAAAAAAAAAACATCCCCTCGCCATATAATAATCAAAACACAAAACATACAGAATAAAGAAAGAATATTAAGAGCCGCAAAGGAAAAAGGCCAAGTTACTTACAAAGGTAAACCTATCAGACTTACACCTGACTTCTCTATGGAAACCATGAAAGCCAGAAGGTCCTGGATAGATGTACTGCAAAAACTAAGAGACCATGGATGCAAGCCCAGACTACTATACCCAGCCAAGCTTTCATTCACCATAAATGGAGAAAACAAAATTTTCCAGGATAAAAACAAATTTAAACAATACGTAGCCACAAACCCAGCCTTACAGAAAGTAATAGAAGGAAAATCTCTAACCAAGGAGTCCAACAATGACCACAATAACTCAGACATCTAGAGACCCGTCACCAGCGCAACTCAAAGAAGGGACGCACACGAACTCTACTACTAAAGAAGTGACCGGAGTTAACATCCCCTGGTCATTAATATCACTTAATGTCAATGGGCTCAACTCACCTATAAAAAGGCACAGGCTAAGAGATTGGATACGAAATCAGGATCCAACATTCTGCTGTTTACAAGAAACACACCTCAAACACAGAGACAGGCACCTACTCAGAGTAAAGGGCTGGGAAAAGGCTTATCAAGCAAATGGACCTAAGAAACAAGCAGGTGTGGCCATACTAATTTCTAACAAACTTGACTTCAAACTTAAATCAATCAGAAGAGATGGAGAGGGACATTTTATACTCATAACAGGATCAATTCATCAAGAGGAAGTCTCAATCCTGAATATCTACGCCCCTAATATAAAAGCACCCACATACGTAAAAGAAACATTACTAAAACTCAAGGCAGCCATCAAACCGCACACACTAATAGTGGGAGACTTCAACACTCCTCTCTCACCAATGGACAGGTCAATCAGACAGAAACCTAACAGAGAACTAAGAGAATTAATGGAGGTAATGAATCAATTGGACTTGACAGACATCTATAGAATATTCCACCCAAATCGGAAAGAATATACCTTCTTCTCTGCAGCTCATGGAACCTTCTCGAAAATTGACCACATACTCGGTAACAAAGCAAACTTCCACAGGTACAAAAACATATTAGTAACCACCTGTATCTTATCAGATCACCATGGATTAAAGTTAGAATTCAACAACAACCCTACCCCCAGAAAGCCTACAAACTCATGGAAACTGAACAGTCAACTACTGAACCACACCTGGATCAAGGAAGAAATAAAGAAAGAAATTAAAGTCTTCCTTGAATTCAATGAAAATAAAGAAACAACCTACTCAAACTTATGGGACACTATGAAAGCAGTCCTGAGAGGAAAGTTCATAGCACTAAGTGCCCACTTAAAGAAAACAGAGAAGGCACACATTGGAGACTTAACAGCCCACCTGAAAGCTCTAGAAAAAAAAGAAGCAGACTCACCTAGGAGGAGTAGAAGACTGGAAATAATCAAACTGAGGGCTGAAATCAACAAAATAGAAACACAGAAAACAATCCAAAGAATCAATGAAACAAAAAGCTGGTTCCTGGAGAAAATCAACAAGATTGATAAACCTCTATCCAAACTAATAAAACGCCAGAGAGTGAATATGCAAATTAATAAGATCAGAAATGAAAAGGGGGACATAACCACAGACACAGAGGAAATTCAAAGAATCATTAGATCTTACTACAAAGGCCTGTATGGCACAAAACTGGAAAATGTAAAAGAAATGGACACGTTTTTAGATAAATACCATATACCAAAGTTAAACCAGGACCAGGTGAACAACCTAAATAGACCTGTTAGTCACGAAGAACTAGAAGCTGTTATCAAAAACCTCCCTACCAAAAAAAGCCCAGGACCTGATGGTTTCAATGCGAAATTCTACCAGAACTTCCAAGAAGACCTAATACCTATACTCCTTAATGTATTTCACAATATAGAAGCAGAAGAGTCATTGCCAAATTCCTTTTATGAAGCTACAGTCACTCTGATACCAAAACCACACAAAGACTCAACCAAGAAAGAGAATTACAGGCCAATCTCACTCATGAACATCGACGCAAAAATCCTCAACAAAATACTGGCAAACCGAATCCAAGAACACATTAGAAAAATTATCCATTATGATCAAGTAGGCTTCATCCCAGAGATGCAGGGCTGGTTCAACATACGAAAATCTATCAATGTAATCCATCATATAAATAAGCTGAAAGAAAAAAACCATATGATCATTTCATTAGATGCTGAAAAAGTATTTGACAAAATTCAACATCCCTTTATGATAAAAGTCTTGGAGAGACTAGGGATACAAGGGTCATACCTAAATATAATAAAAGCTATATACAGCAAGCCGACAGCTAACATCAAATTAAACGGAGAGAAACTCAAAGCCATCCCACTAAACTCAGGAACACTAAACTCAGAAACCCACTCTCGCCATACCTCTTCAACATAGTGCTTGAAGTTCTAGCAATAGCAATAAGACAACATAAGGGGATCAAGGGGATTTGACTTGGAAAGGAAGAAGTTAAACTTTCGTTATTTGCAGATGATATGATAGTGTACATAAGTGACCCTCAAAACTCCACCAAGAAACTTTTACAGCTGATAAATACCTTTAGTAATGTGGCAGGATACAAGATCAACTCCAAAAAATCAGTCGCCCTCTTATACACAAAGGATATGGAAGCAGAGAGGGAAATCAGAGAAGCTTCACCTTTCACAATAGCCACAAACAGCATAAAATATCTCGGGGTAACTCTAACCAAGGAAGTGAAAGATCTATTTGACAAGAACTTTAAAGCATTGAAGAAAGAAATTGATGAGGATACCAGAAAATGGAAGGACCTCCCTTGCTCTTGGATTGGGAGGATCAACATAGTAAAAATGGCAATTCTACCAAAGGCAATTTATAGATTCAATGCAATTCCCATCAAGGTCCCATCAAAATTCTTCACGGATCTTGAGAGGACAATAATCAATTTTATATGGAAAAATAAAAAACCCAGGATAGCCAAAACAATCCTATACAATAAAGGATCTTCTGGAGGCATTACCATCCCTGACTTCAAACTCTATCACAGAGCTACAGTAATGAAAACAGTGTGGTATTGGCATAAAAACAGAGAAGTCGACCAATGGAATCGCATAGAAGACCCGGAATTTAATCCCCAAACCTATGAACACCTCATTTTCGACAAAGGAGCTAAAAGTATACAATGGAAGAAAGAAAGCATCTTCAACAAATGGTGCTGGCACAACTGGATGTCAACCTGTAGAAGATTGAAATTAGACCCATATCTATCACCTTGCACAAAACTCAAGTCCAAATGGATCAAAGACCTCAATATCAGTCCGAACACACTGAACCTGATAGAAGAGAAAGTGGGAAGTACCCTACAACAGATGGGCACAGGAGATCGCTTCTTAAGTATAACCCCAGCAGCACAGACACTAAGGACAACATTGAATAAATGGGACCTACTAAAGCTGAGAAGCTTCTGTAAAGCAAAGGACACTGTCACTAAGACAAAAAGGCAACCTACTGACTGGGAGAAGATCTTCACCAACCCCGTAACAGACAAAGGTCTGATCTCCAAAATATATAGAGAACTCAAGAAACTAGACTCTAAAATGCTAATTAACCCAATTAAAAAATGGGGCACTGAACTGAACAGAGAATTCTCAAAAGAAGAAGTTCAAATGGCCAAAAGACACCTAAGGTCATGCTCAACCTCATTAGCAATCAGGGAAATGCAAATCAAAACAACTTTGAGATATCATCTCACACCTGTCAGAATGGCTAAAATCAAAAGCACCGATGATAGCCTTTGCTGGAGAGGCTGTGGAGGAAGGGGTACCCTCATCCATTGCTGGTGGGAATGCAATCTTGTGCAACCACTTTGGAAATCAGTGTTTCGGTTTCTCAGGAAATTCGGGATCAACCTACCCCTGGACCCAGCAATACCACTCTTGGGAATATACCCAAGAGATGCCCTATCATATGACAAAAGCATTTGTTCAACTATGTTCATAGCAGCATTATTTGTAATAGCCAGAACCTGGAAACAACCTAGATGCCCTTCAATGGAAGAATGGATGAAGAAAGTGTGGAATATATACACATTAGAGTATTATGCTGCGGTAAAAAACAATGACTTCTCGAATTTTGCATGCAAATGGATGGAAATAGAAAACACTATCCTGAGCGAGGTAACCCAGACCCAAAAAGATGAACATGGGATGTATTCACTCATAATTGGTTTCTAGCCATAAATAAAGGTCACGGAGTGTATACCTGGTGAACCTAAAGAAGCTAAAGAAGAAGGTGAACCCAAGAAAAAACATATAGTTATCCTCTTGGCTAAGGGAAGTAGATAAAATTGCCGGGGACAAAATTGGGATCTTGGGGGTGGGGTGGGTTGGGGATAAGGGGGGACAGGGAGAGAAAAGTAAGAAGGGGAGGATTGGGGGAACTTGGGGAAACAGGAAGATTGGGATAAAGGAAGGTTGGATAGGGGAGCAGGGAAGCACATATCTTAGTTAAAAGAGCCACCTTAGTGTTGGCAAGAGACTTGAACCTAGAGTGGCTCCCAGGAGCCCAAGGCGATGTCCCCAGTTAGTCCCTTGGGAAGCTGAGGATAGGGAACCTGAACTGACCCTATCCTATAGCATTACTGACGAATATCTTTCATATCACCATAGAACCTTCATCTGGTGATGGATGGAGATAGAGACAGAGACCCACACTGGAGCACTGGACTGAGCTCCCAAGGTCCCAATGAGAAGCAGATGGAGGGAGAACACGAGCAAGGATGTCAGGACCACGGGGGGTGCACCCACCCACTGAGACAGTGGGGCTGATCTATTGGGAGCTCACCAAAGCCAGCTGGACTGTGACTGGAACAGCATGGGATAAAACCGGACTCTCTGATCATGGCGAACAATGAGGACTGATGAGAAGCCAAGGTCAATGGCAAGGGGTTTTGATCCTACTTCATGTTCTGGCTTGGTGGGAGCCTAGCCAGTTTGGATGTTAACCTTCCTAGACATGGAGGGAGGGGGGAGGACCTTGGACTTTCCACAGGACAGAGAACCATGACTGCTCTTTGGATAGGAGAGGGAGGGGGAGAGGAGTGGGGGCAGGGGGAGAGGAGAGGGGGGAGGGGGAGAGGAGAGGGGAGAGGGAAAGAAGAGTGGGGAAGGGGGAGGGAAATGGGAGGCTGGGAGGAGGCGGAAACTTTTTTTTTCTTATTCTCAATAAAAAAAAGTGAAAAAAAAAAGAATATCAGAAGCTCAAAATTGAAGGGTCCAAGAATAAGAATATAAAAATATAGATTCCAAAAATAAGAATGGAAAATAAAGAAATATAAAGTGTAAGCCTAGGAGAATAAGAACAGACTGTTAACAACTTTCTCATCAGCTTGAGGATTAACTATTAACAGTGGGTTATTCTGCTTTACATCCCATAGCTCCATTTACAAGGCTGAAGCATCTCTCTGCAAACTGAGAGCCTAACACCCCCGGCCATCCTTGATTAACACAGATGTGAGATGAGTTAACTTTTACACATTTTCCTTGCTATGTGAAACTGGCAGTATCTAAGGAGAGAGCACAGGGTTTCAGTAAACACTACCTGGAAGTACCAAGAAAGATAATAGATTTAGTACAAACACTAGTTTAACTAAAAAACTCTGTTAATGGAGATTGTAAAGTAAGGCAATCTGTATCTGAGTTTTACCTCGAGATTATAAAAATTCCTTTATTCAGTCTGGATGCTTATTGCCTCTACTATAAAAACGTTAGTGAGTTCAGAAACCGGCCTTTGCCACAGCCTTACAAAATCCAACTCTGGCTGTGGTCTCAGCTAGCTGATAAGGTTTTTGTGCCCCATGGAGAATTTTTTAATTTATTTTTCTTTTTTCCTGGATTCTGGTTTCTGGAATGAAGTTTGATTCTGGTATATTAGACTTTGGTGGTCTGTCTTCATCTTCACATGACCACCCCAGGACCCAACAAACATGGCTTGGGAGAAGTTTGAGCTTCCATTCAATAGAATGTTGTGGCTACAGACAGGAGCAGGGCCCCACACCACCAATCACTCTGGAACCAAAATGTCCCGACAAGAAGAATTCAAGGTTATGGGAATGGGAAGCAAAGTTTTTCCCCCAGGAGTCGCTAGGGGTGATAGTGAGAGGAGCTATTCCTGTTTCTACCTCTTAATGCCTGGACCAATGGACATGGGCTAAGAAGAAAGCTGCCTCCTTCAGAATCCTGACCCAGCACTAGAGGCTGATGGTACTTCTTTAATCTTTCCTTGTGTCTTGAAATGTCCAGTCCATCTTTCTGTCCTGACAGCTGCTTCAGGAAGTTGGTGAACATGGGAATATCAACTGAACACATCATAATGAGATGCAATAAGCATAGGCACAAACTATCATATCAAGGCTGGGGGAATCGACCAGAAGGAAGAAAAGGTTCCCAAGATCAGACAAAGAGGTCAGAGACTCCCCACACTCCCATTCTTAGGAGTCCCACAAGAACCCCCGAACTAAAAAACCACAGTATACAGAGGGCATAGTGCTGACCCATGCATCTGTGTGATTGCCTCTTCAGTCCCTGTGAGCCCCTATGATCCCCATTTATCTGACTCTGTGAACCCTTTACTACCATCAGCTGCTGGAGAAAGCCTAACTGATGACAGCTGGGCTAGGCACCAGTCTCTGAGTGCAGCAATTTCATTAGGTATCGTTTCATTAACATTTGTGTGTGTGACTGTGAGGACCCTGCACAAACTTCCGCAGCTGAGCAGGGCTGGGCTTCTTCTAACAGAATCACTTTGTGGTGTTTATATTTAGTGTATTGGGGTAAAATTTTGTCTACATAACTGAAGAAGGGTGCTCTGCAAGAGGAACAATTGCTTTTGCCCACTGAGTTTGGAGGAAAAATGTCTTCATTTTCTACTTCTCTTGTAAGAAAACATTCACATTTGTTTTCTCCTTTGCTCTGAGCCCTTGATCATATGTTCTGCAAAGTCTAATCCAGACAGGTTTCTTTGAATAAACCCTGTTGGGATGTGCTGGGGGCATAAGCTAAACTGAATCCTAGTTTCCAAATCACTGGATGAAAATCAAACCAATACAGCAACAGGGAAGAGGTTGCATAGAGTACATCAGAGTTCATCACTGTTCCTCCCCCACCCTGCCATTCTGTAGCACCAAAAATAAAAACCTAGAGATAGATATTGGGGTTCAAACCAACAACCAGAAAAGCAAAGCCGCCAAGCCACTACAGATGTCTTTCCTGTATCAAGGCTGGGTGACTGTAGAATAAACAAACTAAGCCCCTCTCTCTCTCCTCCCATTTTACATTACCTCTAGTGCTGGGATTCCCTAGGACTGGGATTTAAGGTGTCAACCACCACCACCTGGATTTGTTACTGCACTGATCTTGTTTAGATCAGGGTGCCCTTAAACACACAGAGATCCATGTGACACTGTCAAAAAAAATCCTAGGATTAAAGGTGTGTGTCACCATTGCCTAACCTCTAGTGTTTTGAGCTTTGTCTATGATCTTCAGGCAAGATTTATTTATCAAAATACAAATAATAAACCACTACAATATTCAACTCATTAACAAATGTATTAAATAAAGCCTGACTAACCATGATGTCTTTCCCCAGAGTTGCTGCAAATGCTCCACATACCCCATTTTCTACCTAGGAGTCATTGGTAGCAGCGCTGGCCACTGTTTCTGAGTATATACTATAATTATATTATCATCAACATTATCATCATCATCATCATCATCATCATTATTATGAATTTGTGACATAATCTCACTAGGTTGTTTTGGCTATCCTGAAATTCCTGATGTAAGCCAGGTTGTTCCCTCATCTTACACTCTGGGGGTGCTGAGATTGGAGACCTGACCTCCACTCCCTGATACAACAAAGCATGAGTCATCCACCTTAGAGTCACAGTGACAAGTGCTCTGTGTCCTGCTGGACCCAGTTCTCTGTGGGACAGCCTGAGGAGCCTAAAGAAAGGAAGACATTATGGAGTACAGCCTGAGGAGACTAAAGAAAGGAGGAAATAAGGGGAGGCCAGAGAAGGGTAAGAGCATGAAAATGTAGCTTAGTAGTAGGGAACTTGCTTAACAAGTTAGAGAGAACTGATTCACTCTCTTGCAACACACTGATGCAGCTGCCCACAGATGACTGCATGCATATGGGCAATACCATAGAGAGAAGAATGCTGCCTGGAGTTCAAGCAGAGGATGTCAGAGGCTGTAGAAGTAACAGCAGGCTTCTTTCCTGCCGCCTGGCTCCTGGCCACCTGGCTAGCTTATGCCCCGAAATAACAACCACAAATTGTATTCATTTAAACACTGCCTGGCTTATTAGTTCTAGCCTCTTACTGGCGAATTCTCACATCTTGGTTAACCCATTTCTCTTAATGTGTGTAGCACCATGAGGTGGTGGCTTACCGGGAAAGATTCAGCATGTCTGACCTGGTGGCGGGTTCCATGGCGTCTGCCTTACTGCCTTCTTCCTCCCGGCATTCTATTCTGTCTTTCCCACCTACCTATGTTCTGACCTATCAGGCCAAGCAGTTTTCTTTATTAATTAACCAATGAAACAACAGATAGATAGAAGACCCACCTACAAAATTTCCCCTTTTTTTGTTTTAAAAAAAGAAAGGCTTTCACTTTAACATAGTAAAATTACATAAAACAAAGCAAAAAAAAACAGTTATCAAACAAGAATTACAGTTACAATATTTATATCTATCTTTTATCATAACTTAAGGAAAACAATAACTATCTATATATTCTTCAACTCCATCAAAGACTCCAGAAGGATATAATATTACCTAAGTAAACAAGAAATAAGAAACTTCAAACTCTAGAAATGACAGAGACATCTCGCTACCTGGACAGTCACCCAAAGTTCTTTGGTACCTTTGGGGTATCCATCTTCACCCTACAGGCTCATAGTATCTAGCAGACATTTCCATGAAGCAGGAAAACTGAAAGACAGTTCAGTCACTTTCTGCTGTGTCCTGCAGAGTGTTTTGCAGAATCTTTCATGAATCAGGAACCCCAAAATACCATCTCACCTTTAGGCAAGTTCAGCAGTCCTCTCTCTGCAGGTTCTTTGTGTCCAGTTTATGCACCAGTCCAGGCAAGATCAGTTTCTTGCCCAAATGGCTAGCCAACTCCATAAGGAGCCTCTTCAATGCCTATCTTCCTCTTGAAGTAAATTGGTGCTGCTAGGAGCAGACATGTCCCATAATCATGAAAAGCCCTAACTTATTAAAACTTTTAAAATGCCATATACTGTAGTCTTTGAAAGTTATGAAGAATGCCTATCTGAAATATATGAATGTACATCTAGAAAATCTAACTAACATCACTACAAGCTTGACTATTATCCATGATTATCCATTAACAACCTATATTTCCTAATTAATACATTACTTTTTTTTTTGGATTTTTCGAGACAGGGTTTCTCTGTAGCTTTTGGTTCCTGTCCTGGAACTAGCTCTTGTAGACCAGGCTGGCCTCGAACTCACAGAGATCCACCTGTCTCTGCCTCCCGAGTGCTGGGATTAAAGGCGTGTGCCACCACAGCCCAGTTACATTACATTTTTGAAATAAACTGTACAATCATGATACCTTAATCAACATCAGAAATACATATACATATAACAAAATTGACCTTAAAATCCATACCAATGCAAATTATTAATATCTGTATCATATCCCCCTTTAAATGTAAAAGAACACTTATAAACAGTATTTGGGAATATGGACGTAGTTATTTCTCTCCAAACTTTTTCCTGCTGTATAGGGGCGTTGTTAATTAGGTCTTTCATGGTATAACTTGTGTGCCAGGTTCATCTCAGTCCACAGTTGAGTGAAGTAATTTTTTGAGGGTGTTCACAGCAACCTTTCAGGAGGGTGTGGTCTATCATACCATACTGGGATAGAAGCAATCCACAGGGTCTTATCCTCTGTGAAAACAAAAGGACTTTTCCAAAGCATCATAACCTTAGATCCAAATTTTAAAATCATTGTATTTTCAAAATATCTATGTTGCATTAGTTCAGCAGCATTTATAAACAAATATCTTTTAGCAGCTGTTGCTCCTTCCTCAGCATTCAAACAATTCAAAGAGAGCATAATAGCATACAGTATCAAGATTCTCTGTGTATTTTCCATCTTTGTGTGGCTTTATTTTACCTCTATTTTGTTTATTTTTACTTTTATTTTTTTGAGACCAGTTCTCTGTATATCTTTGTCCTGGAATAACTCTGTAGACCAGAGTCCTTGGACTCACAGAGGTCTGTCTGTCTCTGCCTCCTCAGTGCTGGGATTAAAGGTGTATGCTACCACACCTTGAAGTCACAGAGGTCAATCTACCTCTGCCTCCCAAGTGTTGGGATTAAAGGTGTGTACTACCACACCCAATTACTCTCTTTCTTTCTTTACTTAAAAACTTTAACTTTTTTCTTTCAAGTCTGCATATATTTTTAAACACAATGTAAACCATTTAGAGGTTTCTCACAAGTGTGGTAGTTATTCTTGGTTCCCAATTTAGCTAAACTTGGAATTAACAAAAATCTAAAATGGACATCACACTTGTGAGAAATTTTTTGCTTAAGTTGAGTAGGTACATCCCCTTCCAATATGATTTTGAAGGTTGAAAAATGGAAACTTTTAGTCTGGAATTGATGCCAGAAGACACACACCTTAAATCCAGATCTCAAGGTGGGAAGACTTACCCTACACTGTGCCACACCCTCTGCTGTTAGCATAAAAGCAGAGGGAAGAAGGAAGCTGCTGCTCATTGCTGCTTGCCCCTGACTTTCAGCAAGTCCTTTCCTTCACTGCCAGTAGGGAATCATCTTTGGAATTTCAGCATAGACTGAGGAATAGCCAATACATCAGACCTCTGGGACTGAGTAAGTACTGGGTTCTTGTACTCTCCCTTCACAGATCGCATTTGTGGAATTAGCAGGACTGCAGCCCTAAGTCATTCTAATAAATCACTCTCTTTCATACAGAGAGATCCATTCTATGTGTTCTGTTCCTTTAGAGACCCCTAGTATAACACTTATTGTTATAAGAGTATATATAATGTTCCAAATTATCAAAAGTTGTGTATAATTGTAAAAACTAATCACCTTCTTCCTTAATATTCAATCTAGAAAAAAATGGAGTGATGTAAGAAAGAGTACCTAGTACTCTAGACTGTCTTCTTTGAATCTCATAGTGCAATCTGGATAGAATTTCAGACAGACTCAAGTTTCTAGCGTCATAGAAGAGGGAACAGATGGGAAAACAAAGAAATATAAAATATATTTGTAATTGTGACCCCCAGGTTGAAGAAAAAAAAAACAATCCTGTTCTTCTTTGGCCTTAGGTAAACCTTCACACTCCCAGAAGCAGACATGTCAGGGGACCTGGCAGCTGAGATCAGTGGCAACACACAGATCAGCGTCAAGAAATTCTCCTACAGATGGACCATTAGCAACTTCTCTTTTTGCTTGGGGAAAGGTATTAAAAGTCCCACTTTCTCAACAGGAGCCAATGACAAGCAAAAATGGTATATGAATGTACACCTGAATGGGATGGATGAGGAAAGCAGAGGTTACTTGTCAGTTTTCCTCGGGTTGCTCAGCTCTCCAAAGAGCCCCGTGTGGGCAAAGGTCCAGTTTGGGATCATAAATGCCAAAGGAGAGGAATCTCAAATCATGAACAGTCAAAGTGTCATCAGGTTCGACCAAAACCAACACTGGGGCTTCAAAAAGTTCTTCTTTCGAGACTTCCTTTTGTCCACTCCATGTTTGCTTCTCCCAGATGACAAATTCACACTCTGCTGTGAGGTGAGCGTGGTTAAGGACTGCATCAGCATCTCTGAACAGAACATGCAGCCAGGAATTGAGATTCCAAGGTGCACACTGGTAGATGATCTAGGAGAGCTGTGGGAGAATTCCCACTTCACAGACTGCTGCCTGGTGGTAGCTGGCCAGGAATTCCAGGCTCACAAGGCCATCTTAGCTGCTCGCTCTTCAGTTTTCAGAGCCATGTTTGAGCATGACATGGAGGAGAGCAGAAAGAATCACATTGAGATTCATGACCTAGAACCTGAAGTTTTTAAGGCAATGATGGACTTCATTTACACTGGGAAGCAACCAGATCTCCACAGCATGGCAGACGCTGTGCTTGCAGCTGCTGACAAGTATGGCCTGGAGCGCTTGAAGGTGATGTGTGAGAGTGCCCTCTGCAGGGACCTCTCTGTGGAGAATGCTGCCCACACTCTCTTCCTGGCTGACCTCCACAGGTCAGTGCAATTGAAAACTTGGACAATGGATTTCATTACAGCTCATGCTTCCGAGGTTTTTGAGACCTTGAGCTGGAAGACAGTGGTCAACTCCTATCCCTACTTGGTGGCTGAAGTATGTGTCTCCCTGGTTTCTGCACGTGGTCTTTTCCTGGATCCCCTCTCCCCCAAATGCCTGAAGCGATCTTAGGACCCTGTGGGCTGTGACCTAGGTGTGTCTTCCAGAAGAAGCTGTCAGTGTTGTTACTAATGACACCTGTTTAGACTGTGGGCTCTGAGGCACATTTACAATGAATTTGGGGAAACACAGCTGCTGGACCTGGCTTCAACACATCTGTAAACGAGTGAAGGACAGGTAGGAGGAGGAGCAGCACCAGATTCTGGTATACTCTATGCAACTTCTACTCTGTTTAGACTGCTTTGATTTTTGTCTCATCAGATGGAAACTGGGATTCAAGGTTCTGCTGATCCCAATCTCATTCCAGTAAGGTTTCTTTGTAGAAAACTGTCTGCATTGGATGAGCAGACCATATGATCAAGGGCTCAGAACAAAGTGAAAAATAAACATGAATGTTTATTTACAAGAAAAGGGCAAGAGAATGAAGACATTTTTCCTCCAAACTTAGCATGTGTGAACTGGAGAGATGATGACTCAGTTGACAAAAGCAATAATTATTTCTGCAGAGGACCCTTGATCACTTCCCAGCACACATGGTTGACTTTTCAACCATCTCTAACTGGGGCTACAGAGGATCTAAGTTCCTACTCCATGGGCACAGCCATCTCTGTAGACAAAACCCTACCCAAATAAAATATAAAATGAGTAAAATATTTAAAATCAGTTTGTGTGTTCTAGTAGTGTTCCTGTTTGGTGAAGCCCATTTTAGTCCCTCCAACTCTGCTGAGTTTTGGAGGCTTGGCCCAGTCCTCACTGCCACATAGGACCACAAGCCCTCAGCTCTCTCGCTTGGCACTGACAGTGGCTGAGTTGATAACAGCCCATCATGCTCTTGTAAAAAGTGAGACATGGAAGCCTAAGGGGAAAAAGACAACTGCACCTGGCAGTGTGGTGATTGACTCAGCTTTGAAAAACAACATTTATTGGTTTTGAAAATGGAGAAGGGGATTGATTTATTAAGAATTCAAACTTTCTCTTCCTGACCTGTGGTTCTGTCATTAGATATTGGGAATATGATTCTTTATTCTCCTCTGATTTCTCTCACCTTCTATAGTGGTATATTATTTTTATTTTAATAAAGAAAGTTTGCCTGAAGTTCAGAGGGCAAAGCAGCCATACTATTCTGTTATACAATCCAGGGAGTGGTGCCACAGACCTTTAATCCTAGGGCTCGAGAGACAGAGCCAGACAGATCTCTGTGAGTTCAAAGTCATCCTGGGCTACTTGAGATTGAATCTGTCTTAAAGGATAAACAAAGCTCAGACAAAGGTGATCCTGAAAGACTCTAAACGTCTTTTTTATTGTGTCCCATATTTCCTGAATGTTTTGTGATAAGTATTTTTTGGCTTTGCTGTTTTCTTTGATCAGTGCGTTTATTTTCTCTATGGTGTCCACTCTGCAGGCCAGGACCCCCAAAACCTACTTGATTTAGTTGTAGTGTGGCGATCTGCTCTCAGTGTGGGCTTCACTGTTTCATGCTTGGACTATCCCACATCCGCCGCCTGTGCACACCGGTGTCTGCAGTATCTGCGCTCCGGTGTTTGCCCACTGTGTCTGCATGCCACATGCATCTCTAAATGTATTTTTAAGCCCTGTCAACCCTAAGACATTTTTCTAAAACTTTACACTCACTCTCTTGGAAATGGGACAGTTGCCCCCCCACCTACTGGACTGTTTATCTTCCTGTGTCCTTGTAAATAATCTTCAAATATAACTCCATTCTGGGAATTGAGGCAAAGACATCCCACAGATGTTGACTCAGTTTCTGATGTATTGATTTAGTCACTAGAACAAGGTCAGGATGGACCAGAGATGCTCTCCCTTATCACCTGACCACACAGCTATTCTCCTGCACTGGAATAGACCAATCACTGCTAGTAACCCTTTGAATAAGCCAATCCAATAAGTTGGAAAACAATCTACAGGTTCTTCCCTTGTATTTGTGGCTTCTTGCTTTAAAAGATGGACTGTAACAGCTATCTGATGTCCTTTATATCCCAAACCTGAAGGGCCCTGTCATGACAGAATAAAAATTTTTCTTGCTTTTGCATCAATTGAGGCTGTGTGAGTGGTGTCTGGAGCAACTCCTCCCTGATGTTTGGACATCTAGTCCAATATTTTGGTGCATGGGCCGGGAAGTGATTCACTTCTGGACCCATTTCAGGGCCTGTTGGAAGTAAGCTCGAGCGCTCTTATTGTCTTTGTCTGTCTGCCTGCTTTGTTTCTGTGATTATTGTAGTTTGCGTTCCTTGGTATTCTGAGAAATTGTACCTATGTAGGGCTGGTATCTGGAGGACACTCCAGTAATCTGAAATCTGGAGGACACTCCAGTGTCTGAAAGGGGCTAGGAGTGACCAGGTCACTCCTCTAGTTCCCAGGAGGCACAGATATTTGTCGCTCACCTCCATTTGTAGTGCTGCACAGCTTCTGATTTTGAGTTTGGTTTTGCCTTTTTGTGTCTTTGGTTTTATGTCATGTCTTTGTTTTTGTATCTGGTACCATGGGGCAGTAAGTAACCACCTCTCTGACCCTAACTCTAACTTTAGAGAAAAGCTGCAGACCAAGCTGTGGAAATCTGAAAGAAATGCTGGCCAGCAGTCTGCTTTCTGGAATGGCCCACTTTTGAAGTGGGCTTGCCACAGGGTGGGACGTTCAATCTAGATACTATTTTGCAGGTTAAAGAAAAAGTCTTCCAGCCTGACCCTTATGGCCACCTGGACCAGGTTCTCTATATTGTCACCTGGGAGAGCTTGTCCAGAGAACCCCCCTACTCAGGGTCAAACCATTTTGTTACAGAGCACAGTGCAGGCACCATGGCCAGGCTTTCCTCTGACTTCGATAACTGCAGTCTGTCCCTCCCCCGTCTCTTTTCCTGTGCAGGAGGCACACATGCCAGTTGGTTCCAAGCTGGTGCTAATTCCTCCCCACAGGACCCAGTAAGCCTGGAAAGCAGCAGTAGGCTGTTTCTCTGGGGTCAGATACCCTATTAGAAAGCAAAAGTTTCGTAAAGAGCCTGGACCTTTTCATTTTGGCAGCAGATAGAGAGATTGCAAGTAAGTATCTCTGTGGCTTTTGGTAAAGAGAGATTGCAAGTAAGTATCTCTGTGGCTTTTGGTAAACTGCGAATGTGGATTCAGGAGCAACAGGTAGTAGGGCAAGCCAATATCAGAAGTGCCTCCCAGCCCTGATAGCATCTCTCTTCTAGGGATGCCCTGTTCCAGGCATCACGTGCTGTGTCCAGGGTAAAGCTTCTGGTTTAAAAAGTGGGGAAAGTTAAGCTGAGTCACTTTTAAAAAAATGTGCTTATAAAAAAACTACAGATTGTTGGTTTTTATATTTCTTACTACGCAGTGTGTTCATAAAAAATTCAATTATGAACTTGATGGAGGAGGGTCATTTGTCTATGTGTTACTTTCATTGGTTAATAGAGAAACTACCTTGGCCTTTGATAGGACAGAAAATTAGGTAGGCGGAGGAGACAGAACAGCATGCTGGGAGAAAGAAGCAGGGTCAGGCAGTCACCATGCCTCTCCTCTCCGAGATGGACACAGGTTAAGATCCTTCCTGGTAAGCCACCATCTCGTGGTGCTACACACATTAATAGAAATGGGTTAATCAAGATGTGAGAGTTAGCCAGTAAGAGGCTAGAGCTAATGGGCCAAGCAGTGTTTAAAAGAATACAGTTTCCATGTAATTATTTTGGATAAAGCTAGCCGGTGGCCGGGAGCTGAGCGGTAAAAAGCTGCCCGCAGCTCTTTCTACACCAACTCTGTTTAGATGGATCTAGGACTACACTGTCTTCAAGAACAATTGCTTTAAAAGCCCTGGCCCCTGCCAGGGCCATGTAAACAGCCCAGCTGAGCTTCTAAGTTGCCCATGTGCCCATGTTTAGATCTAAATTTGACACTTGACTGCTTGCAATGCTTGTGATGAGGTGGGACCCCCAAGTTGCCCCATATGGCAAAGATATGCTGAAGCCTCTCACCCACTACAATGGCAAAGGGGGTGTTGCTGAGTGATAAGGTTGAGTTAAAATGGCCCTTTTGGCTCTTTATAATGTTTGTGGCTATTTTAAAAGCATGGCAAAGATTCTCATTTATTATTGATATAAAAAAGGTACATTTTGGGTTGTTTTCAGATTCTGTCTATGATAAAATAATTCTGCTATGTAAAAGCCCAAAAGGGATATTGCTAAGTTTTAAGGTAATATGTTACCTAATTCCAAAAATTTATCATATTAATGTTCAAAGAAGCTGCATCAGTTAGCATTTTTACCAAAAATGGAGGATTTTTATTCCACATTCTCTTAAGCGTAAAGTGTCAAACAATATTTCTAATCTTGGTCATTTTTACAGGGATAAGATAAAATCTCAGAGTTGCTTGATTTGCATTTCCTCAATGATTAAGGATGTTATATTTAATCAATTTTTAAATATCTTTCAGTCATTTTAAGTTCATCTGTTGAGAGTTTACAGTTTAGGTCTGTAACATAATTTTATTGGATTATTTGTTCTTATGAAGACTAAGTTCCTAAGTTCCTTATATGTTTTTATGTTCTGTTGATTATATCCTTTGCTATACAAAAAGCTTCTCAGTTCTGGAGATCCTATTTATTGATTGTTTCTCTTAATGTTTATGCCACTGAGGCTGTGTTTAAAAATATATTTTAAACTTTTTTCTTCTATGAGGTTCAATATTGTTGGCTTTATGTTAAGATCTTTAGTTTGTTTAGATTTCAGTTTTGTGCATAGAGATAAATATGGATCTATTTTCATTCTTCTATGTCTAATTAATTCTTAAAGGGAGAAACTGACAGTCAAAATGCTGGTCTCATGGCAAATCTCAGCGGCAAGGCACCCTACTAATTCGGCCAAGGTAAAAGAGGTTCTCCAGGGGCCAGTTAAAAAACTTGTGTTCCTTAAATTTTTAATGGAGGTTTACAGGCATTTTACCCAACCTCTGAATGTCAGCAGACAGCGATGGCCATGGCCTTCATGGAACAGTCAGCATCAGATATAAAAAAAGTTTACAGCAAGTAGATAGGTTGCAAGATTATACCTTGCAGAATTTGGGGAGACAGAGAAAGTGTTAAATGAGAGACAGAGAAAGTAAAGCAAAAGAGAGAGAGGCGGGAAGTGAAAGAAAGAGAAATGTGGGAGGCAGAGGAAAGAGAAAACCAGAGGGATCATAAACAATAAAGAAATTTGAGGGCTGGAGAGATGGCTCAGTGGTTAAGAGCATTGCCTGCTCTTCCAAAGGTCCTGAGTTCAATTCCCAGCAACCACATGGTGGCTCACAACCATCTGTAATGAGGTCTGGTGCCCTCTTCTGGCCAGCAGACATACACACAGTCAGAATATTGTATACATNAGAAAAAAAATAGTTTAGAAAAAAATTTAAAAAATCACCTTTAAAAAAAAAGAAATTTGACTAGAAAAAAAAAGACAGGACTCAGACAGATAAGCAGCCTGGGCAACAGAAGATCAAAGACAAATGAAAATGGACAGAGGCACTCCTTGGACAAAGGCCAATGTGCTTATGGCAAGAAAAAGGACATTAGATACCTCTATAGATTTTATAAGGGACACAGGAGCTGAGTACTCTGTGCTAAAACAACCATTAAAAAAATTAAAGAAACTTCCTGGTCTTCCTGCAGGGACTATACTGCCCGATACCTCCTCTCTCTTCCTATCCCACCCAGCTTGCATCCAGAAACCTCCACCTTCTGCCTCCCTCCCCTCTTTGGCCACATAACATCTCCCAGCTCAGCCTGTTTGGGCGCTCGGACCGAATCCGAATCAGGAGGGCGACCGGGAGGGCGGTAGCTTCTTTGTCTCAATAGCCTGCCTGCAGCAAGCAAGGTAGGCCCTTTGTTTACGAGCTACCCAAGCAGCAAGGAGGAGATCCGATCTAGGCACCAGGAGAGCCATCACTGGGGTGAGTGAGTTTCGGACCCGCTGCAGCAGCCCAGGACAGGGAATTAAGATGTTCCTCATCCCTCCTATACACTTCCTGGTCTTCCTGCAGGGGCTATACTGCCTGATACCTCCTCTCTCTTCCTATCCCACCCAGCTTGCATCCAGAACCCTCCCCCCTGTCTGCCTCCCTCCTCTCTTTGGCCACATAACATCTCCCAGCTCAGCCTGTTCCGGCGCTCGGACAGAATCCGAATCAGGAGGGCAACCGGGAGGGTGGTAGTTCCTTTGTCTCAATAGCCTGCCTGCAGCAAGCAAGGTAGACCCCTTGTTTACGAGCTACCGAAGCAGCACGGAGATCTGATATAGGCACCAGGAGAGCCATCACTGGGGAGTGACATCACTGGGAAGGTACATCAGTGGGTAAGGAGATCTGATCCTGTAAAAGAACCACAGGGGACCATTCAGAGGAAGAGATGGGCAGGCGCCAATGCAAGAATTCACCCAACAATCTGAAAAACAACATGAAACCACCAGAACCCAGCGACCTCACAACAGGAGGACAGGAACACCTTAATCAAGAAGAAGTAGAAAAAAATTGACTTTATGAAAGTGATAGAGGCCCTTAAACAGCATGTAAAAAATGCCCTTATAGAAATGGATGNAGGCCCTTAAACAGCATGTAAAAAATGCCCTTATAGAAATGGATGAGAAGTATAACAGAAAGTTTGAAGAATTGAGTAAATCAGTGAATGATACCATAGGAAACCAAGGAAAAACAATCAAGCAGATACTGGAAACAGTTCAAGACTTGAAAACTGAAATGGAGGGAAGGAAGAAAACACAGAGGGCCGGGTGGACATGGAAAATCTAGGTAAACGAATAGAGACTACAGAAACAAGCATAAGCAATCGAATACAAGAGATAGAAGAAAGAGTCTCAGATTCTGAAGATACCACAGAGAAAACAAACGCACTGATCAAAGAAAACAACAAATCCAACAAACTCTCATCACAAAACATTCAGGAAACCTGGGACACAATAAAAAGAGCAAACCTAAGAATAATAGGAGTAGAAGAAGAAGAAATGCAGCTCAAAGGTCCAGAAAATATATTTAATAAAATTATAGAAGAAAACTTTCCCAACCTAAAGAAAGATATACCTATGAAGGTTCAAGAAGCATACAGAACACCGAATAGACTGGATCAAAATAAACATCCCCTCACCATATAATAATCAAAACACAAAGCATACAGAATAAAGAAAGAATATTAAGAGCTGCAAAGGAAAAAGGCCAAGTTACTTATAAAGGTAATCCTATCAGACTTACACCTAACTTCTCTATGGAAACCATGAAAGCCATAAGATCCTGGATATATGTACTGCAGAAACTAAGAGACCATGGATGCAAGCCCAGACTACTATACCCAGCCAAGCTTTCATTCACTATAAATGGAGAAAACAAAAATTTCCAGGATAAAAACAAATTTAAACAATACGTAGCCACAAATCCAGCCTTACAGAAAGTAATAGAAGGAAAATCAC
>NW_026068112.1:2432890-2439531 GCF_014885135.2 Alexandromys fortis
AAACTAAGAGACCATGGATGCAAGCCCAGACTACTATACCCAGCCAAGCTTTCATTCACTATAAATGGAGAAAACAAAAATTTCCAGGATAAAAACAAATTTAAACAATACGTAGCCACAAATCCAGCCTTACAGAAAGTAATAGAAGGAAAATCACAAACAAAGGAGTCCAACAATGACCACAATAACTCAGACATCTAGAGACCCTTCACCAACACAACTCCAAGAAGGGAAACACACAAACTCCACTACCAAAAAAGTGACCGGAGTTAACAACCACTGGTCATTAATATCACTTAATGTCAATGGACTCAACTCACAGGCTAAGAAATTGGATAAGAAAACAGAAACCAACATTCTGCTGTTTACAAGAAACACACCTCAACCACAAAGACAGGCACCTACTCAGAGTAAAGGGCTGGGAAAAGGCTTATCAAGCAAATGGACCTAAGAAACAAGCAGGTGAGGCCATACTAATCTCTAACAAAGTTGACTTCAAACTTAAATCAATCAGAAGAGATGGAGAGGGACATTGTATACTCAGAACAGGAACAGTTCATCAGGATGAAGTCTCAATCCTAAATATCTATGCTCCTAATACAAAAGCACCCACATACATAAAAGAAACATTGCTAAAACTCAAGGCAGCCATCAAACCTCAAACACTAATAGTAGGAGACTTCAACACTCCTCTCTCACCAATGGACAGGTCAATCAGACAGAAACCTAACAGAGAAATAAGAGAATTATTGGAGGTAATGAGTCAAATGGACTTAACAGACATCTATAGAACATTTCACCCAAATAGGAAAGAATATACCTTCTTCTCTGCAGTGCATGGAACCTTCTCAAAAATTGACCACATACTCGGTAACAAAGCAAACTTCCAGAGCTACAAAAAAATATTAGTAACCACCTGTGTCTTGTCGGATCACCATAAATTAAAGTTAGAATTCAACAACAATGCTACCCCCAGAAAGCCTACAAACTCATGGAAACTGGACAATCAACTACTGAACCACACCTGGATCAAGGAAGAAATAAAGAAAGAAATTAAAGTCTTTCTTGAATTCAATGAAAATAAAAAAACAACATACTCAAACCTATGGGACACTATGAAAGCAGTCCTAAGAGGAAAGTTCATAGCACTAAGTGCCCACTTTAAGAAAACAAAAAAAGCACACGCTGGAGACTTAACAGCCCACCTGAAAGCTATAGAAAAAAAAGAAGCAGACTCACCTAGGAGAAGTAGAAGACTGGAAATAATCAAACTGAAGGCTGAAATCAAGAAAATAGATTCACAGAAAACAATCCAAAGAATCAATGAAACAAAAAGCTTGTTTCTGGAGAAAATAAACAAGATTGATAAACCCCTATCCAAACTAATCAAATGGCAGAGAGAGAATATGCAAATTAATAAGATCAGGAATGAAAAGATGGACATAACCACAGACACTTAGGAAATTCAGAGAATCATTAGATCTTACTACAAAAGCCTGTATGCCACAAAACTGGAAAATGTAAAAGAAATGGACACTTTTTTAGATAAATACCATATACCAAAGTTAGACCAGGACCAGGTGAACAATCTAAATAGACCTTTTAGTCGTGAAGAATTAGAAGCTGTTATCAAAAACCTCCCTACCAAAAAAAGCCCAGGTCCCGATGGTTTCAATGCGGAATTCTACCAGAACTTCCAAGAAGACCTAATACCTTTACTCCTTAATGTATTCCACAATATAGAAACAGAAGAGTCATTGCCAAATTCCTTTTATGAAGCTACAGTTAATCTGATACAAAAACCACACAAAGACTCTACCGGGAAAGAGAATTACAGGCCAATCTCACTCATGAACATCGACGCAAAAATCCTCAACTACATACTGGCAAACCGAATCCAAGAACACATTAGAAAAATTATCCATTTTGATCAAGTAGGCTTCATCCCAGAGATGCAGGGCTGGTTCAACATACGAAAATCGATCAATGTAATCCATCATATAAATAAGCTGAAAGAAAAAAAAAACATATAATCATTTCATTAGATGCTGAAAGAGCATTTGACAAAATTCAACATCGCTTTATGATAAAAGTCTTGGAGAGATTAGGGATACAAGGAACATACCCAAATATAATAAAACCTATTTACAGCAAGCCGACAGCTAACATCAAATTAAACAGAGCAAAACTCATAGCCATCCCACTAAAATCAGGAACACAACAAGACTGACAACTCTCTCCATACCTCTTCAATATAGTGCTTGAAGTTCTAGCAATAGCAATAAGACAACATAAGGGGATTAAGGGAATTCGAATTGGAAAGGAAGAAGTTAAACTTTCGTTATTTGCAGATGATATGGTAGTGTACATAAGCGACCCCAAAACTCCACCAAAGAACTCTCACAGCTGATAAATACCTTTAGTAATGTGGCAGGATACAAAATCAACTCCAAAAAATCAGTTGCCCTCCTATACACAAAGGATATGGAAGCATAGAGGGAAATCAGAGAAGCTTCACCTTTCACGATAACCACAAACAGCATAAAATATCTTGGGGTAACTCTAACCAAGGAAGTGAAAGATCTAATTGACAAGAACTTTAAGGCATTGAAGAAAGAAATTGAAGAGGATACCAGAAAATGGAAGGATCTCCCTTGCTCTTCGATTGGGAGGATCAACATAGTAAAAATGGCAATTCTACCAAAGGCAATTTATAGATTCAATGCAATCCCCATCAAGGTCCCATCAAAATTCTTCACAGATCTTGAGAGGATAATAATCAACTTTATATGGAAAAACCAAACACCCAGGATAGCCAAACCAATCCTATACAATAAAGGAACTTCTGGAAACATTAACATCCCTGACTTCAAACTCTATTACAGAGCTACAGTAATGAAAACAGCGTGGTATTGGTATAAAAACAGAGAAGTCGACCAATGGAATCGTATAGAAGACCCGGATTTTAACCCACAAACCTATGAACACCTCATTTTCGATAAAGGAGTTAAAAGTATAAAATGGAAGCAAGAAAGCATCTTCAACAAATGGTGCTGGCACAACTGGATCTCAACATGTAGAAGAATGAAAATAGACCCATATCTATCACCATGCACAAAACTCAAGTCCAAATGGATCAAAGACCTCAATATCAGTCTGAACACACTGAACCTGATAGAAGAGAAAGTGGAAAGTACCCTACAACAGATGGGCACAGGCGATCGCTTCCTATGTATAACCCCAGCAGCACAGACATTAAGGGCAACATTGAATAAATGGGACCTACTGAAACTGAGAAGCTTCTGCAAAGCAAAGGACACTGTCACTAAGACAAAAAGGCAACCTACTGACTGGGAGAAGATCTTCACCAACCCCGCAACAGACAAAGGTCTGATCTCCAAAATATATAAAGAACTCAAGAAACTAGACTTTAAAATGCTAATTAACCCAATTAAAAAATGGGGCACTGAACTGAACAGAGAATTCTCAACAGAAGAAGTTCAAATGGCCAAAAGACACTTACGGTCATGCTCAACCTCCTTAGCGATCAGGGAAATGCAAATTAAAACAACTTTGATATATCATCTTATACCTATCAGAATGGCTAAAATCAAAAACACCAATGATAGCCTTTGCTGGAGAGGTTCTGGAGTAAGGGGCACACTCATCCATTGCTGGTGGGAATGCAAACTTGTCCAACCACTTTGGAAATCAGTGTGGAGGTTTCTCAGGAAATTCGGGATCAACTTGCCCCAGGACCCAGCAATTCCACTCTTGGCAATATACCCAAGAGATGCCCTATCATATTACAAAAGCATTTGTTCATCTATGTTCATAGCAGCATTATTTGTAATATCCAGAACCTGGAAACAACCTAGATGTCCTTCAATGGAAGAATGGATGAAGAAAGTGTGGAATATATACACATTAGAGTACTACTCAGCGGTAAAAATCAATGACTTCTCAAATTTTGCATGCAAATGGATGAAAATAGAAAACACTATCCTGAGTGAAGTGTCCCAGACCCAAAAAGCTGAACATGGGATGTACTCATTCATAATTGGTTTCTAGCCATAAATAAATAACATTGAGTCTATAATTTGTGATCCTAAAGAAGCTAAATAAGAAGGTGAATCCAAAGAAAAACATATAGTTATCCTCCTGGATATGGGAAGTAGACAAGATTGCCGAGAACAAATTGGGATCTTGGGGGGTGGGGTGGGATAGGGGTAAGGGGAGACAGGGAGAGAAATGTGAGAAGGGGAGGATGGGGGGAACTTGGGGAATTGGGATGGTTGGGATAAAGGAAGAATGGATATGGGAGCAGGGAAGCATATATCTTAATTAAGGAATCTTAGGGTGGTCAAGAGACCTGAACCTAGAGGGCCTCCCAGGTGCCCAGGGGGATGTCCCCAGTTAGTGCCTTGGGCAGCTGAGGATAAGGAACCTGAAATCGCCCTGTCCTATAACCACAGTGATGATAATCTTGCATATCACCATAGAATCTTCTTCGGGCGATGGATGGAGATAGAAACAGAGACCCATATTGGAGCACCGGACTGAGCTCCCAAGGTCCCAATGAGGAGCAGAAGGAGGGAGAACATGAGCAAGGAAGTCAGGACTGTGAGGGGTGCACCCACCCATTGAGACAGAGGGCCTTGCGAGCTCACCAAGGCCAGCTGGACTGGAACTGAAAAAGCATGGGATAAAACCGGACTCTCTGAACAATGAGGACTGATGAGAAACCAAAGACAATGGCACTGGGGTTTGATCCTACTTCATGTTCTGGCTTTGTGGGAGCCTAGCCAGTTTGGATGCTCACCTTCCTAGACCTAGATGGAGGGGGGAGGACCTTGGACTTTCCACCTGACTGCTCCTCAGTCTGGAAAGGGAGGGGGAAAGGGGTGGGGGGGAGGGGGAGTGGAGTGGGAGGAAGGGGAGGGAAATGGGAGGATGGGAGGAGGCGGAAATTTTATTTTTCATAGAAAAAATAAGTAAATAAATTTAAAAAAATCAATATACAGTCAGAGGAGAGGAGTTCATTGAATGGCAGAAAAGCAACAGGCTTTTACATTAACCTTGAACTGTATGGGAACCCAGAATGCCAGATTTGTGCCATATGTTACAGCTCCTAACACTGTGATGTGTCTTTACCACAAAACCATCTGTGCTGCTGTACCTGAACAGGGACATTGGTTGGAAATGGATAAAAATAATGAACTCTTGCAATGTGTTTTTTCCCTCAGCTCACACAGCTGATAACAGATATTTCCCTTTAATTTGAAAACAAGACATATGCTTTAGAATAAATCATACCACAATTTGTCAATGAAGGTTTGCATGCCTAGAGCTCAGGATGAGCATATCCTATGATCTCCTTGTACTCCATACCCATCTACATACCAAGGGTCTCTGAGTTCCCACTCTATCCATTACTGATCTCTGGAATCTCAGTTGAATCTTCAGAAATGTAGGTTAGGCCCCAGAGAAGACTGCTGGGACATGCATTTAAGAAAATAGAAAGTCTGTATTGGCAGACTGATGATTACATCGGGTGTTAGGGAATGCAGTGTACCATGGGGCCTTTCTGGGTTGACTTTAAGCACAGATAACAAATTCTGGTTGTCACAATTCTCTTAACAAGAAGAGTGAGCCAGAAGCAGAAATATGGAGGCCAAACAGTATGGGGCAGAGCATTTAGAGTTTCCCCATCATTGTGGACGTTCATGGATTAGGACCTTGTTTTAGTGTTTTCATGTGGTGCTGTGTAGGTGATGAATTTTACAGCCTGAGTGGTAATTCCACCATGGAATCTGATAATATGCCACACATCTTCTGGATACTGAAGCGACTGGACATGGCCAACTTCTCTTCTGTGTCTAAACAGAACAAGTCAATCACATTCCAAATGCAGAGATGATAGACCAGGTGCAAGTGTCAGATTCCTCCAGAACATTAGGCAGAATCTGAACAGAGGGCGTTCAATGGCCAGGACTGCAGGCTGTGCAATTCCTAGAGTTCATTGACTACCACAGGCTTTTCTCTGACTTGCTCTGAGAGCCGTGGTATCTCAAGGTCTGGCTTTTGGAATCTCAGTGGAAAATATAAAACTATCATGGAGAAGCCTGAGAATCTCAGGGGGTGAAGACACTTTAAAGCGAAAAGAGCCTACACAAATGTACAGAAGATGAGACCACAGATGCAGAACCAGATTAGTATACCCAACAAAAATTTCAATTATCATAGATTGAAGGCGTAAGTCACGAACAAGGCAACACCAGTTTGGAGTTATGATTAATAGGGTGTTATTTATTTAAAGGGGAAAAAACTTACAGATCACAATCCCAGACAACAGCCATCTGCGCAACCAGGAAGGGAGTCTAGTCTCCAGCGGAGCAGGAAGAGAAGAGAGCGAGCAGAGGAAATAGCCGCTTTTTTAAAGGGAGTGAGACCACGCCCCAATGGGCTGGTATTACAGCAGCTATTGGTTGGAGGGGCGGAAAGACCTCCCGCAACACCTCCCCCTTTTATTTAAGTAAGAGAGTTCTAAACCTACTATGAAATTATATACAATAAGTACAAATATCCTATTCTAACTAGCTTAGGTCTTGTATAATAAATAACTTGGCCAAGTCGTGAGA
>NW_026068112.1:2447822-2461986 GCF_014885135.2 Alexandromys fortis
GCCAGTGTGTGATAATTTATATTAAACTGCTGGCTCCACGCACAAGGCACCGGCTACAAGGCCGCCACAAGGCACAGCACAGCACAGGACGCGGCTAAGGAAGGGAGGGCTCGCCCAAGCCAAACTCGAGTGGGGGAAGGAGAGGTCCTAAAAGCCAAACGTTCGGGCGCCAGATGAAGGCGTAAGTCACGAACAAGGCAACACCAGTTTGGAGGTATGATTAATAGGGTGTTATTTATTTAAAGGGGAAAAAACTTACAGATCACAATCCCAGACAACAGCCATCTGCGCAACCAGGAAGGGAGTCTAGTCTCCGGCGGAGCAGGAAGTGAAGAGAGCGAGCAGAGGAAATAGCCGCTTTTTTAAAGGGAGTGAGACCACGCCCCAATGGGCTGGTATTACAGCAGCTATTGGTTGGAGGGGTGGAAAGACCTCCCGCAACAATAGATTTAAATATTAAGGCATTTCAAGAAAAAGCCAAATTTAAGCAATATGTATGTACAAATACAGTCTGACAGAAAGGTCTTGCAGAAAAACTTCAACCTTAGGATATTCACTAAATATTGAATAATAAAGGGAACAAATAATCTCAGAACAGTAAAGTAGGGAAAGACACACACACACACACAAACACTACCACCACCAAAACAATGACAACAAAATATTAGAAGTCCATCCCCATTGGTCATTGATAGCTCTCTTTAGCAGTGGTCTCGATTCCCCAAGGAAAATCACATACTAACAGATTGGATGTGAAAATAGGTTCCATTATTCTGCTGAAGGCAGAAATTGAACCTACCATAATGGGTAGAGATTACATCACAGTAAAGCATTTGAAATAGAAATCCCATGGAAATGGACCTAAAAAGTAAGTTGGTGTATCTGCTTCTATGCCTAAGAAAATAGACTTCAACAAAAAGCTAATCAAAAGAAACAATTAGAGACACTATATACTCATCAAAGGTGAAGGGCACCAAAAAAAACCAAATCAGGAACAATAGGTTCCACTTAGAAAAATGAAATCAAGATCAGATATGTATTTCGACAGGTTGATAAACCCTAGGAAAATAGCATTCTCTAAACGTCTCCCAACAAACAAACAAGCAATGAAACAACAAGAATACTTTGGGCAAGATAGTTTTGGCATAGAACTCTATCTGCCATTCAGGCAAGAGTTAATTCCCACCATCATCAAATTATCCAGAAATAGAAACAAAGGATTATTTCCTAATTTATTTTATGAGTACTAAATTACACTGGTACCTAAATCACTAAGCAATTCCCTTATAAACACTGATGCAGAAATTCTCATTAAATAATTGCAAACTGAATCTCAGAATTTTCCAAGATAATTTACCATGTTGAAGTAGCCTTTTGTCCCAGATATGTAGGGATGATTCAATATACAAATTAAAAAATATAATAACCAAATCACAGAAAGACATGAACCACATGATCATATTATTAAATACATGAAGAACATTTTTCAAAATTCAATACCCCTTGATAATAAATCCAGGGGTGGATTGGCACACAAGTGGCATACCTAAATAGAATAATGGCAGTTTAATAAAATCCACAGTAATATTAACTGAAATAGAGAGAAACTCTAACAATCTTCTTAAAATTTTGTTGATGACAAGGGTTTTCACTCTCTTTATATATAAATTGGAAAGGAAGAAGAAAAAATCTTTATTGGTAGCAAACAGGATAATAAAGACAATTTAGGGAAACAAGTCAACAGGGAAATTTTGATATCTGATTAAAAATTCCAGCAAACTAGCTTCTTACAAATCTAAGGGAGAGAAAACTCTGTTTAGGATGTATTATAAGAGAGAATAACACATATTCAGTATGAAAATAACAGTAAAAAGCGAGCAGTCCTCCAATATACAAATGAGAGACAGACTGGAAAAGAAATCAGAGAAAAAATTTCAGAATAGCTTCTAATAATATAAACAATATTGGGAGTAACTAATAAAGCAAATGAAAAGTTTGTTTGATAAAAATTTTATTTGTTTGAGGAAGAAATTAAAGAAGACATCAGTAAATGGAAAGATCTCCCATGCTCATAGATAAGTAGGATTCACATCTAAAAATGGGCATTCTACAAGAGCAATCTACAGATTCAATGTACTTTGCTTCAATGTTCAACACAATTCTTTACATATCTCTTAAAGTCCATTCATATTTTCATATGGAAATACAAAAGGCATGGGTTGGCTTAAACATTCCTGAACACTAAAAGAAATTTTTAGTGCTATGGGAAGTCCTTCTGTATATGTGTTGCTTTTATTGGTTAACAAATAAAGCTGCTTTCAGCCAATGTTTGAACAGAGTAACGCAAGGCAGGAAATTCAAACAGAGATGTAGAGAGAGAGTAGGCAGAGTCAGAGAGAAGCCAAATAGCTGCTACATGAGACAGATGCCTCTGCCAGAGCCCACCAAAACTTTACCAATAGGCCATGACCTCATTGTGATACACAGATTAATGGAGATGGGTTAGTTTAGGATATAGAAGCTAGCTAGAAATACACTTAAGCTATTGGCCCAAAGTATTTCAATTAATACATTTTTTTTCTGAGCAGCTGGGAACATACAAGCAGCTTCCACCAACACTATAGATCTTACCATTTCTGATTTCAGTATTTACTTTAATGATGTGGGAGACCCCTCTGTATGCTGTGAATACCACTGGTGAATAAAGAAACTGTCACAGCCTGTTGATAGGGCAGAACTTAGATAGGTGAGGAAAACTAAACTGAATGCTGGGAGAAAGGAGGCAGAGTCAGGGAGAAGCCATGTAGCCTTGATAGAGAAAGATGCTGGGAACTTTACCAGGTAAGCCACAGGCACGTGTTTATGCACAGATTACTAGAAATGGGTTCAATTAAGGTATAAGAGTTAGCCAATAAGAAGCTATAGCTAATTACCAAACAGTGATTGAATTAATATAATTTCTGTGTGATTATTTCAGGCCTGAGCAACCAGGAACCAACAAGCAGGCTGCGGCAACAAGTTGGCACCCACCTGAACAACTAAAGTCCACTTAAAACCTGAGAGGGCTTGCAAAGGAATTCTAGACTCTAAAAAACAAAGTTTAGCCACATTTTTTTCTGATGGACTTGCTTGCTGGCAGCATGCTGCAGTTCCTGTAAGAGAGGTTTTCTGACTCAGCAGTAGAAAAAAAAAGCATGGCATGAAACACCTGCTTTCTGGGCCATGCTGCCAGCACAAACACTGATTCTTTCAGGAGGCTGAGCATTTATTTATATAGGCTTTGTTAACAGAGTGCTACAACTTGCTTAATGGCAACATAGACTGGCTGTGTGCCTAAAAGTGAAGCTGTGAGCATGGCGCACAGAAGCAACAAACAGCTCTGACATGCTAGACTAGCTGGGGCAAGCAGGCAGTTCTGTATTTTCCCTCGCAATGGTACCACTTAAGTTCATGAGAAGAGATTAGCATTTTAAGCAGCATTTCTGGTCAGAAAGTAATTACAAATATACAATAAAGACAAATTCAGATGAAAAGGACCTCTAGATGAGACACGGTTTGTTTAAAAAATGTACATAGGCTTGGGAGAGAGAAGAAATAGAGGATGGAGAGTTATAAAAAGAAATAAATTGTTTTAAAATAATAAAGCAAAGTCTTTAAAGAGACAGAGTACAGACAGTCATAGATTAAAGGAGGAAAGAGAAAATAAATATTAAAAAGTAATAGAGTAAAAGCCACATAAAGTGGAGTATACACAGAGAGTCTGGATTATTTATACTATTGTGTTTTCTTTGAATTATTTAACTGCAGAAAGACATTTGCTTCTGGAGACTGCTAGCTAAACTAACACAAAGGTATCTTTACTTTAAAATTTCAGTCTAAGGATATGTTATTTTGGAAAAGAGGTTTTTATTTTGTTTCCACAGAGGATGAGAATCTGTGATTTGCTTCTAGTCTAATGTGGTTTGATGCACCAAGATCTCATGATAGGTTGCTGTGAGCACCCCAAAATATATTTCCAACAAAAAGCAGAAGCAGTATGAAGAGAACTATGCCCATATTCCCAAATATTGTTTATAAATGTTTGTTTAATTTAAAGGGGAATATGCTACAGAGATGGATACTTTGGTATAGATCTTGGTCTACTGATACAAATTCAAAGTCAATTTTGTTATTTTGTATTATTTTGTATATATATATATATATACATATATATATATATCTGTGTATATATACATATATATATATATCCTGCTCTTGATTATTGTGTTTGTACAGCTCATTTAAAAATATAATGTGAAAGTAAGACATATAAGTTAATAGATAATCATCTATAATAGTCAGGCTTGTAGTCATACTAGTTAGGTTTCCTAGATGAACAGATATGTATTTCAGGTATGGCCTTTGTGCAGCTCATTTAAAAAATGTAATGTATAATTAAGAAACATAAGTTAATAGATAGTCATCTATAATAGGCAAGTTTGTAGCCATGTTAGTTAGATTTTCTAGATGTATAGAGTTGTAGTCAGTTAGATAGGCATTCTTCAAACCTTTCAAAGACTGCAAAATATGGCATTTAAAATGTTTTAAGATCTTAGGACTTTTCATGACAATGAGACACATCTGTTCCTGTCAGCACCAATTACTCCAAGAGTATGATGGACATTGAAGAGGCACGAAACTGCTCTTGCCTGGACTTCTTGATAAACTGGACATGCAGAACCCAAAGAAAAATGACTTGCCTAAAGGTGAGATTGTCCTTCAGGGTTTCTTCTTCATGAAAGAGTCTGCTAGACGTTCTGCAGGACACAGAAATATGTGAGTGACAAATTGCCAATACAGGTGGAACTGTCTTTGAAATTTCCTGTTTCATGGAAAAATCTGCTAGGTACTTTGGGCCTGCAGACCAAAGATGGATGCTCTAATGGTACAGACGGTCTTTGGGTGACTGTCCAGGCAGCACAATGTCTCTGTCAATTCTAGAGTTTTGGAAGCTGCTTACAATGCACTTCTTGTTTACTTGGGTAATATTACATCCTTCTGGAGTCTTTGATGGGATAAGAGTAGATAGTAATAATATGGTTTTCCTTAGTCATGAGAAAAGTTAAAGTAGATATAAATGTTGTAACTGTGATTACTGCTTGATACCTGTTTTATTATATATAGTTTTACTTCTCAAAGTTGAAACCTTCTTTTTTATTTAAACAGAAAAGGGAAGATAATATGGAATCCCCCTCTTTATGCTGTGAATACCATTTGTGAATAAACAAACTCCCTTGACCTCTTGATAGGGCAGAACTTAGATAGGTGAGGAAAACTAAGCTGAATGCTGGGAGAAAAGAGGCAGAGTCAGGGAGAAGCCATGTAGCCCTGATAAAGACAGATGCTGGGAACTTTACCTGGTAAGCCGCAGCCATGTGGCAATACAGATTACTAGAAATGGGTTAAATTAAGATATAAGGGTTAGGCAATAAGAAGCTAGAGTTATTGGGCCAATCTGTGACTTAATATATATAGTTTCTATGTGGTTATTTCAGGGCTGAGCAGCTGGGAACAAACAAGCAGCCTCCTAAACACATGATCTCTTTGTTTATGGAAGATGAACCACAGTGAGCCAACTCCCCTTACAACGGTCATTATTCATTCCCAACTAGATCACACTGATTAAATAAAATCCTAAAATGGATGCCACAACTGTGACAAATGTTTTACTTAAGTTGAAGTAGGTAGAGTCTATGGAGATAGTAAGATACAAACATTTGATCCAGATTTTCAGGCCTAAAGTCATGCACCTTTAATCCAGATCTTGAGCCTGGTAGACACAATGAAAATTGGGCCACACCTTCTGCTGGCAGCCTACATAAGGACATGGAAGAAGGAAGCTCTTGATCTCTGCTGCTTACCCTCATCTTACATCAAGTTCATTCCTTTACTCATTAGAGAATTCTCTTTGGAATTTCTGTCTTTATTGTAGACCAGGCAACATGTCTAACCTCCTGGTCTAAGTGCATACTGGATTGTTGGATATGACCTTCACAGCTAGCCACTGTGGGATGTCATGCTGTCAGGACTGCAGCACCAAATAATTCCAATAAATTCCCTTTATTCAAACAAAGAGAGATTCACTGCATATGTTCTGTTACTATAGAGAACCCTAGAGCAATATTTTTAGATAAGAGTGTATAAAATGTTCCAAACTTTTAAAAATAATGTATAATTGCCAAAACTAGTTACCTATTCTCAAAACTATTTACCTAAGATTCAATCTAGAAAAAAAAAACAATTGAATGATTTAATACTCCCTAGTAGTATCCTTGGCTGTCTTCTGTAAAACTAACATTAAAATCTGGAGTGAAAATTTCAAGAAATATAGTTGCTGCTACATAGAAGAGGTAACAGATAAGAAACATAAACTAAAAATCTATACCCTGTTTCTTATTGTGTTTCATGGGGTGAAGAGAAAACAAATCCTAGTTCATCGTTTGGGATCCAGTTTAACCTTTAAACCGCCTCCAGGAGAAATGTCAGAGGGCAGGACAGCCCAGAGCTGGGACTACACACAAATACTGTCCAGAATTTATCCTACAGGTGGACCATTAGCAACCTCCATTTTTTCCTGTAGGAAATGTGGGACAGCATTAGAAGCCCGACTTCTCAACAGGAGACAGTGACAAATGGTGTCTAAGAGTACACTCCAACAGGGTCAAGGAGGAAAGCACAGATTACCTGTCAGTTTACGTAGGGTTGCTCAGCTGTTCAAAGAGTCACATTTGGGTAAAGTTCCAGTTCTGGATTGCAGGCACCTAAGGAGAAGAAATCCCAAAGCGTGAGGAGCCCAAGAGTATTCCGTTTCCTGTCAGATTTTGACCTGCGATTCAAAAGGTTCATTCCTCGAGATTTCATATTCTCCCATGCATATCAGATTCTCCCTGAAGATGAGTTCACCCTCCTCTGCACGGTGAGCATGCTCAAAGATTCATTCAAGATCCTTAACCAGAAAATGAAGCAAACGTTCCAGGTTGCCAGGTTCACATTGGCAGCTGAGCTGGGGGACTTGTGGGAGAATTCCTGCTTCACAGACTGCTGCCTGAAGGCAGCTGGACAGGAATTCTGGACTCTCAAGGCCATCTTAACAGCTTGTTCTTCAATTTTGCAGCTATGTTTGAACAGGACATGGAGGAGAGCAAAAAGAACTTCATTGACATCCTTGACACGGAGTAGCAATTCTTCAAGGCAACGATGGGGTTCATTTACACTGGGAAGGAACCATGTCTACATGGTGTGGCAGACGCTGTGCTCACAGCTGCTGACAAGTACGGCCTGGAGCATTTGAAGGTCATGTGCGAGAGTGCCCTCTGCAGGGACCTCTCTGTGGAGAATGCTGCCCACACTCCTCCTGGCTGACCTCCACCTCATGGCCAGCTGAAAACTCAGGCAATGAATTTCATTACAGCTCATGCTTCCAAGGTGTCTGAGACCTCGAGTTGGAGGACAATGATGAACTCATGACCTCACTGGGGGCTGAAGCATACAGCTCACCAGCTTCTTCACAGGATTCTTTTCTGGAATCCCTTCTCAAATACCTGAAGCAATTCTAATGACCTGTTCAGTAGTGACTTACAGGTATCTTGCAGAAGTAGCTGTCAGTGCTATTACCAATAAAACCTGGGTATACCATAGGCTGTGGAACATTTACAGTGATGCTGCAGAAAATTCAGGCTTTAACAGAGTAGTAAATGAGTTGGAATGACAACTTGTGGCCAGGGAGGGAGGTAAGGCTGGAGTCTGGAATATTCTACCCAACCTCTACCCTGTTGCTATACTGATTTGAATTTTGTCCAATGAGTCGGAAACTGGGATTCAGTTTAGTTAATGCCCAAACACATACAACAGGATGTTTTTTTGAGTATCCTGCTTGAATTGGACTGAGAAGAACATACAATAAAGGGAGGGCATAGAGCAATGGAGAAAACAAATATGAATGTTTGCTTGCAGGAGAAGGGGAAGAAAATAAAGACAGTTTTCCTCCTAACTCAGTTTGAGGGGACTGAAGAGATGACTTAGCTGACAAAAACAATTGTTACTCTTGCAGAGAACACGTCTTCAGGTCCCAGCACACCAGGAACCTTTTGACCATCTCTAACTGGTGATGCAGAGAATTTGTTGTCTTCCTCTTGTCTCCACAGGCATATCCAGCTCTGTAGACAAAATTTTAAACAAAAAATGTAAAACAAATACAAATTGTAAGTCAGTTTGTGGATTCTAGTGGTGCTTCTGTTTGAAGAAGCCCATTTTAGTCCATGCAGCCTGCTCAGCTGTTAGTACAGAGTCCTCAGTGTCACACATACACAAAGTCAGTGAAGTGAGGCCTAATGAAAGTCTGTTATCCTCACAGACTGGTGCCTACTCCAGTCGGCATGATGGAGTACATGGAGATGATGGGAGCAGATATTGAGAGCCACAGCCAAACACTAGGTAGAGCTCTGGGGACCCCGAAGAAGAGGGGAGGAAGGATTGTAGGAGCCAAAGAGATCAAAGACAACAGACCAGAGAATCAACTAAGCAGGTCTCATAGAGGCTCACAGAGACTGAAAAGGCTATTCACAGAACCTGCATGGGTTTATACTATGTCTTTTGTGTACATGCTGTTGTCTCCTAACAGTGGGTATGTATGGTGTCTCTGACTTGTGGCTTCCTGGTCTGTGCTGCCAACATGAACTCTGCTTATTTTGGGGGGTTGTTGCCTGCCACTCCCTTTGGCTCCGGATGCTTGTGTGCCCACTCAGGGTCAGGAGGAAAGTAGCTAAGACCATGCCTATATCTCAGTGTTCCCCGCCTGGGCATGCAACAGAATCAGGTCTACTAGGCATGTACAAGTAGGAGGGCATGGTAGATTCCTACCACCATACACAGAGATATTTCCAAGCCATGCAGTGTCCCACATGGCAGATTTAGTTTCTACAAAAAAAGAAAAGGTTTATAAGCTGTGCAGTGCTACCTAGAGTTTAGGTGAGAATGCTCCCACCTGTCACTCCTAGAGCCCAAGGTGAACTAGCTCTACTCTACCATATTTAAAGACTGAGAGAGGTGGCTCCAGCACCCTGGGCCACTGAGAAATGACTGGTGGACTTGCCTAAAGGAGAGAAGGTTCTTTGTGTTTCCTGCTTCATTAAAGAAGAGAACAAGTCTACTTCTTTCATAGACATTATGCAGGACACAGAAGAAAGTGACTCACAAACTGCTGATATAGGCAGAAATATCTTTAAATTTCCTGCTTCATGGAAAACTCTGCTGCATAATATGGGCCTGTGGGATGAAGATGGGTGCCTTAACAGTACAGAAAAACTTTGGGTGACTGTCCAGGCAGCCAGATGTCTCTGTCAATTCTAGAGTTTTAGAATTTGCTTACAATGTACTTCCTGTTTACTTAGGTATACCAATCAATCCTTCTGGAGTCTTTGATGTAGTTGAAGAATAAATAGTATTAACATAGCTTCCTCTTTCTTCCTCCTCTACATCCTCTTTCTTTCTCCTTTACCTCCTCTTCTTCCTTCTCTATGTCCTCTTTCTTTCTCCTTTACCGCCTCTTCTTCCTTCTCTATGTCCTCTTTTTTCCGTTTTTACTTCCTCTTCCTTCTCTCCATCCTCTTTCTTCCTCCTCTACGTCCTCTTTCTTCCTCCTTTACTTCCTCTTCTTCCTCCTCTACGTCTGCTTTCTTTCTCTCTCTACTTCCTCCTCTACCTTTTATGTATATAATATTCTTTCTGCATATATGCCTGAAGGACATAAGAGGGCACCGGACCCCATTAAAGATGGTTGTGAGTCTCCATGTGGGTAGCTGGGGATTGAACTCAGAACCTTTGGAAGAACAAGCAATGCTCTTAACCTCTGAGCCATCTCTCCATGCCTTCCCTTTATTTTTAAAGTCAGGGTTTCTCTGTGTAGCTTTGGAGCCTGTCCTTGAACTTTCTCTTCCTCTGTAGATCAGGCTGGCCTCGAACTCACAGATATATTCCATCCTCTGCTTTCTAAGTGTTGGGATTAAAGGCCTGTGCCACCACCACCCAGCTGAGACTTTTGAAAATTGTGATTCCCTCTTTTTTAGTTTGTTAACATAAAACACCGAGCATGGTTGCCCGAGAATGGTTGCCTTAAGCTGACTTTCTCCAGAATCTTTCTGCCTAGACCTCCCAATTGCAAGGATTAGCAGCAGGGGTGCCATGTCTAGTGAGTTGGGGATAATTCTAAGACTTTAGGAACAAGGACTGAGTTCAAATGGCCAAAAGACACTTAAGGTCATGCTCAACCTCNAGACGCCCAGCTCTGGAGTATGGTAGAGGGTCTCTTCAAAGGAGGAAGGGCATCCAACTATGAACAATTAAAATACCAGCATGCCGCTAAAACAGGTTATACAATATAAAAGAAAGAGGAATGCAGACAGAGGAAGCAAGAGCCTAAAATACGGACTGTGCAATTATGTCTATTCCCCAACTCTCAAGTCTAGTCAGCTGGCCAGAATGATTGACTTGGAATGACTCAGTTCTCTATGTTGTGCTACTAAAAAAAACCATTTTTTAGTAGATATATCAAGAAAGTTATTCCCTGTCTTTCTCACCATTTTATCTTGGGTGTACCTGGGTTAAGAAGATCCAGTAATACCACTCTTGGGAATATACCCAAGAGATGCCCTATCATATGACAAAAGCATTTGTTCAACTATGTTCATAGCAGCATTATTTGTAATAGCTAGAACCTGGAAACAACCTAGATGTCCTTCAGTGGAAGAATGGATGAAGTAAATGTGGAATATATACATATTAGAGTACTACTCAGCAGTAAAAAACAATGACATCTTGAATTTTGCATGCAAATGGATGAAAATAGAAAACACTCTCCTGAGTGAAGTGTCCCAGACCCAAAAAGCTGAACATGGGATGTACCCACTCATAATTGGTCTCTAGCCATAAATAAAGGACATTGAGCCTATAATTTGTGATCCTAGAGAAGCTAAATAAGAAGGTGAACCCAAAGAAAAACATATAGTCATCCTCCTGGACATGAACCGTCATCTGGCAATGGATGGAGATAGAGACAGAGACCCACATTGGACCACCGGACTGAGCTCCCAAGGTCCAAATGAGGAGCAGAAGGAGGGAGAACATGAGCAAGGAAGTCAGGACCGCGAGGGGTGCACCCACCCACTCCCACAGTGGGACTGATCTATTGGGAGCTCACCAAGGCCAACTGGACTGGGACTGAATAAGCATGGGATAAACCCGGACTCTCTGAACATGGCAGACAATGAGGGCTGATGAGAAGCCAAGGACAATGGCACTGGGTTATGATCCTACTGCATGAACTGGCTTTGTGGGAGCCTAGCCTGTTTGAATGCTCACCTTCCTGGATCTGGATGGAGGGGGGAGGATCTCGGACTTCCCACAGGGCAGGGAACCCTGACTGCTCTTCTGACTGGAGAGGGAGGGGAAAAGGAGTGGGGTGAGGGGGAGAGGAGTGGAGGGAGGTGGAAAGGAGTGGGAGGAGGGGGAAGGAAATTGGAGGCGGGGAGGAGGCAGAAATTTTTTCAATAAAAAAAAGTACAGGGACTGAGGTAACTGAATAAATGGGGCTGCTCTTCTTCTGCTTCTGATATTCTTTAAGACAGGGGTTACTGTGTAGCTGACACATGCCTGGAGCTCACTATATACCCCAGGCTGGCCTGGAACTCTTGATCCTTCTGCCTCAGGCTCCTGAGTTCTGGGATGACACTCACTTTGCCCTGGCTTGCTTGTATTTTTTTCACTCCTTTCCTGGAATGCCTTCCCTCTTATGACCAGTAGATGGACCCCTAATTCATAAAACAAGAAAACAAAACATGCTAGATTAGTCAGGTGACAGGGGCCATCTCTGATTTACTGGCCTCATTCAGACACATTGCTCTCCTTAACTAATGTTTTATTTATTTATTTATTTATTTATTTATTTATTTATAATGCATTTGATGCAAACAATATTCCAAATGCCTAAAATGACCAAGAAAAGTAAGGTGCCTGACCAGGCCTAGTGGCTCCAGCCTGTGTGTAATCGCAGTGGCTCAGAAAGCTTAGGATAGAAAGTTCAAAACCAACCTGTGATGTGGACTGTAGTGATACACACCTTTCCTCCCAGCATTCAGGAAGCAGAGGCAGGCAGATCTGTGTGAGTTTAAGAACAGCCTGATCTATTGAGTGAGTTCCAGGACAGTCAGGGCTATAGAGAGACACTGTCTCAAATAAATCAATAAACCAGGCCTACATATAGAGACCCTGTCTCAAAGAGACCCTGTCTCAAAGAAGCAAATAAATCAAAGGTATCAACCTGCTCGGTTTAGACCTTGTCTCAAAAATAAAAAAAAAAAGGGAAAGGGGGAAAATGTGGGATTGGAAGATGCTACAGCTCAAGGCTAAGTGCTTCCCTGGCACAGGCAAAGTCATGCATTCAGTCTTCAGAATACACAGAGGGAGAAGGCACCTGTCTTCATCAAAGCAAGCATTCCAGCGGGGAAGACAGAAGATGCTCCCAGTGCAGCTATATCTGTGCTACACACACACACACACACACACACACACATACACACACATACACACTCACATGTACACACAGAGTTAATGGGGGTTGAACCTGGAGTCTTGCACACATTAGAAAGACACTCTACCACCGAGCTAAACTTTTAAAGCGGGGGTGTGTGTGGAGACAAACACAGGACAGACAAAACACGCATGAAAGGAGGAGACACAGACACACAAGGGTAAAGGGCAAGAGAGCAAGACCTCGTGGAAGCTTGCTTTTTAACGAGAAGCGCAAGGGTATCTGGGAGAAATGTTCTGCACCTGTGCGCGCCCGCTCGCAGGTGTCTGTAATCCAGGAGGAATCTGGGAGCTGTAGTTTCCAAAAGGAACAACATTCCACCCTTTTGGTTTTATTAAAAAAATCGTGGGGGGGGGGGTCTTAAGGGGTAGGGAATGGGGGCATAGCCCGGTCTCTTATGACTGCTTCCTGCTGACTTTGGGCATCGAGGGGTCCAGGGAGTGTCCGGTCATCTTGACGGTGTCCTGTTGGTCTGCTGGCGTTCTGAGATGGCTGATTGAAGAAGTCACATTTGTCCAGCTTTTCCTGAGTAGCTGGGTCATCGTTAAGATGCTGGAAGGCAAAAATCGCATTCGTGGAGAAAGAAATTAGGGAGAGGAGATTTGGAAGGTTTGGAAGATTAGAAGGGAAATTTGGGGGTGGGGGTGGGGGAGGAGTTCTAGGAATGAAAGAAAGAAGGAAAAAAATTAAGTGATACTTATCTGTTAACGATCCGCTTGTGTTTTATCTGCTTAGGTGGACTGACCTGTTATGTCAAGTAACTTTGTTAAAAATCTTACCGCCCGAGCCCTTGACTTTGTATTTGATGATCTGTAATGACAGCTGAATGGTTATTAAGAAATTTGGAGAAGGAAAGGTGCATTAACACAGGAGGATTAGGTGGCGGATGGGGTAGGGGGGGCTGAGCCTGGTGTCCTTTGGAACTTGAGGGAACAGGGTCCTGTCTGGGTTACTGTGTATGAAGGATTATCTTGAGCCATGGAGATAAATGGTTTAAGATGTGACAAGTGAATCCAATGAGGGATTCCTTCAAGCTTGGCAGCTGTGGGGGTTAGAAGAATTACTCTGAAAGGTCCCTGCCACTTAGGAGAAAGAGGTGGGGGGCGTTGACCTGGGGGTGAGAGTAATACCTCATCTTCTATTGTAATTGGTGGTGGACATGCGTTAGTGCAAGGCTGAGGTAGAGAGTGATAAGCGAAGTCCCACAGAAGCAAATGTAAGTGGAAAAGGAGGGGAGTGAGCAGGTGATCAGGGAGGGGAGAGGTTCCCGATGAGAGGCTGGGGGTTAACACCGGCCGCCAATACATGAGTTCAAAAGGTGAAATAAAAAGGGGGCCCTTTGGGAGAGCCCGAAGCCTGAGAAGAGCGAGGGGCAGAAGTCTTACCCAATCGAGGTGGAGTTCCTGTGACATCTTAATGAGAGCTTCCTTTAAAGAGCGGTTAGTCTGTTCTACCTTACCTGGAGACTGAGGGTGGTACGGTATGTGGAAATTCCAGGGAATTCCGAGTGCTTTAGACAGATTTTGAGAAATCTGGGAATTA